>NC_142014.1:5420886-5733386 GCF_049901735.1 Notechis scutatus
GCTGGCTTATCATTACTTACAGCTAAGCACAAGGTTTTTCCGTTGTAATGCTACTATAAATTTACTCTTGGCTTTGGTGCTTCATAGTTATGATATACCTGTCACAGTTAGAAAAACTATTCCCTAATGCAATATTTTCAACAGAGTAAAGCCAGGGGTGAAATGACTACCGGTTTACACCAGTTCGGATGTTAATTTTACATCTGGTTTGCAGAACGTAGATGGTTGCAATGACCTGGCACAGCCCACCCTGCCTACCCCTATCTCCTCCCAGGAGTCTCACGACCCGGCCCATTTTGGATCTCAGGTAGGGTGCAGGGGCCTGCATGGAGGCTTGAAAGGGTGAAAAAAAGAGCCTCAGAGAGCAGAGAGGAGAGAGAAACGGGCCTCCCAGAGGTTCAAGGAGAAGTCTCTGGAGCCAGGGAGGGTGAAAACGGCAGCCCCCAGCTATGGTGCAGGGGAGATCTACTAGGTCATGCGCCACCATGAGTTCATAGCCACCCAGCAATTTCAGTTGCTAAATTTTTAAGCCCACCCCTGCCTACTTTATTATTATTACCGTGCTACGTGATAACTTATAGATAAATTCTGTTGCTGCCAGCAATACTCCGAGTGACATCCCCCTAAAGGCATTCATAACAGTAACGGTATGGATAACTATGAAGAACAAGTACTTTATATACTACAAGTAATCCTCGACTTACAACAGTTCCTTTAGTGACCATTCAAAGTTACAACAGCGTTGAAAAATGTGACCTAACAACTATGGTGATAATTGTGGAAACAAAGATCGTAAATTTGGGTGCAGATCATATGATGCTTCATTGATGACAAATTTTCTGGCCCTATTTAGTTGTAAATCAAGGACTACTTGTATGTATACAATGAACTAAAAATATCCATAGCGAGCAACTTTATATTAAGGGAGATAGTATGTTGGTTCTCTATTTTATTTATTGGAGCTATTTAGCTAAGTAATTAAACTGAAAAATGGGAAAGCTTCAGTAAGCTTCAATAATTGTATTATTATGACTGAAATGCTGAAAGCCAGTGGTCACAGTTTACACAAGATGCTAGCAAAACCATACTCAAGAATGCCTCAGAAAACAAAAAATACCTGATGCATTAGAAAAATGCTGAAGTGATTCTTATATATATAAAAGAAAGGGGGCCAGAGTGATTTAAAGAACTATTACCCCAATAAAGCCTTTTTTCAGTCATCTACAAGGTTTTCACTCAAGAATAATGCAAAAAAGAATATTGAAATATTAAATGATGCACAACCAAAGGAGCAAGCAAGGTTCAATTGGCTACCGGCTGACAATGGATCACATCCAGGTTGTTCAGCAAGTCATTGACTTCCGGTGCATGCTTTCGGTGACTATGAATACATTTTGACTCAGTATGCCAGCAATAGTGTAATGCATGCTCAACCAAGGCATAGAACACTGCTTACATAAACTTACTACACTCAATATATGAAAAAACAATGGCGACAATTTGCCTTAATGATCTTAAAGTGGAAATCAACATAGGCAAATAATGTAGCCTATGACAAGGTGATACAGCATCATAATATCCTTACTCTCAACACTACTTGAAAAAGTATTTTACCAAACTAGTCTGGCAAAAGATGGAATAAAAAATCAATGAATTGCCTTGGAAATCGCTTAAGATTGTGTGGACTAAGAATTTTCCTTAAGAAATGACTTCCGGTGATGTCATGCTTGCTGATGGACTGAAGACTCTGCGATTGTCAGGGCACCAAATCGTGCTCTCCCATCAAAGAGGGCTCCAATTGACTGCATCTGGGCTTCCAGAACCTGCCTTATGGGGTGAAGAAGGGAGACTGCCATCTGGGTTGAGGAAGGAGCCTGCCATCTCCCCTCCTTGGCTTTTTCTGCCATAACACCTCCCCCTCAAAGACGGCTGTGGCGGTGAGTCAAGATGGCCACCCTGGAAGAGGAAGAGCTGACCGGAACAAGATTGTGCAGGGGCGGTGAAGAAGAGGACACCTGAACAACTGGGCTAATCAGGTGCAACATCTAAATACAAGGTACCCAGGAATTACACTTCAAGGATTTTTAAGGGGATTATTTAAAGTGGCAGACAGAGAAGTGAAGAAAAAAAGGAGAAATTTTGACAGCTGAAAGTGAGGTGGCTTTGAAGAAAGCCTGAAGAAGATATTTGTTTGAATTGGTGGCGTATATTATCCTATGACACTAAATAGGTAAATCTAAGCGAACTTGAACATGTCAAAGGAATTAAGAAAAGATTCTGCAAAGTGATGAGGTGTAAATATAAATGTATTAGAAGTAATAAATTATTTAGAAAGTAGGAAATATAGATTATTAAAGTGAAAGACTGGAACTGATTTTTTGTTATTGGAATACCTGCTTTTTGTTAAACTAAATACAGAGAAATGGAATAAATGTGAAAGAGAAATTATGAAACTTACTAACTATGATTGATTAATGCATGGAATATATAATGGGAATGAATTATGAGAATTGTTGTAAAGAGATTATAAATAGAGATAAATGGAATAATGTGGGGGAAGAGAATATATGATATGTTTATTAACTATGTTTAATGAATTACAGAATATAGTTGGAAATGAATTGTAAGAATGGTTGCAATGAGATTAATATAAGTTTTTCTGATGAATTGGATTAGATTAATTCTTTTTTAAAATTAGAAATGTATCTAATGTAATTGAAGGGAAAGTACCATGCGGAATCTGATTTAAAAGGTATATATGTTATGTAGTTGTTAGAGATGATTATAAATGTTTAAAGGGATAATTAAAAGTTGAATGACTAATGGGATGGAATCAATTATAAGCTGCAGGGTAATACCTCTAACTGGTAATTGTAGGGAAATCTTTGTTTTGAAATGTTTGAATTGAGGTGGAATTTTTTAAATGATGAAATAAGAATATGTAATGCAATTGTAAACATGACAGATAAAAGTATAAATATAATGAATATGAAGATACTGAGAATTGTTTAAAGACATAAGAAATTGGTTAAGAAATGAACTGAAAATCTATAAAATAAGCCTGAGGAAATATTTGAAAAATATATTAGAGAATATATAACATAGTGGTAAGATATGAAATTAAATATGAAAGATGAATATGTAATTTAAGCCATGTCTGTATGGAGATGTGAAAACCTGGAATCATGCTGTCCACTAAAAAAGATGTTTTTTCTTTTGTTTTAAATGTAGAAAACTAAAATAAAATTTTATTTAAAAAAAGAAAAAGAAAATTCTCAGGGACTTCTCACCTCTGGTCAGCACTTCTTCACTCTCCTACCATCAGGTAGGAGATAGAAGTATAGCCAGCTGCACCAACAGGCTAAAGAACAGTTTCTACCCGTGGGCTGTCAGACTCCTGAATTGAAAATAACTTCATGTCAAAATAGTATGATAGATTTGCAGGGGGACCATTGTGCAACAAGGTCACATGGTGCAATAAGATTGGGACTGGGTTAGTGACTTCTGTCTTCACTTTGAGTTGTGTTGGGGGGGGTGCAGGAAGGAGGCTCAGCCAATCTCAATGTACACATGTTGTACTCTGACAACAAAGGTTGATTGATTGATTGATTGTAGATGAAGTTGTTCTCTTCTCACAAGTTCCGGAAGAACTACAAAGACACATAAAAGAGCTGCACTAAACAGGAGAACCATTTGGCTTTAAAAAACTGAAAAGACCTAGGTTATGTCTAATAAATTTACTATGGAAAGAAAAAAATACATCTGGAGAGCAATTACATATACCTTGGCCAACAGATCTCAATGGAAGATGATACAATAAAGAAAAGGTGTGTTAAATGTGGTTGGCAGGCTAAGCATAATTTTCAAGACTACACTCCCCTATGCCTAAAGAGAAATTTTTTTCGATCAGTGTGTGCTACCTGCTCTAACATATGCCAGTGAAACATGGACACCAACCTCACAATAGTTACAAAAGCCATGAGTGGCACAAAGAGACATGGAAAGATACATGCTCGGCATGACTAGACAAGATAGAAAGACCTGCACACGGATTAGAGAACAAATGAAAGTATATGATATCATCAAGAGAGTAAAAATTGAAATGGAAATGAGCTGGTCACATAGCAAGAAGAACTGATGGCAGGTGGACCAAGGCAATCGTAGAATGGTTCCCACTTCATAAAAAGTGTCCACTAAAGCGACCTAAAACAAGATGAATCAATGACATCAGCAAGTATTGCGAGCCCAAGTGGAAAAAGAAAGATCGTATAGGTTGGAAACATGCAGAAGAGACCTTCATCCTGCAATGGATAGACACTAGCTAAAATGGAGGAGGGGAGGAGGAGGAGGAGGAGGAGGAGGAGGAGGAGGAGGAGGAGGGAGGAGGAGGAGGAGGAGGAGGAAGAAGAAGAAGAAGAAGAAGAAGAAGAAGAAGAAGAAGAAGAAGAAGAAGAAGAAGAAGAAGAAGAAGAAGAAGAAGAAGAAAGAAGAAAGAAGAAGAAGAAGAAGAAGAAGAAGAAGAAGAAGAAGAAGAAGAAGAAGAAGAAGAAGAAGAATTAAACTCTTCTGTACACAATAGAATTCCTTATGCTATTAGGCTCAAAATTCTTGGTTGGATAACTTAGAACAGTCAGACCTAGCTATTCCATATAAAATTATACGTAGTAACATTTTACCTATAAATGACTTTTTCTGTTTTAATCGCAATAATACGGGTGCAAACAATAGCTTTAAACTCAGTGTAAATCATTCTAAACTTGACTGTAAAAATGATTTCTGTAATAGGGTTGCCAACGTCTGGAATGCCCTACCTGATTTAGTTGTCTCAGCTACAAATTTTCACAGTTTCAGTCACAAATTGACTTCCGTGGACCTTACTTCATACTTAAGTGGTCAGTAGAGGGGGCGTGCATAAGTGCACTAATGTGCCTATCATCCCTGTCACTGTATTTTTATTCTCTTATTCTTGTTCTCATATTTGTTTGACAAATTCCAATAAATAAATAAATAAACTCTAACCATAAAATGTCAAAACCTGTATATTTTACCTGAATGTATTTTATTACATACTCATATGAACCAAGTCTGTTGACTAAAAAAATGTGAATGTGTATATCTTTCAGAAATCAATGTTAAAACAATATTTATCACAAGCCTCAAAATAAATAAACTACTCATGATCAATCTGAGAATGTTATTAAAAACAGCAAAAGGCGAAAGATTTATACGATCTGAAGAGAAACCAGAGTATACAGCAGCATGTTTAGAATATGCAAGAAAACTATATTTAGTTGTTGCCTAAGTTGAAATTATAGCAAAATATTTTAGGAGTAGATAATATAAGAGCATCTTTAAGATATTTAAAGAAAATGGTGTGTAAGAAATTTTACCAAGAAATGATCTTTATCACTAGAGTAGCCAATGGCAGAGAAAATGGTTAGTTTGATTTTTCCATTTTTATATCATAAGTTACAATATTTGATAGAAGTGTACCTGTTCAATCTGGTTAGTTCTAAAACACCAATGGTTCCCTGTTCCACCTGCCAAGTTCTGTGGAAATCTCTTCCATTTGAATTAAAAGGTTTCACTACATACTAAGATTTCAATTGCTTTAATGTTATTAATGCATCCTCTGGAATGTTGGCATTTTTTTTTGTTAAGAAGAGCATAAAATCTCATAGTAATGCACTTTGAATCAAATATGTTTGTTATATATTACTGTTATTTTTTCTGAATATATAGCAAAATAATGCAATATGTTGCCTTTTTAAATTGAGGTTTTAGTAAGAAAAGCAAAATGGAATTGTTTTATTTCTTGTATATACTAATGCTTCATTTCTTGAATCAAATAAAACAGCATGTCTTTCCAGATACATAATATTTTTAAACAAACTTACAACAGAATAAAATCTTTCACACAGACACACACACACACACCGGAGATAGGGACAACAATCCAAATTGCAATATTTCCTCATCTCTTCCTTTTCAGTTATAGTCAAAATCAGAGAACAATATACTAACATTTTGCATAAAAAACAACAGAAAACTTGCAAGTAAATTTTCTGTTGATACATTATTGGTTTATTAAAATAGAAGGTTCTTATAAGCAAATCTAAAAAAATAGCAAATGTATTGCAGTCGACTGATTTATTTTCACATTTTTGCAAATTCTATATCAGCAGACTTACCAAAGTTGATGAACTGGAAGAAAACCAATACAAAATAATAAGCAGAATATCAAACTATTAATCAGTTGCAATTGATGTCTTCAAAAGAATTCATATCCATATATTTAAAAGAATTACTGTGCTTTTCTCATATTTTAACATAAAATTAAAAGATGGGATGATTTTTTTTCATTCTAATTCTGCTGAGAAAGCTCTGTACTTCTGAAACCAATTGTTGCTAGTCTGCATTAGGAAGTTGTACAAAACAGGCTGCTTTTAAATGGTCAACTGCATCCTCTCTGGACCTCCCAAATTTCACTATGTGATCAGCAAGAGCTCTTATAACAATAAAATGCAGGTTAAATGTTTCCCTGTATTTGAAAGCAAGAAAATCTGCTAAGCTGTCTCCAAAAGCTATATTTATTTAATTTTAAACAGTAGTAAGCATTTGTTACAAAATGTGTTATCTGTATAACTATGAAAAGTATAAATATGAAGTCAGATAATTCTAAAAGTTCCCCTCTGACATTTTTTTTTACTCTTGCTTTAAAAAAAAAACTTACTGTTTTATTTTTACCTAGCTAATTATTGTAGTATTTTTGACAATTAGCCACAAACTTGGTTCTGGTAAAAAAAAAAAAAAAAAAGTGATGGGAAATCTAGAAATAATCTGTTTAGAGACAAAGGAGCCTTTTAGCACAGGAAAAGGAAAATGGCTCTGAAGTCAGAATGAATAAGAAAAATGACCACATTTAAATACAAAGTTAATGCTCCAGTTTTATAACTTTTTGCTTTTCTTTTTCTTTTTTTGAAGCCATTGCCTTGACACATTTGGTCAAGAACAATGATGCCTTTCAAACTTTCCTCCATGGAAAAATATGACATCTATAAAAACAATGTATCTTTGCTGTCAGAGCACACAATGTGAATTCTAGAAAAATCACTCAAAAATGTTTCCATTACCATTTGGCATGCTCAAATTGTTCCTTTCAAGCCCACTTCATTTTCTTGAAGACCAGTTCATATTCTAATCTTCACAAAAGCTCGTTCACTTGGTTACCCTATAACTTCTTCTTCTTCTTTTTCTTCAGCGTTTGTCTCGCGCTCTGGCGAGGTCCGCTAATGTCCTTGAGTACTGCTTCCACGCCTCTCTGTCTGCCACGTATGTATAGGTTACCCTATAACATGATCTACATTCAAGTGTATTTATTGTTTGGGAAGCTAACAATAAGCACTGGCAGATGATCTCTTACACAAGAAATATCCTTAATCTGCTTTGTTAACTACGGCCATTGTAGATACTAGTAAAGTTAAGTTTCAGTTAATAAATAATACTAACATCAAGCTTACTTCAAATATTTATATGTTCAGTTTGGGTTGGTTTTTTTCCTTTCCCCCTTTTTTTCCTAAAGAGAGTAGGACTTTAAAAAAAAAACTTTTGATAGAACCTGCCAATATGATGCTGAATTATATGTGTATTTTTAATTAAGTATGAGGCACCTCAGTATTAAGCACCTCAGTATCATTAGGCTCACTGGATAAAATTGTGTACCTAATTCTTCTGCAATTAATAGGCATTTAATTTTTATAAATAACATTACTTGCCCCAGTTATCTCTTCTGTGAATCCAAATTGTCTAGAAATTAATTTTATCTTTTTTACATTTGATAATACCTTAGTATATAAATAAACTCAACTGAATGATTGAAAATCAGCTTTTTATAGAAAATGTCTAAATGTTTGCTTGGAACAAGTATATTTCTGCCATTCTTTAAACATGAATAGGAGGGGACCAGAACTGATTTTTTAGCTTGATTGACCAAGTCTAATGAGAATTATTTCTGCACATTGCTTCACTAGAATAGTATCTTCATTAAAGACTAAATACTTTTGAAACCTTCCCCTTTTCACCTCTACTTGTGACCTACTATTTTTCCAACAGAAGTTACTCAATAGGACACTCAAAATTTTCAAAAGAAGACGGTGTGTCTCAAAATCTATATCAAAGTGATTTGATCTCTAGATTTATTAGTATCTGTAACTAAATCTGCCACTACACATTAGAATTATGTTGTCAGTCTTTTTTATACTTTGAACTATTTTCACTCCAAGAGAACTTAAATTATTTGAATTATTTTGATTTGCACTTGAAGATGTTATGTACTTTTAAAAGAAATCAATTTATTATATTTAGTTCAAACTAAATCTCCCAATTCCAAATGATGTACCGTATGTTTCTTAAAAAGAGTGCACTGGGTTGGAACCCAACAATTGGAACCTTTTCAATTTGTTAAAAAATAATTCACTACATTGATCAAATAAGAATTGAATAGCATCAATTAACAAGAGTTTTTAAAACTTGGCTATTGGCTACACAACCAAAGATCACATTGAACTTGGATTTTTTAACAGTAGTTCGATTTTTTAATGTATCAGATTATTTCCCAGCAGCATTATTCAATCAAGGAGCACTGAGAATGAATACAACTTTGGATTTAGTCGAACCAGTTACAAAAACCACAGACCCATATTAGTAAAAAAAAAAAAAAAAAGCTAATCCCTCAGTTTCTATCCAGAATAGTGTTTGTTAGCATGGTCTAAAATAGTAGTAGATTTGCATCCATATCCTGTTAGAATTGGACAAAGGTATCTCTTCTATACAGGCTTAAATAACTATATACTAGTTTCACTGAATTTTGTATAACAGCATAACTGTTGTATAGTAAAACACATTGAGTACCAAATTAGATGAGTGTCAATTTTGAACCAAACCTGACAGCAGCTATGGACCAAGGTCATCTATACCTGCAACTGTGATGACCTGAGGCATGGCACAAAGGCAACACAGTCACATAAGCAAGAAGAGTCCCTTTAGTACCTCCAACTTTGCCCCCAATGTCCAGATTACCGTTGGCTGGAGGAAAAAATGCTCCCAAGTACAGTCTTTAAGTGGAGGAAAAATCCACACAAACCACGCTGCAGTAATTAACTTGACAGGGCAGGAGAAGGAATTGCAGACTTGAAAAGCCAGCAAAACACACACAGTTGGGAAGATGCCAGGAACCTAGATAAGCTTCGACAATACCAGATAATTCATGATTTGCTCCCAACAGTTGCTGTGCGCAACTTCCCTTTTTAAACACTTGAGTTCCCAGCTGCAGCTAATGAAGGGAATCGGAGCCCTTTCCTCCCCCATAAACCACACAACTTATGTTGCTCCCTTCTCCGTTCCTCCCTGCATGCCCTAAGATGAAGAGAGGGTGGGCCTGAATCTTCCTACCAATTCCCTCTCACTTGCTCTACTTCTCTCCTGCTTTGCCTAGCCAGATTTTGCCCTTCCCCAGGTTCTTCCATAGCCAAAGGAGCCACACTCCCACTCCCTGTCAGCTACTTGACTTCCTCCTCCGAATCAGAGTCTGACGGGCATGACAGCAACAGATAAGGTTAGGGAAAGAGTGCCTGGAAAGTTTGCCAATTAACCCAATTGGCCAGAGTGACCTATAACACTTGGGGATGGAGTTATTTCCTAGTTTAATTATACCTAAACCACAGGAAAGATTTAGAATTGATTTTCCTTTGAAGCTGTGCTGATATAATGTACTCGATAAAGAAGACTTTGAGAAGGAGCTCAGTCTCAGAGTTCTGATTTGCTTGGGTTCACTAGTTGAAGCCTTGATATTAAACCAATTCTTCTAAACCTGCCCCAGGGTCCTGAGCCCGGCCACCCATCCGACAACACTGGAAGGATGAAAAAGACCCAGAGAAGATCAATGATAGAAAAAAAGGGGGAAGCGACCGCTAATCCTACTGCTGTGTTGGCCAGGGCAGAGCAGCAGGCAAGCCACTCTAGCGAGGTGGCCCTCCCACTGGTGATCAAACCAAGGGTCTACTGAGAGGCCAGTGAGGCGAGAGGACGTTCTAGCCACCAAGGACCTCTATTGAGCCAAGGGGGAGGCTGGGCACAAGTGTGTACCAAAGGCAGCTGGAGTTTCCTCTGAGGTCTCCTTGATCGACAGCCACTCTCATCCTGAGATGGAAGGTGAAGAGGATCATTGAGTGAGATGAGCACAGGGAATGGGAGTACTTGACTGCACTTCACAGCCCATCAGTATGGCTGAGGGAGAGGCTCGAACATATGGAGATCCAAGGAGTGGAACCAATGCAACAATCCGGGTCAACTGTGAGGACAGCAGCTTGGGCAGCTCAGCTGCTTCTAATCCACCAGAGGCTGAGCCCAACCCAGGCAGCCTGAGCAGCCAGCCCACCACCACAGCCAGCTGGGCAGCGAGTCCAAGCCAAAGGCAGAGCCTCCCTGGCAGCAAAGTGCAAACTCCCCAAACCCAAAATATACTCCCTAACACCAAAGGAAACGAAGGAGTTGAGGGAGCACATTGACAAAAATCTGGCCAGAGGTTACATCTAGTCCGCAAAATCCTTTGAATAACAAAATCCGTGCTATTCAAAGAGAAAAAAAGATGGGACAATGAGACTATATGTGGATTTTAGAGGGATCAATGGCGTGTATGTGGAAAATATGTACCCGCTCCTCCTAATGAAGTACATGCTATTGACTCCAATTCTGGGGAAAACCTGGATAACAAGTATGTACAGATCTATCTCTAGGCACCTGCAGGACTGTGGAAAGTCCCCAGGAGCCTAACATCCTGTAACACCAGGGATCACCCAATGTCCCTAAAGAACCTCCCTGTGTGCCAGGAATATCTTGATATCTTATCTACTGTGTGCCAGACTTTCTGGCTGATTCCTGTATCTCTTGTGTGGAGATACAGGAATCTGTATCTAAGCTGGGTGGAGTATAAGAAAAGTAGAAATATAAGAATCTCTGTACGATTGGGGCTTCCTCTCTGTTAGAGGGGCTCGTTTTTGTTCAGCTGAATAAACACGTAATCTAAAAGGCAACCTCTAGTCCTTTGGTGTATTTGTTTTACCAAGCCATTCCTCTAATCTGGCACAACATTTTGGTTGTGAGCTGCTTGGTTTTGGGGAGGCTCAGGAAGGGGGTAGCACCAGGCACACTTTGGGATTTCCTAGAGGTGAACTCCTACTTGATGTGCCAGGAACTAGAGACAGAGGGCAACCAGACCAGACTATTGGATCTGGTGATCACCTTTTAAGGGGAAATGGGTATAAGATAACCTCTTTCAAGGCAACAGAACCACCCTTTCCTACAAAGATCCAAGCTCTTCTCCCATACTCTCCCATTTTAGGGAGTGATTAAGGCCCTGGCTGAAATGATCAGATCCAGGTCCCTAGAAAGAAACTAAACTCTATCTGAAGCTATTGATCACCCAAGATAACTAATCTAATAAACAAAGCTTTCCGGGGGGGAGGGGCAGGAGGCAGAAACAGCACTGTCAAGTGAAAAGCAACCAGAGAATGATCTGGCCATGACAAAGAATTGCAGTGATGGGATTCAAATTTTTTTACTACCGGTTCTGTGGGTATGGCTTGGTGGGTGTGGCCATGTGACTGGGTGGGTGTGGCTTTTTTTGATTTTTTGCTGCCCCACCCATTTTTGGGAGCTTCCTAGCCTCAGAGGAGCCTCGGGGGTTGCTCCCCTAAGGCTCTTCTGGGGCTCTGGAAGAAAAAAAACAGAGCATGGGAGGGGATGCAGCACCCCTCCAAGGTCCATTTTGGGAGCTTCCTAGCCTCAGAGGAGCCTCCTGGGGGTGTTTTTGCTCCCCTAAGGCTCCTCTGGGGCTCTGGAATGCAAAAAATGGAGGGGGCTGGGTTCCTCCCTCCATTTTTTGCCTTCCTGGGCCTCAGCAAGGGGAATCCCGGCACAGCTGATCTATGCACAGCTGATTGTCAGGAGGGGAAAAAAAGAAATACCTTAGATGAATATCAGGGGTAAGTGAGCATTGGGTGGGAGGGTGACCGGGTCGGGGGCATGGCCAGCCAGAACTTACTACCAGTTCGGCGACCCACGCCAAATTCTTGCTACTGGTTCGCCCGATCTGGTGTGAACCGGCTGAATCCCACCACTGCTCAGGTGGCACGCTTGCTTGCAACTGGCGAAGCCAGAGTAAGGAGTTCCTTATAAAGAAGGAAGCAGCCGTCGCCACCTTGACGGCCCAGGCATTGTCCTGATGTATCTTGTGGAAGTTCAGTTCCACCCTCCTGTCCTCTGCCTTCAGGGTCTCTGCTATGTCGCCAGACATGGTAGTGGGAGATGTCAGGGCTGCCACTGTAGGCAGTTGGAGTGCCTCAGTGAGGATGGGAGCCATACTGAATAACTTTTTGTCATTTACACCAGGGGTGGGAAATGAACCTGGCTGGCCCCATTGTCTCTGAACACATTCAAAAATAGTTTAGGACATGGGATGTCCTCTTGTGTTACGGCAGATTCAGAGAATACAATGTTATTTGGGCCTTGGAAATCCGAAGGTTCCTAGAGGCATGGGGCTCAACTCCTATCTGGGCCGTGCCCCTGGCCTTGTGGAGCAGGGACTTGAAAAGAGCCAGGTGGAAAAGGCCCATAAAAGGAGGGTCAGGAATGAGGTCCTCATCTTCTAATAGGGCCTGATCCCTCTGATCCTCATCCTCCAAGGCTGATGCTGAGCTTCTCATGGAAGGTCCTGGAGATGGAGAGCCCTGGAATCTCAGCGCCTCTGTTGGGAGCTGGTATTGTTGGTTAAGTTGGCAGGGTGGTTCGGATGCTAATGAAGCTGGTTGGCTTTTTTTTTTTTTTTTTTGCAATCCTGTAGCAATATCATGTGATATTGCTTTTGAAATGAGGAATTTAATTTCCTCAGACAGTTCAGGCTCCTGCCTATCCCCTGGGCGGAGCCCTGCCTCAGTGGGAGTGAATGTGGCCTCTGAGGCCAGAGCTCTGCTCCTAGACTGTGGCTCTCACTCCTCTGTTGCTAGGCAAGAGAAGGAAAAACATTTCCTCCATTGTCTCCTGCTGTAAGAGGCCGCTGGAGAAATTGCTCCCTATTGCCCTCTAGTGACCATTGGAACTGCAGCACTTGACAGGAGCAACAGCTGCTGCTGCAAAGGACAGGAACTGATAGAATCTATCTGAGATGAATTTGAAAGTCTGCCCTACTGTGCTTGTTTTTTGGCTCTGGAGATTTGTTTCTCCAGAGCTTTTTGGCGCCTTCTAGCAACTTTTCCTCAGCTTTGGAAGTCTTCTTGGGACAGAGGGCTTCTGCCCTAATTTTATCGGTTACCTCTTTGCTAGCCAATTTAAACTTCCTGGAGCTTTGTCCAGGGCTTTTGAGTGGCACAGAGACAAGTGTCTGCTCCATGCTGTCTGGTGTCGCTTTACGATCTGCAATGACAGCTTCAGCCCTTGTGACAGGCAGCACCTTATATGAAGAGCACAGCTGTCACTGGTTACTGGCTGTCAGTATGAGCTAAGCTCCACTCTGTTTCTTAGACAACAATGCGATTGGGGCTTTGAGTAGTGGCGGCTGTTCCAGAGGAACTGGGCGAGCCAGCGCACACACAAGTGGCTTTAGCTAGTCTGCTTTTGTTTTTGGCCAGAGATGGATTGGGGTGGCGGCCGCACCAGCTGAAACTGGGTGACCCAGCATGCTCCCGCACCTCCAAAAAGCGCTACAAGCACGTTGTCACCGCTGGACATGCTGGGTTAGCCAGCCAAGTTAGTAAGAGCCGCTTTCCTCAAATGAGATAGCTGCCAGGGAAAGTCAGGGAAAGCCAAGCGGCAAAGACCAGCAATCGCAGCAAAGCCAGAAGCCAAATGGTGTGATGGCTATCCACCTCTTCGCTCACAGACCACCCTGATCAAACCTGCTGGTGAGCCAATGCAAAGGTCCTTCTCAGCAGAACTAAAGGTCTTTCTCCTCAGAGCTTGATCCAATCTTTTCCACGTCTCAATAGGGCCAAAACTGAGTCGAAACTGGGGTCTTGGCAGTTGACAGAGAGGCATGGCAAAAGATTGAGGACTCAGTCTCTGGGCAGAAAGGCATGTGTCAACCCAAGCTTGATTCTCCAATCGGCATACTGGAGAAAACACACACACAGAGGTCAATATTTATATTTTGATTCCCACCACCCACTGGAGCACAAAACAGGAGTCATCAGAACCCTATACCCAGGGCTGAGATTCTACTGGTTCTGCCCAGTTCTGCTGAACTGGTAGCTCTGAAGATCAGCTGTGAGCAAACCAGTTCGCTCCAATGATCAGCTGTTGAGAATATTATATTTTCCTAAAGGAGAAACATGCTCTTGGAAAGCAGCCCCCACCTTTCTTAATAGCCCCAGCAGGACTGGGCCAGCCGATCTACAAGACAAAAGGCCTTCAGCTCCAGGATGATGGGATTATCCTTCAGGGCAAAGCCACAATAGGAACTGCATTGCATCAGCCTAAGTTTCAACCAAGCTTGACTCAGAGAACCTACAAAGTTAGTTATGACCCCTGCATAGCCCCATGGGAGTCTGACAGGAACCAATAGAATACATGTCCTTGACATAGGAACAGGAAGCTTAAGGGCAAGGCCCAAGAGAGGGTATAAGTAACATTCATTCTCCACTCCATGTGGTCAGTTGTCCAGGACCTAAAATCCACATGGTCCTGTCCATCAATAAACCATCTTTCCAATCAGCCTCCATGTTTCCAGTGTCTTTCTCCCCACTTGAAACTGAACTCAGATGGATATTTTTTCCAACAATATATCTCACGATCATATATTCAAAGTGTCTGCAAAGAATAAAATGCTAAATATGAACAAATAATGTTGTGTATAGTTTCTTGTTTAAAAAATGACATTTTTACTAATTATTAAAATGTTTTTACATTCCAGCCAGAATACTGTACAATAACCATAACCCTAACCCTAACCTGCAATAGACACAAGGAAAGGGTTTTAAATAAGATTCTGGGGGAAAATATTTTTGATGAATTTTTGAAAGAGAACAATGCATCAACCATTTTAGAGAAATATTTTCATTTAAAACTATTGTGATGAATAAATTTTTAACAAGATTGAACCCTTAAAAAAGATGCAGATGAATTAAATTTATTAGGGCTATACAAAGTATTTTCAAAGGACACTTCACAAGATGCACTATTGCAAGTAAAACAGTCCACCTCTAAGTCTTAAGGCGGCCATGTCCTAGGGAAGCCATGTCTTGTTTATCTGATGTTAGCATGTGCAAGCAATTTCTCCTCTATGACTAACATGGAAGTAAAACCTTCAAAAATGCATGAGCACTTCTATAGGAAGATTAGGAAATATCTACTAGGCATATTTGGACATCTACATAAGGATTAGGATTGAAATATGTTACAATCTAACTGTTCCTTATAACCTTGGGTGAGATATCACTAAACAATTATGAAAGAATGGAGCTTGGGTTATCACACAAAGCCTTTTCTACTTGTGTATTATGATATCACTTTCTTTTTTTTTACTAAGAATTTAGTACAGATAGTTCTTTTTTAAAATTATTTTTTATTATGCAATTTCCTTTGTTATATATAAAATTTCCATATCCACAATGGCAGTGTACTGTCTGAGTACAATCTCTTTTAAATACAAATAACAAACCTTATATACACATTAATTATAACTATTATTCACTCAATTTCACCATAATCTTCACTTATCCTTATTAAACAGTTTCCATTATTTAATTAAATACTTTTTGGTTTTATCACATAGTTAATTAATATCAGACTGTATACACATTACATTTATCACCATTATACTCCACATCTAATCATCATATTTCCTTATCCCATTTATTCAATATTCATTATTTAGTTAGACACTTACTTCATTTTTATTTACATATCCTTCTTAATTTTAATTTTCTAACATCTGCTTCTAATTTTCTAACCATTGATAAAATAGTTCCCAAGTTAAAAAGTATTCTGTGTCCTCCTTATCCTTAATCTTCTAAGTTAATCTATCCATTTCAGCATATTCTAATATTTTCTTTATTATATTTTCCTCTGTAGGTATATTTTCATTTTTCCAATGTTGCACACACACAGTTCATGCTGCTATCACATGTAAAATTAAATATGTAATTCTTTTGTTATAATACACACACACACACACACACACACACACACATATATATATACACATACACACACACACACACATATATATATACACACATATACATATACGTATATATGGATCTTTGGTTATTCGGGTTTTCTCCCGTGTAAGATTGTTCGGTTTCATGTCTCTCATCTTTCTCTTGGCAATGCCCCATAGATTCTCCATGGGGTTCAGGTCAGGTGAGTTTGCTGGCCAATCAAGCACAGTAATCCCACAATCATTGAACCAGGTTTTGGTGCTTTTGGCAGTGTGGGCAGGTGCCAAGTCCTGCTGGAAAATGAAGTCAGCATCCCCATAAAACTTGTCTGCGGAAGGAAGCATAAAGTGCTCCAAAATTTCATGGTAGGCTGCGTTGACCCTGGACTTAATGAAGCACAGTGGACCAACACCAGCAGATGACATGGCTCCCCAAATCAACACAGACTGTGGAAACTTCACACTGGACTTCAAGCATCTTGCAGTGTGTGCCTCTCCATTCTTTCTCCAGACTCTGGGTCCTTGGTTTCCAAATGAGATGCAAAAGTTACTCTTATCAGAAAAGAGGACTTTGGACCACTGAGCAACAGACCAGTTCTGTTTTTCTTTAGCCCAGGTAAGACGCTTCTGACGTTGTTTGTTGTTCAGGAGCGGCTTGACAATATGACATTTGAAGCCCATGTCCAGGATCCATCTGTGTGTGTGCTCTTGATGCACTGACTCCAGCCTCAGTCCACTCCTTGTGAAAGTCCCCAACACTTTTGAATGGCCTTTTCCTGACAATCGTCTCCAGGCTGCGGCCATCCCTGCTGCTTGTGCACCTTTTTCTTCCACACTTTTCCCTGCCACATAACTTTCTCTTAATGTGCTTTGATACAGCACTTTGGGAACATCCAACTTCTTTTGCAATTACCTTTTGAGGCTTTCCCTCTTTATGGAGGGTGTCAATGATGGTTTTCTGCACAACTGTCAGGTCAGCGGTCTTTCCCATGATTGTGCTTCCTACTGAACCAGACTGAGAGACCATTTAAAGGCTCAGGAACCCTTTGCAGGTGTTATGGCTTCATTAACTGATTAGAGTGGGACACTTTGAGCCTAGATTATTGAACCTTTTCACAATATTCTAATTTTCTGAGATTGTGGATTTCGGGTTTTCATGAGCTGTAAGCCATAATCATCTCAATTATGAGATCACAGCTTGAACTATCTTGCTTTGCATGTAATAAGTCTATCTCATATATTAGGTTCACCTTTTAAGTTGCATTACTGAAATAAATGAACTTTTGCACGATATTCTATCTCCCATTTTTTTTACTTTTTTATGGTCCATTACTATTTAGCATCTCGTGGTTTGTTACCAGTCCAATAAACTTGAGTTTTCCTCATCTGACTTAGCAGGTACTAAAGCTTTAATACAATATATTAGGTAAGTCCAATTTTTTGTGAAAAGAACGTCATCTTCTCCTAGTTTGCATGAGGACTGAAATATGTATGTTTAGTTTGGTTATAAACTTAATATACAGTCTGGCACAGATATAAAGCATATATATTGTTCTGAACAGAAATGTTTCATAGTGGACAGAGCAGGAAAAAGCAAGACCATTAGCAGCAGATCAGGAAAAATAGGTAAAGATGGGAAGAACATCAGGAGGAGTACAGGCAGTCTGGAAGCAATCTTGAATTCAAGAGCAAATATGGGAAAATGGGGACCACTCCGTAACTTCTGTATCCCGTTACTTACTACCTGTCAAGGCTCTGACTGATGAACTCAAACAAATCAGAACCCTGAGACTTGGCTCCTTCTCAAAAGTCTTCTTTAATGACTACATCATATCTGCAGAGTTTCAATGGAAAACAAAATCTAAATCTTTCCTGTGCTTTCAGTATAATTAAACTAGGAAATAACCCCCATCCTCAAGTGTCACAGGTTACGTTGGCCAATTAAGTTAATTAGCGGGCTCTTTAGGCACTCTGTTCCCAACCTTATCTGTTGCCAGTGGAAATGACCTCGGTTCTCATGAGAAAGTTCTTTGTTGTGACTAGTAATGTATTCCAACCTCCTTCCCCCCTTTCCCCCTGTGTGGCAACTGAGGAACAGAGAGATGGCTGTGGCCAGGTTCAGTTCGAAATTGGCACTACCCTTAATTAAAAAGTAGTAACCCAAATAGGATTGTCTGCTCCTTCCTGATCTTCCCATTGCCTAGTGCTTAAATTCAAAGGTGATTGCACTGAAAAACATCATGAACAATATGACCATTAAGGAATTTTGTACTAAATTATTGGTGGCAGAACAAGCCAATGCAATGATAGAACGATATTTGAGGTGCCATGTAGACTACCTGCAGTCCGATTGGGCAGAACTGCTGCTCCTTGCAGAGGTGGCATATAATAATGCAGTGCACAGCAGCACGGGAGTATCCCCTTTTTAAATCACAACCGGAATGGAATTCGTCCCTATGCCCGAGCTACCCAAAGAGCCCCCCCCCCATCCATGTCATTAATTGAATGGATGGAGTCACTGAAAGGATTGTGGGAAAATACTAAATGGGGATGGGGAGAGGTGACAAAAACCTATTAAAAAGCAGGCTGACAAACACCAATCTCTCCAACTGCAATTCTGGGTGGGTGGGATATAGAGTTTATCCGCCAAATAACTGAAATTAAAAATTAGCTTCTAGGAAGTTGGGTCCGAAGTTTGTAGGACCATTCCCCATAATGAAAGTAATTAACATTGTCACAGTTCAATTGAAACTTCCCCCCTGTGGGGAAGTTCACAGCTAAGACCAGTAGATCGGGTAGCCCCCAAACCACTTGTAATTGAAGGGAAAACTCACTATGAAATAAAAAGGATCCTAGATTCCAGAGGACATAGGGAACAATTGCAGTACTTCATCCATTGGAACGGATATCCCCTATCTGAGGCTTCTCGGATTAAGAGTTGGAAAACAAGGGCAAATAGATTGCTCTAGCAATTTCATAAGTACCCTCATAAGCCCAAGGGTTCTCCTGGAGGGGGGGAGAGGAGGGTAGGAAGCTCCCCCATTAACTTCTCTGTGCTCTCACTCTCTACAGGAAATTTTCTTCAACTGAAGGAGGGAAGCCTGTCAACCATGAAGTTGACTGAACTGTGGCCATTTTGTTTTTGTAGATTCTAGGGAGGTTCTTTTCTCATTGCTTCAGGGCTGATACAGCCTGGAGTGAAGGGGCCAGGGAGAGGTGCATGTAGAGATTAGCTGGGGGTGTTGTAGCCTAAATAAAATTCTTTTCCCTGGGAATCAAGGACAAAGGTGTCTGCAGGGTGGATACTGAGGTCATCCAGCAACTGGGTTGTATGCTGATTGGACCCTGTGATTGAGACTCTGGGGGAAAGTGATAAAGTTTTACTTTTAATTGGGGGGGAACTGGAACCAACTTCAAAGATTGTTTTGAGAACACAAATTGGGACATCTTTCACCACCCTGACACTGCAGCTATTCTGTGCTACATCAAACACTGCACAGATACTATCACTGTGGATAAATGTATTAGGATCCATCCCAATCAGAAGCCCTGGGTGACCAAGGAAGTCCAGCACCTCTTGCGTGAGAGGACCAAGGCCTTTAGGTCTGGTGATGGGGAAAGGTAGTGTTGCCAGAGCTAGTCTGAAGAAAGGTATTTGGAAGGCCAGGACTGATTATAAGAGGAAGATTGAGAATAATTTTATGCAATAACATGAGGCAGGTGTTGCATGGGATTCAACAAATTACCAACCAATGTCATCCCTGCTGAGCGAGAAGCTTTTCTTTGTTCGTTTTGAATAATTTCTTTGCTCGTTTTGAAGTGGAGACATCAGAGACAGCTAAAGTACAGCCTCCAGCCCATTGTAGCCCCCATCTCATTGTGGAGGAAAAGGAGGTGAAGAGCATTCTGAGGGCTGTGGACCCTACAAAGGCTGCCGGTCCTGACAGCATCACTGCTGATCAGTTGGCTGGAGCCTTTACGAGGATCTTCAAATGGTCTTTATCCCAGTCCACTATTCCATCTTGTTTGAAGACTTCCACCATTGTTCCACTGGCAAAAAAGTTACCTATCAATAACCTCAATGGTTACAGACCAGATTACAGACCAGTGGCACTCACTCCTATCATCATGAAGTGCTTTGAGAAATTGGTCTGTCAGCACATCATTTCTGGTCTTCCACGTACATTTGATAAACATCAGTTTGCATACAGAAGAAATAGATCTACAGAGGATGCTATAGCCATAACTTTTCACACTGCTCTGACTCATCTAGAACAGCGGGTGGGCTTAGTGAGGATGTTTTTTGTAGATTTTAGCTCTGCATTTAATACAATACTTCCATACAGGCTAGTATCTAAACTTATGGATCTTGGACTCTCTTATTCAATCTGCCTTTGGATTATGGACTTCCTGTCTGGCCGCTCTCAGTGAGTCAGATTAGGTAATCATATCTCTTCAGTCCTTATTCTTAATATTGGTAATACAGGGTTGCGTGTTGAGTCCCTTTAGTGGTGGGTTTCAAATTTTTTACTACCAGTTCTGTGGGCGTGGCTTGGTGGGCATGGCTGGGGAAGGATACTGTAAAATCTCCAGTCAGAGGTGGTATTTGCTGGTTTCTCCAAACTAGTCATTTTTCCGCTATCTGTTCTCCAGAACTGGTCAGAACCAGCTGAATACCACCTCTGAGTCCCTTACTCTACACCAGTGGTTCCCAAACTTTTTCAGTCCACTGCTCCCTTGGTGCTACAAACTCATCCTCGGTGCCCCCCGCCCAGAGATGGGATTCAAATGTCTGTCGGTATGGCCTAATTTGAGGGTGTGGCTTGCTGGTCACGTGACTGGGTGGGCATGGCTCGCTGGCTGGATGTGGCTTGCTGGTCACATGACTGGATAGGTGTGGTTTGGTGGTCATGTGACTGGGTGGGCATGGCCAGGTGACTGGCAAACCAAATACAAGTATTCCTCACTTAATGGCTGGTTGTTTAGGAACTGTTCATGCTGATCATGTGACTGGCCTCCCCAGAGCTACTTGGCCTGTTTTTGGAGTTTTGACAGCCACACACAC
Organism: Notechis scutatus; assembly: GCF_049901735.1. NCBI lineage: Eukaryota > Metazoa > Chordata > Lepidosauria > Squamata > Elapidae > Notechis > Notechis scutatus. The sequence goes on from NC_142014.1 coordinate 5,442,162, forward strand.
ACACAAACACACACACTTCCTTCTAACCCTGCTGGAGCAGGTCATTGGACTAGAATCGGCAAAGCATCTCTGATTAGATTCTAGTAGTGAATAGAATCTAATCAGATATGCTTTGCCGATTATTATTGATTTGTTTTATTTGTATTTCTTTATTTTATGTTGCTGAATTGCATTGACATGTGTGTCCCTTCTTGTGCACAGCTCAGAAGCTTTTGTGATGCTTTGCAGCAAAAATTACCAACCTCTGGCTTTGCTCTACTTTTCAAACGTGCCCCCACTGCCGCATTCTAGGTGCCGACCCCACAGGTCCACCCCATTGAGCCCGCTGCACTGGAGGGACCTGCCCAAGCAAGTCAAGTCAATGGGGTGAGCCTGAGAGGGAAAGAGAGAGAAAGAAAAGAGAGAGAGAGAGAGAGAGAGAGAAGGAAGAAAACAAAGAGAAAAGGGAAAGGAAGAAAAGGGGACAAAGAAAGAGGGGGGAATGGAAGGAAGGGACAGAAAGAAAAAGAAATAAAGGAGAGAGAGAGGGAGGGAGGGAGGGAGGAGAAAGATAATGAGATATCTATTCTAGTCCAATCGCCTGTTCCAGCAGGGTTAGAAGGGAGTGTGTGTGTATGTGTTCTTGTAATTTACCATTACATTTTGATTTTGCTTTCTTCAGAATTGGCACTGTAATACATTGGGGAAAAGTAATTTTTTAGGGTGGAGGTCTGGTCCAATGGATCCTGTTTAAAGCCTCAACAAAATGTGAGAGCTTCCCGCCATCCACTAGCATCTTCCAGGGGGAAGGTATGCTTCGAGGGGGAACGTGGAGATTGCTGTCCGTAAAACTGCGAGTTAAACAGCCCGCCTTTCTCCTACCTTCTTCTTGAGGTTTTGCTTGCAGCCCAACCACTGAAAGGTAGTTGAGTCCGGCTTCAGCTCTCCCTTGTGTGCTTGGTGGGGTATTTTGGTGGCTCTTTTTCAGACAGTACAAAGGCGAAGGTAATCCACAAAAATAGTTTTGGCTTCTGCACAGACATTGTAGTCTGTGGCGTGGTTTGCACAAATTCAGTACCTACCTCGCCCCATTCCTGTAGTTTGCCTGTAAAATAAGATGATACACATCTCTTAAATCCCCCAGGATGGAGTGCAAAGTCTGCATTTTAAAACGCCTGTATGGGATGAACCTCTTCAAAAACTTCAGGTCGAGAATGGCACACCACTCCCCAGATGCCTTTGGAACCACAAAAAGCCTGGAATAAAACCCCAGCCCTTGTTGGTCTACAGGAATGGGTTGAATGGCCCTTATGTCAATAAGATGTTGAATGGCCGATTCCACCAGGACCCGTTTGGCACTATCCCATGAAACGGGGCAGGTCACAAAATGTGCTGGGTGAGGTGAGAGGAATTTCAACTGCAGACCTGATCTGATTGTCCTGAGGCATCCGATGTAGACTCCTCCCAACTGATGGCAAAGAAGGCCAGACCTCCAATGGAAAGGGAGAACAGGCATTTACTTGGAGCGTCGGAAGGCACGGCCCCCTTCTCCTCAAAAGGGCCGTTTACCCGTATATTGGTGTTGCTGTCTGCCAGTCGCCGCAGGACACTGTTCCTGTTGTTGAAGGAATGCCCTCTGATTAAGGGAGAAGTGAGAGGAGGGCTCGGCTCGAAAAGATGAAGGATGGAGTAAGGAACTGGGTGATAGTCTGCCCTCTTTCCCATCAGAGAGGACCTTCCTCTTATCCCTGGTCTCGACCAAATATGGGTCCAGGACCTCACCGAAGAGCTTCTCACCAGCACAAGGAGCTAGCTTCCACTTATGGCTTGAGTCGGACAGCCAGTTTCGGAGTCAAAGTAATCATCTCGCTGTGACCGAGGAGGCCATGCCTCTAGAGGCGAACTTGGCCAAATTCAGAGTGGCATCCGCCGTAAATTCGGCCACTGCGATTTTGTTTGGCGGTTTTGTTCAGATCTTGGTGAGTTCTAAAATCAGATGGAGGAAGAGGTTCCTGTAGCTGATGCAACCAGCGGAGTGAAGCTCTGGTAAAAAAACGGTGCTGCTGTCAAGGCTAGAACAGCCCAAGCAGAGACCTGATGGTTGTGTTTGAGCGTTTGCTCTGACCCTTCGTCTTCAGCCCTGAGTATGTCTTCCAGCTCAGTGGGGGTGCCGGAGGAGGAAAACGATTCCACAACAGGAGCATCAACAGAAGGGACCACCAGGGCATTGGCCAAGGTGGGTTCCACATTATAGAAACGCCTATCGTGAGATGAAAGTCTCGGCCCAGCAGCAGGAGAGGCACACTGTTCTTTGACCAAGTCCAGGAACAACAGAGGACAGGGGAGAACCTCTGATTGGACCACAGGCTTAGAAAAAAGGGAATCCCCCTGGCTAGAGGGATCCCTCAGGGGCTCAGGGGCCACCTCCTCAGGGGTCAATTGACCAATGCCTTTGTAAGAGAGATTTAAACAGAGCAGGCTTAAAGATCGCCATAGAAGGAGGTTGATCTGGAAGAAAGCTCTCTGCCTCTGATATATAGGGGTCCCTGATCTCTCCCTCTTCTTCCTCAGAACCTGAGGAGGGACTTCGCTCTGCACAGTCCCTCACACAGACTCTCACTCCACAGTCCCCCCCAGTCAGATTGAGTAGAGGGGCCTCCAACCTCCTGATGACTGGGGTATTCCCTATGCTGAAGGGGAACCCTTAAGGAAGGATTTGGGAACCAATCTTGCCCCCCCCCCCCCCAAAGGGCAAAGCAACTGTTGGAAACCCTCTGCCAAACCTTGTTTAATGGCTGTAGAAACTACAAAAGAAATATCACTGGCCCCACTGCCCGAAGGAGCTTCAGCAGGGTGCATGCCAGCAGCAGTAGGGGTAAAAGTAGCCTCAGGTCTGTGTTTATGGCCCCTCTGAAAAGGCTGCTAGGAGGTGGAACCCTAGCAGGCAGTTGAAAATTGGGCCCCAATCTACTGAGATCCTGTGGCCCTACTTCCTCCTCTGTCCCCATAGTAGACCAGGCTTGGGTATAAGGGAAGGAACTGGGATGTGCCTCCCCTTCCCTGGGTCCCACACCCTGGCCAACCTCTGCTTCCCCCGGGAGGGAAGCCTGCTGCAAGTGTCCTCTCATCTGGTCCAGGGTTTGTGCAAACTGCCTCTCAAGAGCAGCGTGCTTCCTCTTTTCAGCTCTTAACTCTGCCTGAGATGTTTTCCTTGGAGCCAGGGCCTTGGCTCTAATTTTGCAGCAACCTCTCTTTGTGAAGACTGGTCTCGCTGCCTCTTCCTCCTCTTCTTCTGGGCCTTGTAAAAAGCAGCTGAGAGGCACCGCTAGCGAGTGCTGTGATTCCGGCAGCCCAAACTCGCTCAGGAGGCTGCGTGGGAGGTTTCTAAGATTTTCCCTTGTCCGCAGCCTCCTGAAGGCAGCGCTGGGTCCCCGACGCTGCGGAGAGCGGATCCCCAGTTCCCAGGAGGCACAGCTCAAATCGGCTCACCAAGAGCTGTGCTGAAGGCTTTCCAGAGGAAAAAAGATAAAAGGAGAAAAGAGCTTTTTATATCTGGCAGACTCAGCTCTATGATGTAATAGGGAGGAGTCTAACCCATCCTGGACTCTCAGCGCAGGGTGGATGAAAAAAGATTGATTGCCCACTTTGATATTTTTCTGAAACTTCCTAAAAATGGTTCTATCTGTAGGCCTGGGGACCCCAGGTTGACATGAAGTCAATCAAATGGTTTGTTGATTATGCTTGTTGCCACTGTGGGAGAGAGAGGAGTTATGGGTTTTATACTCTGTAATTCGATTGTTGTGAACACTCAGAGTCAGCATATATAAGTTGGGCTGCCATATAAATGTATTTAATAAAGAAAAAGTTTATTTATCACTGGTTAAAGTGAGGACAATTAACCAATGGAATAATTTGCCTTCAGAAGTTGTAGGTGCTTCATCACTGGATGTTTTTAAGAAAAGACTGGACAACCTACCTATCTGAAATAGTATAGGGCCTTCTGATTGAGTAGGGGATTGGACTAGAAGACCTCCAAGGTCCTTTCCAGCTCTAGTCTGATTGATTGAATGGTTGGTTGACTGAGAACAATCAACCAATGGAACAGCTTGCCTTCAGAAGTTGTGGGTGTTTCATCACTGGAGGCTTTCAAGAAGAGACTAGTCAGCCACTTGGCAGAAATGGTGTAGGGTCTCCTGCCTAAGCAGGGGATTAGATTAGATGACCTATAAGGTCCCTTCCCAATATGTTATTCTGTAATTAATTATTCTGTAAATGTGAATAAAACAAAGCAAAAACCTATCTAAATGAGTGATTAAGCCTCAAAGAAGGAAACCTAATACTGCTCTATCTAGCCACACGCTGATCCCAAACATTTTATATGATTAGGTTCTCTGCACTTGTCTTGGAAAATAACATCACCACCCCCCAATTGGGGAAAAGAGTTTAAATTATTCTCTTTCCTCCCAGAACCAGCTGCTGCTCCTGGAAGATCAAACACCCCAGAAAAACATCTTCAGCAAACTTCTCCCTTATTATTTAACCTCAAAGTGAGAAAGATGTTCTTACCCTGGTAGCCAAGTGGTCCTCGTAAATGTACTTTCTTAGAGATTGAAGGAATTAATTAGTCTACAGGTTGATTATGAATACATCCTGATCTAATAAAAATCCCTATTTTTGTGTTTGTGTGTGTTGTTAAAGGTACCCACAAACCCATCAATGGATTGTTTTTTGTTTTGTTTTGTTTTGATACTAGGACCAATTACATTAAACCAGTAATTTTGGAACCAAGGCAAGTTAGATAAACTGTCTACTTAAAGCATGATTATAATGACAAAGAACCAATAAAAGTGTCTGCTTGCATAGAATGATGGATAAAGATAAATCTAGACTTGTGAAGCCACTTGCATTCAATGGCAAAAAAGGCAATGGAGCAAACAAAGGTATACGTGATGCACATGCCTGCATCTCTTTAAACCTATGGTGTCAGTACTATATTCACATATGTATGCTTGTAGCAAGCATAATTAATGAATACCTTAATCCAGAGATACAAGTAAACAATGGTTTTCATACTGCATTAATAGCGAGGCTTATCAAGTCAAATTAATAAAATATTACATACCTACAACTCACTACGCTTTTAAATAATTGCAAAGGCACAATTATAAAATGAAAAGCAAAATCATAAGATAAAATCATAAAATAAAATAAAAATGAGACAATCATTAATGTCAGCCCCATCAAGGCAAAACACTACATTGGAAAATCTTTACAACAAACGGATTTTTACAGCTTCTGTACCCTCTTCTCAACTCCAGATATAGGAAAAATAAAGCATTCCCAACCCAGACAAGTACACAAGTCAGGCAGGTTCCATCTGGAGGTGATTCTTAAAACTATGTAGAACTGAAACCACATTGGGGTTTACAGAACTAAACTGGCATTTTGATTTATATTTGAACACTTATTGACAACCAACCCAGCATTCATCATATTGATACTATGAGAAAAATGCAGCTGTCTGTTACTCATTTGCAGGCTGTTGCATTTTATGCTGATTGCACTTTCTGAGTTAAGTTCAAAGGCAGCTTCTTCAGTTCTTCTTGGATGAGAAACATTTCAAAGAGAAAAACAAGAAAATTCAGTTGCCTTTTGGAAAAAGCACTCTCAAATTTATAGAACAGATTCAAAAAAAAAAAAAAAAAAGAACTATTTCCATTCCTATTCGGAACAAATCCACAACATGATTAAATGTTTCAAGCAATGATGCTGTCAGGGTTCCGGCAGTTACTCCAATTAAATCATAAGCCTTGAGCCACACTCCCAAAACTAAAGAGGATTTATTTGAAGGTAACATTCTACGGCTGGCACTAATCTGGGCGTAACCTCCTTTCAGAACATTATAAAAATTATTCCAAACAAAAGCTTCAGACCACAATAAGTTCCCCCTGATTTTTTGTTCTTTTCATGTTGATCAGTTTATATGCTATTAATGTTATTAAATTTTCTTCACTATGTAGCATGCATAGTGCATAACATTTCTCTTATCCTATGAAGGAGGCAATGTCAACTACTGAAAAACTTTGCTAAGAAAACTGCAAGGATTTGTCCAGATAGACTTTGAAAATTGGAAATGATTGAATGGAAGAGAAAAAGTTACACACAAACACACACTTTTACTTCAAGGAGTAGAGCACCAAGATATCAGTTAAACATAAAATATAAACTCTGCTTCCCCACCAAAAAAATTTTTGTCTCTATGTAGAAGATAATTAATATTCATACGCAGCTGTCTACAAAATCTTAATGTAATTCAGTATTTTCTTTTTTCTAAAGAGTATCTTACATTCTGAAGTCTGTCAGTTTATCAAAAATTATATACTAGTTTTGAGTGACAGAGACTGAAAAAAATGTTTAAGTCACATTCCTTGGGAGCATTCACTAAGCAACTTGAAACTGTTCTGCAAGCAGATATCAGAGAAAAGGAAGTTCCCAGTACTTGGAGCCAACTGATTGTGTTTGTGTATCTTTGTTTTACATGTACTGACTGTATTTTATATTCAATAGACAGTTGTGTGAAACAAAAAATGCCAGACAATTCCATTATTCATCAGCCTGAAGAGATGCAGTATATCTGGGGAGGATAGTGAGGAAACACAAATCATGACATTTTAATGAAAATGTGAAACTTTGATGTTTGCATTGTGGTATCATGACATAAGTTTTGTCAATTTGACATCATGGTGGTTATATAGTATGCCAATGAAAGCAAGTTGAACAAGATATTATTTTAACATAGTTATGAAAAATAGGCAAGATGGAAAGTATTGATTATACAGTGATAAGCACAGTCCCATCAGTTATAAGGGGTCTTCACATCTGCTAATGTTCTCATGGTGAGTAGAGTAACTGGAACTCTTGGCATACACAGAGTTTAGATCTTCCTATAATTATTCTTCATTTTATTATGCTCACTACCTTAATGAAACCTATGGACAAGGAAGAAGAGACAAATGAAGAGGCAAATATGCTCCCCTTCAACTTATTATTAATCACTATTCACATAATTCACTGATATTTTCTTTGAAATCCAAATCCAAATGAAAGCTATGGGATTGTATTTATTACCTTTTTCCAGCAAAACAAGTACAGATAGTCCTCATTTAGCAATCTCAGTTGGGATATGTGACTAAGTGAAACCACTTTTGATCTTACTTCAGCTTCCCTTTGCTTTACAGACCTATGAAGGCCATAAATGCAAAGATTGGTTGTAAATTTCTTTTTCATCATTGTCTGTGAATCAATGAGGCAGTCACTAAATGAAGATTACTTATACTATACCCGTGAATGTAAAGGAAATGTTGACAAATTCTCTTTGTATCTTTCATTTAAGCATTAAATTAATGCTTAATATAAGAATTAATGCTTAATATAAGAATTTTTGATGAAAACTAAAAAGAATATAAACTTTTAAATGAAAAGTCATGAAAGTCCTATTGATATTTTCTTCAACTTTCAATCTTTTGAAAGTAGATCTTTAGCATCCACTGCAATAAAACCAACTACTATAATGAGCTAAATGTTATGCTGACTTAATATATATTCACTATTCGTAGTCAATCTAATAAATTATTATTAAAACTTACTTCATTTTTCCCTCTTCTTTGTAGTTTTTCCATTTTTCAAAGAAACAATCACAAGTATTCCACATTAATAAACAAAATGTTTGGAATTCTATCATCTGAAGCTCAAGAACCACTAGGTTACCTATTTGAACTTCATTATCTGAAATTAACTGAAAGAGAAAATAGTTCTAATATACATAATTATAAAATTATTTGTAACCAATTGAAAAAAATCCTTCTTAAAATACATATACAAATTAAAGTGATGGATAAGATAGAGGAAGTGTAAGTCAAGGCACAGCAAAGTTTAAAATAAATCGCTACCAACAAAGTAGGGATACATGAAAGAATTCTTCTGTGCTAGCTGTGAATTTCCAAAAAAAAATATAATTCATTAAAAATAGTCAAGAACTCAAAGTACTGGAAGTATCAGAGACTGTGCATTTTACATATGACATTCTGTATGTACTTCCACACCAAAATAACTTTGTATCTTACTTTATCTTAGTCATTTTCTCAGTGCTTTTTTTTTTAATAGTCTGTGCATTTTTTGTTTGGAAATGTTTCAGAATAGTCTTGTTGAATGTTGCTATAATAGAATAATGCTCATAAGATTTCCCTTTTCTCAAGATCAGTGGGTTATTAAAATATCTGATTTATGTAAATGTCAACTAAGGACATTATTAAAAAGTAAGAAAATAATTTTTCAGCTTTGGGATTGAAATAACTTTAGCTCAAATTCAGTTACCTAGAATTTCACTTATAATTTCTATCACAATTGCACAATTGCAAAGTTATGAATGCTAATCCAACCCCTAAATCATCAGATAATGATTTTAAATACAGAATTTAAACCCAGAATGTCTCAGAGCTTCTGGATTTGCTGGGTACAAAGGAACTTCATTTAGAAATAAATAAAGAACTTAAAAGGGAGAAGTGTTGTTACACTGCTGGAAGAAAAGACACTACAAAACTACACCTTCCAGATGTAGATGCAAAAGCATTCTGTTTGTCCTGCAGGGTAATAAAAATAAATACACTGTAGTTCCTTGAACTCATCCTTCCAGGATTTGTTCCCATATTTGCTTCACATTGCAATCATTTCAGATCCGTGTATTTCTTCAATGGAAGAAGAAAGGGGGGAGACTGATAAAGAAATCCTTCTTGATGTAACCTGAATATATTTAATCTTATATGGAATTTGTATAACCTATACATGACACAATGGAGGGATGAAACCCAGATGGCTGGAACCTATCACCTCTGAGAGAGACAGCTAGGAGATGAAGAGACCATAAAAATTCCACAGTGAGATGTGTCCTGGGAAACTCTGAAAAAGATCGTTCTCAAAAGGGGGTGGGGGGGAATTAACATGTTGGCTCTTTGTTTTACTAAATACACATCAAGATAAGGAAAGGGGTTTTAAACTCCCTTACCTATCTCTGCATGCCTGAGACACCTTAGATGCTGCTTTTAACCCCTACATGAATTGTGTCATCTCAATAAAGGATTCCTTTTGATACATTTTGATACGTTTTCAGAAGTTCATTCTAGTTGATTGAATGGGAAAAGTTCTGTAGCCTGACATAAAGCAGGGTCTGTAATAGAGGTCAGCCTGGAAAAGAATTAAAAAAAAATATCCTTCATTCTACCGAGGGGACCCTGCAAAAAAGGAAAATGTTTGAGTACAGCAAGGACCAAGGGGAAGCCGAATGCTGGGGAGAAACGTCGACAGTTTCCCAGCCAGATACTGACTTGGTGCATCCCATCGAAGATATCGAAGCTGCCTACGAAACCTCCACAAAGCCCCGGTGGTCTATAGGCGAAGGAAAGAGAGACAGCTGGGACAGAAGAACCAGGAGAGTAACCCTCACCCAGGGTAATCATCAACCCAGGTGGAAATTAGAGCTGGAGGCCCTATCGGATCAGGAAGAATGGGACGAGGAGCCACCAGCCGATGACCAACTGAGACGGTACATAAATTGCCTCGTGAGGGAAGCCCTGGAGAACCTCGAGGTGAGGAATGAACCAGGACGACAACGCAGGAGAGTGGGAGAACCAGAAAATGAGAGAACCCGAGCCGCCACCCCAGATTCAGCTGAGAATGATTGGGCAGCGGGACAAGCTGAAGAACCAGCAGCCATACCAGGTACCCGACCCCGTAACCCCCCCAGAACAGGGGATTAACCTTGGCCAACCCAGAGACATACAACTGCAGAGGAAGGTCCCACCCCTGGGAGTAAAATTCAATGGGGACCACCAGAAACTGGGATTTTTCCTCGCGCAAGTCCTCATCTACATGCAAGAATATGGGCAGAATTTCCAAACCCAGGGATCCTGGGTATGAGTCGTCACCCTGGCCCTTGAAGTGGCAGCAGCCAGATAGATGGTGATGCTCCACAACATCAACGCCCCAGAATTAAGGAACCTCGACTGCTTCATGACATCCCTACACCACCGCTTCAAAGACCCTCTCACCGATAGAAAAGCCCGAGACCGCATCAGAGTCGTAAAGCAAGGCTGTCGCCCATAGCAGAATACACCAAGGAATTTCGTGACCTGGCTGACCGAGTCGACTCGCCAGAGGATATCCTAGTCTGTTGGTTCAAAGATGGGCTACATGACGACCTCTATGCTGCCTGCCTGGCCTGTGGGGCCCTGAACCTCCTATATGAATGGTACACGATGGCAGAGGAGGCGGAGATAGACATGACTCGTAACCGGTACTGCAGTGGCAAGTTTCTTAAGCACCCAGATCCTGAACAACTTTTTGTCATCCAAGCAGACACTAGTGATGTTGCAGTTGGAGCAGTGCTCCTCCAAAAGAATGGAAGTGGACAATTACAACCATGCACTTATACATCCAAGAAACTGACAGAAACCGAGCAAAGATGGGCCATATGGGAGAAAGAGGCATATGCTGTGCGGTGGGCAATGCTCACTTGGAGACATTTCCTGGAAGAAAACCAAATCCCCTTTGAATTATGGACTGATCACAAAAATCTGGAAGCCCTGAGAAATCCACGGAAACTCTCCAAAACACAAGCAAGGTGGGCTCAATATTTTGAACGGTTTAATTTCACTCTCAAATATTTTCCTGGGAGAAAGAACTTCTTAGCAGATGCACTGTCCAGAAAACCCCAATACAACAGCAAAAAGATTGAGGTTATAAAACCGATGATCCAACCAACCCAACTAGCAGCCAAAGTAATCACCCAGGCACAAGAGAAAAATCCTCCCTGACTGAAGACACAATGACGTCAATATTTAGGGAGGCACTACTTAAGGACGACTGGCTCCAGGTTAACAAAACACTTGTTTACTCAAAGATGGACTGGCCTGGGTAGAAAAAAAACTTTATGTCCCTGCAAGCCAGAGAATGGAACTCATGAAACACTGCCATGATTCCAAAATAGTGGGACACTTTGGGTTTGTAAAAACCCTGCACCTCATCAAAAGACGATTTTGGTGGCCATCGCTCAAAAAGGACATTGAAAACTATGTTGCGAGCTGCCCCACCTGTGCTGCTGCAAAGAGAAGACAAGGAAAATATCCTGGACTTTTACAGACAGTAGCAAACCCTTCTGCACCCTGGAAAGAGATTTCTATGGACTTTATAGTGGAGCTTCCCGAAAGTGCTGGAAATACTGTCATTTGGGTTGTAACTGATCTTTTTTCCAAACTGGTTCACTTTATTCCATGCCAAAAGATCCCAACTGCCAAGGCATTGGCAAAGAGGTTTCTAATACACATTTATCACCTTCATGGAGCTCCCCAACGGATTATCTCAGATAGGGGTGTTCAGTTCACATCCAAATTTTGGCGGGCGTTTTTAAACCTATTAGGCTCCACCCAGGGGTTGTCATCATCAAGTCACCCCCAGACTGATGGATCGACAGAACAGGTCAACAGCGTATTAGAACAATATTTAAGATGCTTTATTAATTACCAACAGGACAATTGGACTGACCTTCTTCCTTTTGGAGAGGTAGCATACAATAGCTCAGTCCATAGCAGCATGGGGTTCACCCCATTCCAGGTAGCCACAAGCCAATAATTCAACCCCATGCCGGAACTACCCACCAAAGAACCTGAAATCCCCTCTCTTAAGGAATGGATCAATAATCTACAAGCCATGTGGCCAGTGGTAAGATTATCTTTACAGGAAGCTAGAGCAGTTTTTATAGCTCAAGCAGACAAAAAACGCTGCGATCCTAAACCTTTCAAGATTGGGGACCGTGTATATTTGTCCACAAAATTCTTAAAATCATTACAACCCTCTAAGATACTAGGGCCAAAATTCATTGGACCATTCCCCATCTCCAGAATTATTAACCCCATGACGGTAGAGCTTCGACTTCCCAAAACACTTAGGCACATTCATCCAGTATTTCACTGTAGCTTGCTCAAACCGGAGATCACTTCAAACCTCAGACCCCCCCCTTCCCACTCCTCCAACCCCCATCATGGTACATGGGAAACAACATTTTGAAATTAAAGGTATCCTTGATTCGCGCACTCACCATGGATCCACATAATATTTAGTAGCTTGGAAACACCTTCCTTCCTCAGAAAATGAGTGGGTAGCCAAACGACATGTAAAAGCACCCACATTACTACAAAAGTTCCACCTAAAATACCCTGATAAACCATCTTAAATTGCAAATGTAATGCATGATTTTTGTTTTTTCCAGATAGACCTATCCGTTTTTTAAGGAGGGCAGGATGTCAGATCCATGTATCCATCATTTCTTCAATGGAAGAAGAAAAGGGGGGGGAGAGACTGATAAAGATATCTTATATGGAATTTGTATAACATGACACAATGGAGGGATGAAACCCAGATGGCCGGAACCTATCACCTCTGAGAGAGACAGCTAGGAGATGAAGAGACCATAAAAATTCCACAGTGAGATGTGTCCTGGGAAACTCTGAAAAAGATCGTTCTAAAAAGGGGGTGGGGAGGAATTAACATGTTGGCTCTTTGTTTTACTAAATACACATCAAGATAAGGGGAGGGGTTTAAAACTCCCTTACCTATCTCTGCATGCCTGAGAGACCTTAGATGCTGCTTTTAACTCCTACATGAATTGTCTCATCTCAATAAAGGATTCCTTTTGATACATTTTGATACGTTTTCAGAAGTTCATTCTAGTTGATTGCATGGGAAAAGTTCTGTAGCCTGACAGTTCCCTCCTATCACTCCTTATTTTTACTTCATCTTCTCATTATTGCCACCTGACTTGTTTTTCAAATAAGCTGTAATTATATACATGCATCATTTTAAATTACCATTTATTCATCTAGTTGAAGAAAGTAATCATCCGTTCCTAGGGACATGCAGGTATGGTAGGCTGACTGATGTTGATTTTAAATGTTGCATGTGCGGACAGCTCCAGCATTTTTTGTAGTCTAGCTTTTTTGAAGAGAAAGTGTTAAGGGAAAGGGCGCAATAAATCTAGGAGGCTGTGAAGGGCAGTGTGCTGAAGGACCACTTGTTACAAATCACCATGGATACCCCACTGAAATAAATCTATTAGACATACCACCCATATCCTTTTACATAGACAAGGGGAATGAAAATGTTTTAAATAAATTAGTGAATTTAAATAAAATAGATCCCTGTTAGCTCTGCCATTAGTAAAGGATTGAAAAGCCATACTGGCTTTTTAAAATGTTTATAATAATTTTAAAAGAATAATCAGTTACATGTACAACAAAAAAACCCACCCTTCAGATACAATAAAATCTAACTATTTCTGGGTAGTATGACAGTACATTTGTCAGTGGTTTTAATCCGTGTTGGCAGAAGTTGGAGGTTGAGCTCTCTGGTCTGGTCTTCTCCTTATCCTCTTTAATATCCAGACAAAGCCAACAGGAGAGATCATATTGGGCTGAGCTTTCAGCAATACCCTGATGATAAACACATTCATACATACATTCCATTTTGCATTTTATTCTCTTGAAAGAACTAGTATATAATTTGGGAATTCTCTTAGACTATGAGCTCCTGCTATAGCTAGAAGCTTTGACCAGTAGTAACTTAGTCACAGTTACAATCCTTCCTAGACCAGGTGCTGAATGCATTGAGGTATGCCCTTATTATCTCCCACTTAAACTATTGCAATTTGTTTTATATGAGACTGCCCTTGAAAATGATCCAGAAGCTCAAGCTAGCATACAGTGCAATTGTCTACCTGTTGGTCCAGCAGAAATAACATTTATGCTTGAAGGTCTATAACAAGGGTGTCAAACTCAAGGCCTGCGGGCTGGATCTGGCCTGCAAGGTGCTTCGATCTAGCCCACAGGGTCGCCCTGAAAACAGTAAGGACTGGTCCACAATGCCTCTGCCAGCAAAAAAAAAAAAAAGCTTGGGAGGACCATACATAGCCCTCCCAAGCTCCGTTTTCGCTGGCAGAAGGCTAGGGTTAGGGCAGGTGTCAGTAACTCGCGGCTCCGGAGCCACATGCGGCTCTTTGGGCCCTCAGCTGTGGCTCCCTGTCCCATCACTGGCTGGCCCACCCCCCCTCCCCCCCTCAGTCACTCATCACCTGGCCTAAGAAGGTAAGGGCAACAGCGGAAGATGGAGAAGCAGCTAGGGCTGATTCTCTGATGCCTCACTCTTGCTGGAGCTTCTTTTGGCCCTTGTTGGTGCTGGCCATGCCTTGGTTTCTTGAGGAGACGCGCAACCTGCTCTCCACTCCGAGACATTGGCCCGACCCAGCCGCAACTGACAGCGGCCTTGCTAGCACAAGGGCTGTTGGGGTGGGAATGGGATCCAGGAGGACAGGACATCGGAAAGAAAGCCGCAGCTGGGCCAAGCCAGCAAGGTCTCCTTGGGACTTTGCTACTCCTTTTATTTCATCGTTTTGGAAATTCGGGCTGGCTGAGGAATGAGTGCTGGCTGTGGTGGGGGCTTCCCTCCTCGTCCTCCTCCCCCTCCTCTTCCTCTTGCGATCCCCTAGCCAGCTGTGGCAGGGCCAGGAGGGCGCACACATGCCCGGAAGCCCTCAAGTGAGCAGCCACCTGCCTCACACGTGCCTTTGCTGCGCTTTGGCTGAGCCTGGCCACTCACTTGAGGATCTCCCTGCTCGCCTCCTAGCCCCGCCACAGCCGGCCAGGCAGTCACAAGAGAACGAGGGGGAGGAGGGGGAGCCTTAGTGTAGGAGCGAAGCAGCCCTGTACCTGCCTTCGTGCCACATTTGCACATAAGGCAGCCTTCACCTCCTGCCACTTTGGGCTGAAGCTCGCACTCTCCGTGCTCAGCCAAAGAGCTGCTGGGGACGACGACACGGCAAGGCAAGGGCCGTAGCCTTAGGGCAGGAGAGAAGCTGCATCCTATTGCTAGGGGCAAGTGAGGCAGGGTCGCATTGCAGTTCTGCTTTGTAATGGGCTCCAGGAGGAGGAGGGGACCCCATCTCCCCCATTGTGAAGCATGCTAATGTTCACTGTGCTGCGCAAGGTGCTGCAGAAGTGCCTCATGGCCTGCCCAACACCTCATATCAGAATCAGAGAGAGGGAGAGAGAGACACACAGAGAGAGAGAGAGAGAATACAGAGGGGGAGAGGGGGAGACATAGAGATACACAGAGATACAGAGGGGGGAGGGAGGGAGAGAAAGACAGATTCAGAGAGGGGGAGATAGAGAGTTAGATGGGGAAGAGAGAAATGCAGAGAGAGGGAAAGAGAGAGAGATACAGAGAGAGAGGGAGAGGGGGGTGAGACAGAGAGATATAGAGAGGGGGGAAGGGAGAGTGATACAGAGATACAGATACACATAGAAAGGGAGGGGGAGATAGAGGGAGAGATAGAGAGGGAGAGGGGGAGAGACCTAGAGCGACACAGAGAGAGCGATATAGAGAGGGGGGAGAGGAAGAGAGAGAGACAGAGAGAGAGACAGAGAGGAAGAGAGAGGGAGAGAGAGATGTCAAAAGGTTTTTTTGGCTCCCGGTGTTTTTTAACAACCAGTTCTTTGCCCTAATGACCGGTTGGGTAGGCATGGCTACTGCATGGTCATGTGACTGAGTGGGAGTGAGTGACAGCGAGTTGGCCATGCCCGTCCATGTTTTGTGGCTCCCGATATTTTCTTTTCTCCCTCGAGCCGCTCGGAGCATCCAGACTGTGGGATGTGCTTCTGAGTCCTCTTCTTTCAGGCTGAGCTTTAGACGAGGAAACGCTCCGCCCCTCCCACGTGGCATCGCGCAGCGCTCTCCCCAGTCTTTGCTCAGCCTCGAAGAATCAGGCTGCGTTTCAAAGAGCTCCTTGGCTGTTTCATTGAATCCTCCGTCCTAATAAGGTTTGCTTCCTTCCTCCTCCTGCGCAAAGGGTCAGGACTCAAGGGAAATTTCTTCCCTGTCCTCAGGGCGAAGTTGCGGGCTCGCAGCGCCTTCAGCGCGACGCCCCCCACCCTTATCAGATCGTGTCGCTGCCTGCGCGTTGCCTGTGGCACGCGCTCCTCCGCTGGATTCCCCCCCACCCTAAACGCCAACCGGGAGGGCTATCGCCCTAAGGCTTTAGGAGCGCCGAGCTGACCGGCCAAGCCTTCCTTTTCTTTCCGTCCCGAAGGCGCCCAGGCAGTTCAGCTCGCGGACGCCATTTTGGCTCCTCTCGTGGCCGGGCGCTGAAAGTTTCTTTTTATTTAATATTCAGCTGCGGTGAATTAAATCTCCAGGCCCAGGGTTAAAGCCTAGCTGCCCATTGAACTGCCTGGCTAGTCTTGGTTAGTGCTTGTTGGCCTCCCGCAGCCCTTTTCGGGGCGAAGTTGCAGCCTCCCCCCCCTCCGGTTTTTTTTCTTCTGTTGTCTGGAGGCTGGCTGCCAGAGGCCTCCTATTCAACTCTAGGCCTCAGGCGTTATTCGACTGATTCGGCACTGAGAGATATCCATCCAAGGAAATAACTATAATAGAATTTATATTTGATCCAAATACAAAAGGAATAATAACAAAAAAGAAATAATTTTTTTGGTACAGCAATTTTTCTCTTAAGATATTGGATATATCGGAGTACCTGTATATTCAGCTGATATAAAGAATATAAAAAGCACTACAGAAAGGAACAAAACAGGATTACATAGCTAAATATATATATATATATTTCTGTTATCTCTGTACAAGTAAAATTCCAAAAGGGGGAGCGGGCCAGCCTCATCCTCACCCGGCCTTATCCAGGCCTGATCTGGGCGAGCCAACCGCCCTTATTAATCTCTATTGTTCAATATGGCAGACGACAATTCCTCTAAACGTCCTTCATTGAAGGCCAAGGCAAAGTCCCACTATTTGCGCAAGCAGGACAAGGAACCTAAGGGCTCTAGAAAGGACAAGGAACCTTCCAAGGCTTCTCAACGTGACGCCTTAAGGCGCCACAAGGCGTTAGAAAAAGAGTTCGACAGGCGTTCAAGGGAGTCCCGCTCTGAACCGTCTCTACCTCCTCCTCCACCCCTACCTCTATTCAACCTCTCCCCCAGGCCTTTCTTCCCTACCTAGGCGCAGTTCGCCCCAGGGTCTCCCGACCCCGGTCCTACGATGAGTCTGACACCCAAGCCACTTTTACACCCACGGCTGCTGGTCTGCGCCAGGACGAACCTTCTACATCTGAGGTGCCACTCACATCAGGGCTTGGATGGAATCAGCCATCCGCCAGAGTGTTATAGAGGAACTACAGCACATGTCCAGATCAGGCTTCTCCTCGAGTCTCCGAGCACGACTCCTTGTCTATCAGATCCCTTCCACAACCGGTCCCCCGGTTGCTCAGGTACTCTCTCAGAGGACAGGCCTCCTCCGGTTGGGGCCCAGGTTGAGGAGGAAGGGGACTTTAGGGATTTTCGAGGAGGAGGATTCCCAGATGGGATCCTCCCGCCACAGTGAACCTCCCTTAGAGACTGACATCATGGAGGGGAGATGTCCGAGGACGAGGGCACTTCGACTGACCAACCCTCCTTTGGGGGCTCTTCAAACCACACATGTTCAAGTCCCTCCTTCTTAAGGCCAAGAATGTCTCGGCCTTCTTTCCCAGGCCCCTGCTGACCTCCCCCCATCCCAGAGGGCCCAGAAGATTCCATTTTCACCCAACCAGTGGTTGAAGCTGAGGTCATCCCTTCCCCCCATATTCAGTAGATCTGGTAGCGAAGCAACTATCCTCCACAGGGACCCCTCCCACACCCTCTAGCCAAGACAAGAGGTTCTTTAATCTCGATTCGGCACTGTTCAGCCTCCTGAACATTCCAGAGGTCGATGACCCTATTGTGGGTCTAGCTTCCTCCTCTACACCTAGTGAGGCCCTAGAGGCCTTGAAACCTGAGGATAAGCGGGTGGAGCTGGCCCTGCGAGGGCCCACCTATCCGACGCCTGGGCCATTAAGTCAGCTACCGCCGCCTCTTTTTCACTAGGTCCTCTATCCGCTGGCTACGTCAGCTCAGGGAACACGTCCCTGCTTCCAACCTGAGGGCGCACCAGACATTGCGGCTAGTGGCTGCAGCCGAGTTCTCGGCTGACGCCACTTACCAGTCGGTGAAATTCTCTTCCAGGGCCATCACGTCCCACGTCACGGCTCGTCGCCTGCTATGGCTCAAACACTGGCAGGCGGACGTAAAGAATAAGGTCAAGCTGGCCACTGCCCCTATTACAGGAGACAAACTGTTTGGCCCGGCCCTTGAACCCCTGCTGGTCGAGGGTCGCAGCAAGAGGAACTACTTGCCTTCCCTTCTTCGAAGATCGGAGACCAGGGGCTCTCAGCCCTTCGGAGGAGCTTTCCCGCCCTTTCTACCAACCCCCTTCCCGCCCAGATTCCCCGACCCCCTTCCTTCCGATCCCAGGATCGCACGGACTCAGGCGACAGGACCAGGCGAGGGTGGTTATAAGAGACCCTTTCGGGTACGGGAGGAAGGCCCCACCGCAGAAGGTAGAGCCTCCTCTCCTCCCCATTGGTGGCCGCCTCCGCCACTTCGCCGCCCAATGGGACAAATCCACTTCCGATGCATGGGTTAGAGACACAATAAGGTTTGGTCTCGCCTCGAGTTCAAATCCACTCCCCTGATCGTTTCTTCCCATCCCCCTCCTCAGGGGATCCCACCAAACGTGCATTAATGGAGGCAGCCATCCATCACCTGCTTGATATTCAGGCCATTCAACCTGTCCCTCCGGCTCAGAGAGGAAAGGGATTTTACTCCCATCTCTTTGTCGTGCCCAAACATTCTGGGGCTGGAGAGCCATCCTAGACCTGAAACGGCTCAACCGTCACCTTATCCAGCGCAAATTCAAAATGCACACCTTGCAATCCATTCTCCTAGGCACCAGGCGGGGAGACTGGCTGTCCTCCATAGATCTCTCTGAGGCATACCTTCATATTCCTATCAGGCCCTCTCATCACAAATTCCTTAGGTTCTGTTATAATGGCCTTCACTATCAATACGTGGCCCTACCCTTTGGGCTGGCCTCGGCCCCCAGGACCTTCACCAAGGTCCTGGCGGCCCTGGCGGCCCACCTCAGGAGCATTCCTGTCCGCCTCCACTGCTACTTGGACGATATCCTTATCCTGTCCCCGTCCAAGTCCCAGGCAGTCAGGGATACCAGGGTCACCCTTTCCGCCCTACGGGCACACGGGTTTCTAGTCAATTGGCAAAAGAGCCAACTTACCCCTTCCACCGAATCAACCACCTGGGTGCCATAATTGATTCGGTCTCAGAGAGTGTTTTTCTCTCCCCAGAGAGGTTTCTTAGCATTCAAACCCTGGTCAAACAAATTAGACGTTCTAGGAGGGTGGCCTTGCTTGACCTCTCTAGATTGTTGGGAAAAATGGTGTCATGCATCTCTATTATTCCCTGGGCCCGCTTACACAGCAGGCCCCTCCAGTGGTTCCTGCTCCCTGCTCCAAAGATCCGGAAGAAGCAACTCAAGATCAGAGTCAAGGTCCCTCCAAAGGTCCTCACGTCTCTTCTCTGGTGGACCAATCCCGCCATCAACAGAGGCCACCTCTTTGCGGAGCCTCAAAGACTCACCGTCACTACCGACGCAAGTCTATCCGGTTGGGGCGCTCATCTCAACTCACTCTCGGGCGCAAGGCAAATGGTCGCCGACCGAACAAAGATGCAGCATCAACTGGCTAGAGCTCCATGCCGTCCATCTGGCTCTGCGCTGCTTCCCCAGATCCGCAGTCGCCATGTTCTCGTTCTCACAGACAACGTCACGGCCAAGGCCCACATCAACAGGCAAGGGGGCACCCAGTCAATTCAACTGATGAGGGAAGCCGAGCGCCTTTGCCGCTGGGCAGAGGCCAACCTCCTATCACTAAAAGCCGAACACATCTCCGGGATAGACAATACCCAGGCGGACTGGCTGAGCAGGGCCACGGTGGACCAAGCAGAATGGCGACTTCATCCATCCCTGTTCGAGGAAGCGTCCAGGATATTCGGCCTTCCAGTGGTGGATCTGTTCGCTTCCCCATCCAACACACAACTTCCACGGTTTTTCTCCCGGTATCCGTCTCACGGGGCGGAGAACCACAATGCTCTGCGCTGCCCATGGCCCCCAGGGCTCCTATATGCCTTCCCTCCGCTCCCGCTAGTGCCCAGAGTCATTCAGAAACTCATTCAGGAGAGGGCAGTCCTTCTCCTGGTGGCTCCCTATTGGCCCAGGCGACCGTGGTTTGCGGACCTCCGCAACCTATCGGTAGCGCCCCATGGCGGATCCCCGGACAGGGTCTCCTCTCTCAGGGGCCCTTCTACATCCGGAGCCTCAATGGCTACAGTTAGCCGTCTGGAAGTTGAGCGGATCCGTCTGACTAGCGAGAACCTATCAAGCCATGTCATCGACACTATTTTGCCGCCAGGCGACCCTCCACTACACGAATTTATGATGCCACTTGGAAGGGGTTCTGCAAGTGGTGTAGTGGGTCCCAGGTTGACCCTCTCTCTCCCTCCGTGGCTCAGATTCTGGAATTTCTTCAGGAAGGCCTTCGCAAGGGCTTGCACCTAACACCCTGAGACGACAAGTCTCTGCCCTCTCAACAGTGGTCTCCTGTGATAACTACGGCTCCCTTTCCCATCACCCCCGGGTTAGATCCTTCCTTAGGGGTGCCACCAACCTGTGCCCTCCCACTGTTCACAGGTTTCCCACATGGGACCTCAACAAGGTCCTAGTTTCTCTTACACGTTCTCCGTTTGAGCCTTTGAGGGAGTCATCTCTTCAGTTCCTCACCTTTAAGGTAGTTTTTCTAGTAGCCATCACTTCTGCTCGCCGAGTGTCGGAATTAGCAGCTCTGTCAGTCAGGAGCGATCTATGTGTGTTCCATGCAGACCGGGTCGTCCTGCGGCCTGACCCCACTTTCCTACCCAAAGTTAACTCGCCCTTCCATAGATCTCAGGAACTGGTTCTACCAAATTTTTGCCCTAGACCCTCCGGGAACAGGAGGTTCTTTGGCACACCCTAGATGTTAGACGGGCCTTGCGTATATATATTAAGCGCACTCAGTCCTTACGAAGGTCGGAATCTCTTTTCCTGTCCTTTCAACCCAAGACACTAGGGCTCAAGGTTTCTCCTTCCACTATCAGCCGCTGGATTAGGGCGACCATCGCCAGGTGTTACCTTTCCCATTCTCTGCCGGCACCGGTGGAATAACTGCCCATTCCACCAGGAGTGCAGCCACTTCGGGCCTGGGCCACACAAGCCCCCATTGCTGACATTTGTAGGGCAGCCACCTGGGCCTCTCCGTCCCCGTTTATCAGGCATTACAAGATCGATACGTATGCCTCAGCTGAGGCCTCCTTTGGCCGGCGGGTCTTACAGAGGGTTGTCAATGATCCGGAGGGGCCTTCGGGCCAGACGGAGTCCCACCCATAGGACAGCCAAGCTTTGGTATGTCCCACAGTCTGGATGCTCCGAGCGGCTCGAGGGAGAATGGGGTGTTGGTCCTTACCTGATACGCCCTTCTAGGCGAGCCGCGAGGAGCATCCAGCCCCACCCTAGCATCTCCGTCTGGTGGGGACTCCTGTTTTCAGCCAAGGAGCCAATAGTTGATTAGATAGGATTAATAACTTCTCTTCTCGTTATCGCAAAAAACTGGGGAGACGCTGCGCGATGCCACGTGGGAGGGGCGGAGCGTTTCCTCGTCTAAAGCTCAGCCTGAAAGAAGAGGACTCAGAAGCACATCCCACAGTCTGGATGCTCCTCGCGGCTCGCCTAGAAGGGGCGTATCAGGTAAGGACCAACGCCCCATTCTGTAGGAAATGGGTCCAAATGGTTCTTTGAGCGTTTAAGGTTGCAGACCCCTGAGTTATGGTTAGCTGTGGACTCCACTTCCTCCTCATTACTAAGAGCAACTGCTCCCAGTCATTGCATCCTTGCCAACTTGATGGAGCTGGCATCCCACAGCCTGTCACTGGTGCAATCCACCCAGCTGAGGCTGCTCCATCAGGCTAGCATTCTCCAAGCCCCAATCCGCATCAATACTTGGCTCCATGCTTTCCTTTGTAGACTGAAACTCCTCCTCCTCTTCTGAACTTGCATCTGGAGAGGGGTCTTTCTCAGTTGGCTTCCAACAAGCAAAGTCAACAGGAGAAGCCATATTTGCTTAATGAATGCATGATTCATTTAACAATTGCAGTCATTTGCTTAACAACTGTGGCAGAAAAGGTTTTAAAATGGGACATTACTCCATTTTAACAACATCTTTGTTCAGCTATAGAAATTCTAATCCCAATTGTAGTTATAAGTCAAGGACTACCTGTACTTACATTTCATACAAGCAGTGTGAAATTGGTATGAATTGAATTCTGCAAATTAGTTGAAAGCCACTGAAGGGCTGCAATTAATTTTCATTGTGTTGCAGTAATAACAAGAGATTAGTGACAACAGATTTAACAGATTAACAGAGTTGGAAGGGACCTTATAGGTCATCACCCACCGCCCAAGCAGGAGACTCTACACCATTTCTGACAAACGGCAGTCCAATCTCTTCTGAAAGTCTCAAGTGATGAAACTCCCACACCTTCCGAAGGCAACTTCTGTTCCATTGGTTGATTGTTCTCACTGTCAGAAAATTTCTCCTTCTTTCCAGGTTAAATATCTCCTTGATCAGTTTTCATCCATTATTCCTTGTCTGGCCTACAGGTGCTTCAGAAAATAGCTTGACCCCTTCCTCTTGGTACCCCTCAAATATTGGAACACTGCTATCATGTCTCCCCTGGTCCTTCTCTTCACTATTTTTGCCAACCAACTAACAAATATATGTAGAAAACACACTACAATAGTAATGAGAGGACTTCAATTACCCTGATATCAATTGGAAAACTAATTCTGCACCAAGTGAGAAATCAAATAGGTTCCTAACCAACCTAGCTGACAACTTGATTGTCCAAAAGATAGAGGATGGAACTAGAAGGAAAGCCATACTGGACTTAATACTTACAAACAGAGAAGAAATTATAGAGGGGGTTGAAACTGCAGGAACCTTGGGTGAGAGTGACCATGTCATGTTAGAATTCAACATAATACAAATACAAGCAATAGAACTTAATGACACCCGAGTCTTAGATTTTAAAAGAGCTGATTTCAATAAACTCAAGAGAGAACTTGGGAAAAATTCCTTGGATGAAAATCCTAAAGGGGAAAACAATTCAAGAATCTTGGGAAACTTTGAAAAGTATGATCATAAAAGCCTAGACCAGCACAATACCACTGAGAAAGAAAAATAAGAAATCCAAGAAGAAACCAGCATGGCTGTACAAAGATCTCTCTGACAAATTGAAAGACAAAAAAGACAAGTACAAAAAATGGAAAGAGGGACACACTTCTAAGGCAGACTATCAGCAGAGAGCCAGAATTTGCAAAGACGAAGTCAGGAAAGCTAAGGTTTTGAATTAAAAAAGACTTGCAACAAAAGTCAAAGATAATTTTTTAAAAAGTTTCTTCCAACATATAAATAACAAGAAAAAAATTAAGGAAACAGTCAGTCCACTAAAGAGAGAAGATGGCAAGGAAGTAACTGGCAACAGAGACAAAGCAGAGCTACTTAACTCATTCTTTGCATCGGTCTTCACACAAAAAGAAACTATAGCCCAACCTACCAAAAACATAACTGTAAAAGAGACTAGAAATAAAAGTTACAATAAGAAAAAAAAATAGTAAGAGAACACCTGTTTGATCTCGATGAACACAAATCATTGGGACCTGGCGGATTACATCCCAGAGTTCTAAATGAGCTGGCAGAGGTCATCTCAGAACCACTGCACCACATCTTTCAAAAATCCTGTAGCACCAGGGAACTACCAGAGGACTGGAAAAGAGCCTATGTGGTTCCCATATTCAAAAAAGGGAAAAAAACCAGACCCAGGAAACTACAGACCAATCAGCCTGACATCAATACCCTGGAAGATACTGGAAAAGATAATAAAAAAACAGATCTGCCAACATCTAGAAACACACTGGTGGTCCGCGAGAAAATTTTGGTAGTCCACAGAGAAATGTTACCCTCAAAGCAACCCCCAAAGCAATTAATCCAGGCTGCGCGGGAACACAAGGTTACGCCACCCACATGCCCTGCGGGAACACAAGGCTTGTGTCACTTGCATTGTGAACAACACGAGGTAGTGAGGGGAGGAGGGAAAGGGTAGAGGGGGGAACTTGCCCCACTCACCCCACATGCCTCACCTGGGCACCGGGCTGCTTTTTTCTGCTTCTTTCTTCTGCTTTTGGCTGCACGCAAGGAAAGCAGCAAAAGTCTTTCTTTCTCTCCCCAAACTCCACCAGAAATGAATCTTTGGGACCCTGCAAGGCATCCTGCTCCAAGAGGCTGCGCCGGCGAAGACTCATTTCTGGTGGAGTTTGGGGAGAGAAAGAAGGACTTCTGCTGCTTTCCTTGCACGAAGCCAAAAGTCTCTCTCTCTCTCTCTCTCTCTCCTCCTGAGAATGGAGATGGAGACGGCATCCTATGATCCCAAATAATGATTGGTAGGAAAACGGGGTGGGGAATTTTCCTGCAGACCAGAAACCAGCAAGAAAATGGCAGAAAAGAGGAGGGATTGAGCCCTAAAGAAAGAGAGGAGAAAGGACATCAAAGTGGGTGGGGGGGGAGAATGATTCTTCAAGGAAGAATGCAAGCTCAGAGCGGCAGAGAGAGAGAGAGCTGGTAAACCCAGCTCTAACCAGCAACTGTCCGCGAGGGGCAAGGCGAGGGAATAAGGAAAAACAACTGTGCAAAGTGACAAGGTAGCGCGTCACAGCTGCTGGACAGGCAGGCAAAGTCCCACCCATTGCTACTGCTGCTGCTTTTTCGCTCTCGCTTCCAGAGTGGCTCCACTGCCACTGTTGAGCAGCCCAGCGCTTACTCCACCGCTGCGCCTGGATGATCTGGACACACACACATACACACACATGCTCTGCCTCTTGGCCCAAGTTAGGGATCTCTCCAAATGCCCATCTCCACATCGACAAAGAAGGCATGACTGGTTTTGGCTGGAGAAACTGCTTTGTGGCTTTTCCTTCCCTCTTTCTTTCTCCACTCCCCGCCCCGCCCCATGGAAGGACTCTTGCAGCCATGGAGCAGAACAGCGGCCTCTGCAACAGGATTGCAACTTCGGCAGAGGAGCCACTGGCCAATTGGGGGGGGGGGGAATCAATGACCTGGGCAGGTTTTTTAGGGTTTCACTTTCCAGTTCTCTGGGAACTCAGGCACAGCTTCGGTGGAAAGCCTGGCAGCTGTATGTATCCTGAGAATATGTCCTCCTCCTCCCTAAATCTGAAAAAGCAGAGGTTCCAAGCTAGTAAAATTGGTGTTTAAGTGAAGTTCAACCATCATCCAGACCAGGGGTCTCCAACCTTGGCAACTTTAAGCCTGGCGGACTTCAACTCCCAGAATCCCTCAGCCAGCTTTATTAGTGGTCCACAGGATTTAAAATTATGAGTTTGGTGGTGCCTGAGGTCCCAAAAGTTGGTGACCCCTGGGTTAGAGAATCCAGGCCAAGGGGTAACTCCATCTCCCAGCCAATTGGACTGAGTCTGTCAAAGCTGTTAAGCTCGGCCTCTGTTGCTGGACACACGCACAGCTTTCAGCGAAGACAACATGACAGACAGGACATACCTCTGAAACAAAAAAGCAAGAACCAGATTATCAGGAGCCCCCCATGGCCCACAGCCCAGCCCAGACCACTCAGGGCAGAGCTGGACTCTCTGACCTACAAGGATAATAGGCATATCAGATAAGACCAATGCCCTTTCTCCCTTGTAAGGTTACGAGAGTCCAGGCAAAGGGACATACCAAAGCTGGAGTGTCCACAGAGGGCTCATGTCTGGTCCTGATCCCCATGCTCCATATGGACTCTGCAGAACCTGTCTGCCAAATGCTGCATTCACCAATGCAAACGCGTCCAAGTGTTAATTCCGGATAAATGGAGAATGTGATGTCCATGTGGCTGCTTTGCAGGCCTCCTCTTTGCAGGCTCTTGATAAGTTCCGTCCCCATGTTGAAAAATCTACGATCAGTAGCAGATAGACTAGGACCTGAAGCAGGTGTATCTACTTGTTTGTGCACCACCTTAAGGAAGAGCTTAGGAGATGGAACAACCTCCGCTCGGATAGTTGGTTCATCAAACAGAGTATCAGACTCCATAGAAGCATCCCTGCCGGGATCTCCGTCATCAGCTTCTGGGCTCAGATTGGCAGTATTTCTGGCCTTAAACAGCAATGACTTGAATAGAGTAGGATGAAACAGACCAGTAAAAGCTGGCTGATCAGGTACCAAACCCTCGTCCTCAGAAAGGTCTTTTATCTCCTTCCTCCACCAGGGATAAAGGAACATACACTGAAGGATCAGGAGATCCAGGGTCCTGGATTAGAGAACCCCCTTCAGACAAGCAGCCCACCTGTTTTCTTGGTGGGATCACAGAGATTTCCGAAGCCTCCAAGGAATGATGTTGAAATGTCTGAATTCCTTCAATTATGCCCTTCGGGATGGCCCTGTCTATAATGACTTGCTTATTGACAGGAATCTCCTCTTCAGTGGATTCAGTGACCCTAAGACCTGCTGCTGTGGGAATAAACGTTGCTTCCACCCCAGGCCTAGGTCTGCCAGTCTGTTGTTGCCAAGGCCAAATCTTGGGGGTCCCCATAATGCCAGCCCTTTGCAGATAATTGCTGCATAGCAAGACCTTCACTGCCATCTGGGGACCAGGCCTGAGCTCTTGTCCTGGTAGAAGGACCAGGATCTTGCTCCTGAGGAAGATCCTCACTATGTTGGGAAGCAGCTGAGTCACCCTTTGAAAGTGATCTATTACTCCTCCCACTGGAAGCCTTCTGGCTTTTTGCAATTTATTTTTCTAGAGCCTTCTGATGCCTAGAAGCATCCTTCTCTGCTTTTGAGGCCTTCTTTGCTGGTAAGGCCTTCTTTCCTTGCTTGCTCGTATGAGTAAGAGCAGAGGACATGGAGCTGTGGATGCCTGTCCTAGAGGTCCTGCCTCCTCTAGTGGCTTCTGCCATACTGGAAAGGAGGCTGCTGTTAGATGCACACCCATGCAAGGAGGAGAATCTGATGGGGGTGATTACAAGAGGAAGGAATCCATTTATCTTCCCCAATACTCCAGGGCACTCCTTCAGCCCTTGCTACCTCAGCAGGACATTAACACATCCTGCTGGCACTATTGTGTCTGCAGCAATCAATTTGGGCGTACACCAGGATTGGGCATGGCCCCAAAGCCTGTAGAGCCTGGTCTACCTCAGAGTTAGGGAACACACTCCCCCACCGGCACAACACGCCTCACCCCCTTACCAAAGCAATGATCCAGCAACTGTAGAGGGGCCGATGCCCCAGCACTGGCCTGCATGGCGTGTAGGAGGGTCTGGAGAAGCAGGCCGAGTCCTCCCGCCGAAAAAAAGATGGCCTTCCTCTTCACTGTGGAGGCCCAAAATGGCCTCTGTGGCCTTTGCTGGCAATGCTGAAGCTGCCCAAGCAGCAAAAAAACCTGTTTCATGGCTCCACTAATCAGCTGTGAAGTGGAACCTCTTCTTTAAAAACTTTCTTTTCTTTGAAAAGCTCTGAGGACTGAGTCAAAAGCTGGGGGCATGTCTAGAAACAGAGGCGGAGCTAAACAGCTTTGACAGACTCAGTCCAATCGTCTAGGGTTCAGAGTTAACCCTTTATCTGGAATCTCATAACCTTACAAGGGAGAACAGTGGGTTTTCTCCAAACACAGTCCCTGCGCTAGACACAATACATCTCTAAATATAAATACACAAATAGACAGGTTTCTGCACATTTTGTATGAATGGCACAGGACTCAACAAATTATCAAGATTGTGCTGATTGGGGGACTGGAACAGAATGACTACACCAGATAGAACATCCATCAAGGGGGTCAAATGGGACATGGTGAAGGCCTACACAAGAGGCTTGATAATAGATTATACAAGGAAAAGAAACAGAAAACAGAAAAAGACTTTCAAAACATTGGAAGATGACTATAAAAGACTGGAAAAAGAATTACAGAAGTCCCCACAAAAAAAGACATTAAAATGAAAATGGATATAACTAAACAAAAAATGGGACTAATGGAAAGAGAGGAATTAGCACAGAAAATTAAAAATGCTAAACAGAATTACTTTGAAGATGCAAACAAACCAGGCAGATGGTTAGCATATAAATTGAGAAAGGAAAGAGAATCAGGAAGGATTAGTCAATTAATAAATGAAGAAGGACATGTTTGCTATGGAAATGAGGAGAAGAAAAAAATTATACAAGATTACTATGGAAAATTGTATTATCAAGAGAATATTCAAGAAGAAAAAGTTAAGCAATATTTACAGAAAGCGAATTTACCCCAGATACCCAACGATGTTGAAACAATGCTAGAAGGGAACATAACAATGATGGAATTAACAGAAGCTTTAAAAAAACAGAATGTTGGAAAAGCACCAGGTCCAGATGGATTGCCAGCGGAATTTTATAAGACTTTTCAGGAAACATTGAATCTTCACCTACCAGAAGTCATGAACGAAGTTATGTCAAAGAAGAGAATACCCAAAATATGATCAGAAGCATATATTATACTTATGCCAAAGGAGGATACAGACCTGCAGCAAGTTAAAAATTATAGACCTATATCTCTACTAAATTCAGATTACAAAATTTTTGCTTCAATTCTGGCAGAAAGCCCGAAAAGATATTTAAATAGCTTTATCCATGCTGATCAAAATGGATTTCTGCCAGAGACAAATTAAAGACAATGGGAGAATAATTCTGGACACTTTGGAATACTATGAGGCACATCCTGAAAAGCAAATGGCCTTGATGTTTCTAGATGCTCAAAAAGCCTTTGACAATGTGAGTTGGCGATTCATCTTACTGCAATTGATACAAATGGGCTTTGGTAAAAAATTTATCCAAGCCATTGAAACGATATATCATAAACAAACTGCAAAGGTTATGGTAAATGGAGAATTAACAGAATCCATGGATATAAGAAAAGGGACAAGACAAGGTTGTCCACTGTCACCTCTGCTGTTTGTGTTAACATTGGAAGTGTTGAATAGGAATATTAGAGATGAAAAAGAAATAAAAGGAATGAAAATTAAAAAGGAAGAGTATAAATTGCAAGCTTTTTGTAGATGATTTATATTAGAGGACCATTGGAAACAGCACCTAAATTAATAGAAAAGATAGAAGAATATGGAAAAGTAGCAGGTTTGAAAATAAAAATAAAAAAAACAAAGATATTAACAAAGAATATATTAGCAAGATGAAAGAAAGCGTTGGAAGAAGTTTTAGAAATACAGATCACAAATAAAGTTAAGTATTTAGGGATATATATTACACCAAGATGTAGCACACTGAAGGAGGATAACTATGTTAAACTCAAACAGCAGATTGCGACAGATTTGGCAAAATGGGAAAACTTACAACTATCATTGATTGGGAGAATATCTACAATTAAGATGAATGTATTGCCTAGAATTTTGTATCTATTTCAGACAATTCCAATTCGATTAGTGAAAGAGTTTTTTGAAGACTTAAATAGAATTGTGCTGAAATATATTCGGCAGGGCAAGAAAGCGAGAATAAAATGGGCGTTGGTTCTTACCTGATACGCCCCTTCTCGGCGAGCCGCTCGGAGCATCCAGAGACTGGGATGTGCTTCTGAGTCCTCTTCTTGCAGGCTGAGCTTTAGATGAGGAAACGCTCCGCCCCCTCACGTGGTATCGCGCAGCGTCTCCCCAGTTTTTTGCGATAACGAGAAGAGAGGTTATTAATTCTTTCTAATCTACTATTGGCTCCTTGGCTGAAGCAAGAGTCCCCACCAGACGGAGAAATTAGGGTGGGGCTGGATGCTCCTCGCGGCTCGCCGAGAAGGGCGTATCAGGTAAGAACCAACGCCCATTCTCCCTCGAGCCGCTCGGAGCATCCAGAGACTGGGACATACCAAAGCTGGGCTGTCCCTACGGGTGGGACTCCGTCTGGCCCGAAGGCCCCTCCGGATCACTGATGACCCTCTGTAAGACCCGTCGGCCAAAGAGGCCTCCGCTGAGGCGTACGTATCTATTTTATAATGTCTGATAAACGGGGACGGAGAGGACCAGGTGGCTGCCCGACAAATGTCAGCGATGGGGGCTTGTGTGGCCCAGGCCGCCGAGGTGGCTGCACTTCTGGTGGAATGGGCGGTTATTCCACCCGGAGCGGGCAGAGAATGGGAAAGGTAGCACCTCGCAATAGTAGTCCTGATCCAGCGACTGATGGTGGAAGGAGAAACCTTAAGCCCCAGTGACCTGGGTTGAAAGGATAGGAAGAGGGATTCCGACCTTCGCATGGATTGAGTGTGCTTAATATATATACGCAAGGCCCTTCTAACATCTAGGGTGTGCCAGAGGACCTCCCTGCCCTGGAGGGCCTAGGGCAAAAATTTGGTAGAACCAGTTCCTGTGACCTATGGAAGGGAGAGTTAACTTTGGGTAGGAATGTGGGGTCAGGACGAAGGACCACCCGATCAGCGTGGAACACACATAGATCGCTCCTAACAGACAAAGCTGCTATTTCCGAAACTCGACGAGCAGAAGTAATAGCTACTAGAAAAACTACCTTAAAGGTGAGAAACTGAAGGGATGAATCCCTCAAAGGTTCGAACGGGAACGTGTGAGAGAAACGAGGACCTTGTTGAGGTCCCATGTGGGGAACCTGTGAACAGTGGGAGGGCACAGGTTGGTGGCACCCCTAAGGAAAGATCTAATTCGGGGTGATGAGAAAGGGAACCGTAGTTATCACAGGAGACCACGGTTGAGAGGGCAGAAACTTGTCGTCTCAGGGTGTTAGGTGCGAGCCCCTTACGAAGGCCTTCCTGAAGAAAATCTAGGATCTGAGCCACAGAGGGAGAGGGGATCAACCTGAGACCCGCTACACCACTTGCAGAACCCCTTCCAAGTGGCATCATAAATTCGTGTAGTGGAAGGTCGCCTGGCGCCAAAATAGTGTCGATGACTTGACTCGAGAGATTCTCACTAGTCAGACGGATCCGCTCAACCTCCAGACGGCTAACTGGAGCCATTGAGGCTCCGGATGCAGAAGGGGCCCCTGAGAGAGGGAGACCCTGTCCGGGGATCCTCCATGGGGGCGCTACCGATAAATTGCGGAGATCCGCAAACCACGGTCGCCTGGGCCAATAGGGAGCCACCAGGAGAAGGTCTGCCCTCTCCTGAAGAAGTTTCTGTATTACTCTGGGAACTAACGGGAGCGGAGGGAAGGCATATAGGAGCCCTGGGGGCCATGGGCAGCGCAGAGCGTTGTGATTCTCCGACCGGTGAGATGGATACCGGGAGAAGAACCGTGGAAGCTGAGTGTTGGACGGGGGCGAAGAGATCCACCACCGGAAGGCCGAATATTCTGGACGCTTCCTCGAATAGGGATGGATGGAGACGCCATTCTGCCTGGTCCACCGTGGCCCTGCTCAGCCAGTCCGCCTGAGTATTGTCTACTCCGGAGATGTGTTCGGCTTTTAGTGATAGGAGGTTGGATTCTGCCCAGCGGCAAAGGCGCTCGGCTTCCCTCATTAGCTGGATGGACTGGGTGCCGCCTTGCCTGTTGATATGGGCCTTGGCCGTGACGTTGTCCGTGAGAACGAGGGACGTGATGTTTGCGGATCTGAGGAAAACTGCGCAGGGCCAGATGGACAGCGTGAAGCTCTAGCCAGTGATGCTGCACCTCTGCTCGGACGGCGACCATCTGCCCTGTGCCGAGAGCGAGTCGAGATGAGCGCCCCAACCGGACAGGCTTGCGTCCGTAGTGACGGTGAGTCGTTGAGGTTCCGCGAAGAGGTGGCCTCTGTTGATGGCGGGATTGGTCCACCATAGAAGAGACGTGAGGACCCTTGGAGGGACCCTGACTCTGGCCTTCGAGTTGCTTCTTCCGGATCGTTGGAACGGGAGCAGGAACCACTGGAGGGATCTGCTGTGTAGACGGGCCCAGGGAATAATAGAGATGCATGACACCATTTTGCCCAACAATTTAGAGAGGTCCAGTAAGGCCGCCCTCCTTGAACGCCTGATCTGTTTGACCAGGGCTTGAATGCTAAGGAACCTCTCCTGGGAGAGGAAAACTCTTTGAGAAACCGAATCAATTATGGCACCCAAGTGGTTGATTCGGGTGGAAAGGGTAAGGTGGCTCTTTTGCCAATTGACTAGAAACCCGTGTGCCTGTAAGGTGGAGAGGGTGACCCTGGTATCCCTGACT
The DNA here is from genome assembly GCF_049901735.1 of Notechis scutatus. Taxonomy (NCBI): domain Eukaryota; kingdom Metazoa; phylum Chordata; class Lepidosauria; order Squamata; family Elapidae; genus Notechis; species Notechis scutatus. The sequence goes on from NC_142014.1 coordinate 5,474,461, forward strand.
GCCTGGGATTTGGACGGGGATAGAATAAGGATATCGTCCAAGTAGCAGTGGAGGCGGACGGGAACGCTCCTGAGATGAGCCGCCAGGGCCGCCAGGACCTTGGTGAAGGTCCGGGGGCGAGGCCAGTCAAAGGGAAGGGCCACGTATTGATAATGAAGGCTATTATGACAGAACCTGAGGAATTTGAAATGGGAAGGCCTGATTGGAATATGGAGGTATGCCTCCGAAAGATCTATGGAAGATAACCAGTCTCCCGCCTGGTGCCTAAAAGAATTGATTGCAAAGTGTGCATTTTGAATCTACGCTGGATAAGGTGACGGTTGAGCCGTTTCAAGTCCAGGATGGCTCTCAACCCCAGAGTGTTTGGGCACCACAAAGAGATGGGAGTAAAACCCCTTTCCTCTCTGATCCGGAGGGACAGGTTGAATGGCCTGGATGTCAAGAAGATGATGGATGGCAGCATCCATTAGTGCACGTTGGAGGGATTCCTTGAGGAGGGGATGGGAAGAAACAATCAGGGGAGCGGACCTGAACTCCAGGCGAGGCCAAACCTGATTGTGTCCCTAACCCATGCATCGGATGTGGATATGTCCCATTGGGCGGCGAAGTGGCTGAGGCGGCCGCCAATGGGGGGAGGAAGAGGCTCTACCTTCTGCGGTAGGGCCTTCCTCCTGATCCCCGAAAGGGTCTCTTGTAGCCGCCACCGCGTCTGGATCTGTCGCCCGGGTCCGTGCGGTCCTGGGATCGGAAGGAAGGGGTCTAGGGTATCTGGGCGGGAAGGGGGTTGGTAGAAGGGGTGTGAAAGCTCCTCCGAAAGGGCTGAGAGCCCCTGGCCTCCGATCTTCGAAAAAGGGAGGGCAGATACTTTCTCTTACTGCGGCCCTCGACCAGCAGTGGTTCCAAAGCTGGGCCAAACAGTTTATCTCCCGTAATGGGAGCAGTGGCCAGCTTGACCTTATTCTTTACGTCCGCCTGCCAGTGTTTGAGCCATAGCATGCGTCTAGCCGTGACGTGCGACGTGATGGCCCTGGAAGAAAATTTTACCCGACTGGTAAGTGGCGTCAGCCGAGAACTCGGCTGCAGCCACTAACTTCGCTATATCCTGGTGAGCTCTGAGATTGGAAGCAGGGATGTGGTCCTTGAGCTGACGTAGCCAGCGGATAGAGGACCTCGTGAAAATGAGGCGGCCGTAGCTGATTTAATGGCCCAGGCGTCAGATAGGTGAGCCCTGCGTAGTGCCTGCTCCGCCCGCCTGTCCTCAGGTTTCAAGGCCTCTAGGGCCTCACTAGGGGGTAGAGGAGGAGGCTAGACCCACAATGGGGTCATCAACCTCTGGGATATTCAGAAGGTTAGACAGAGCCGAATCGAGATTAAAGAATCTCTTGTCTTGGCTAGAGGGAGTGGGAGGGGTCCCTGAGGAGGTAAGTTGCTTCGCTACCAGATCTACGAAGATGGGAGGGGATGGGATGACCTCAGCTTCCACCACTGGTTGGGTGAAAATGGAGTCTTCCGGGCCCTCTGGGACAGGGGGTTTCTGCAGAGGACTGGGGAAGAAGGCCAGAGACATTCTTGGCCTTAAGGAGGAGGGACTTGAACATATGCGGTTTGAACAGCCCCCAAAGGAGGGTTGGTCGGGGAAGGGTCCTCGTCCTCCGACATCTCCCCCTCCATGATGTCAGCCTCTAAGAGGGGTTCACTGTAGCGGGAGGATCCCATCCGGGAATCCTCTTCCTCTTCCCTGAAATCCCCAAAGTCCCCTACCTCCTCCACCTGGGCCCCAATCGGAGGAGGGCTGTCCCTCTGAGAGAGTACCTGATCAACTGGGGGGACCGGTTGTGGGATGGATCTGATTGATATCGAGTCGTGCTCGGAGGCTCGCGGAGAGAAGCCTGATCTGGTCATGTGTTGTAGTCCCTCTGCTATGCCCTGGCGGATGGCTGATTCCATCCAAGCCCTGATGTGAGGTGGAACCTCGGAGGTAGAGGGTTCATCGTGGCACAGACCAGCGGCTGTGGGTGTAAAGGTGGCTTGGGGGTCCGTCTGGTCGGAGGTCCGGGGTCGGAAGACCCTGAAGCGAACTGCGCCTAGGTAGGGAAGAGGGGTCTGAGGGGAGAGATTGAGCAGAGGTAGAAGGGTTTGGAGGAGGAGGTATTGACGGCTCCGAGCGGGACTCCTTGAACGCCGGTCAAACTCTTTTTCCAACGCTTTGTGGCGCCTTAAGGCGTCACGTTGGGCGGCCTTGGAAGGTTCCTTGTCCTGTCTAGAGCCCTTAGGTTCCTTGTCCTGCCTGCGCAAGTAGTGGGACTTTGCCTTAGCCTTCAAAGAAGGACGTTTAGAAGGATTGTCGTCTGCCATGTTAGATACAAATACTAGCAAAGGCGGTTGGCTCGCCCAGATCAGGCCTGGATGAGGCCGGGTGAAGGTGAAGCTGGCCCTCTCCCCCTTTTGGAATTTGTTGTGTACAGAGATAACAGTAAGGTATCTAAGAAATATAGTATGTACAGAAAAATAGATACTCTAATTTGTAATTCTTCCTTTTCCTTTTGATTGATTTTTATCTTTATTATGCCTTTGTACCAAATGTATATACAGGTTATCCGTATATATTTATATATCTACGAAAAATATTATTGTACAAAACAAAATTATTATTATTATTATTATTATTATTATTATTATTATTATTATTATTATTATTATTATTATTATTATTATTATTATTATTATTATTATTATTTATTAAACAGTAACCGTAACAGTGAGAACTTCGTATATCTCAGTACAGGCCAATCAGTCAAATAAACACCTGAGGCCTATGGTAGCAGAAAGAGCCTCTGGCAGCAGGCCTCCAGACAAGAAAAATAAAACCGGAGGGGGCTGCAACCGCCGAAAAGCGGGCTGCGGGAGGCCAACAAGTAATAAAAGAGCGAGCCAGGTGGAAGAAATGGGCAGCTAAGCTTTGACCCAAGGCCTGGGGCTCCAATTCACCGCAGCTAAGAATTTCAAAATGGCGCCCGACCACGATGCGGAGCCAAAATGGCGGACGCATAAGCTGAACCGTCGGGACGCCTTCGGACGGAAAAGGAGGGCTTTGCTGGTCAGCTCAGCGCCTAGGGCCCTAGGGGCGATGACCCTCCCGATCGGCGTTTAAGGTGGGGGGAATCCAGCAGTAAAGGAAAACGCGTGCCACGAGGCAACGCGGAGGCAGCGGCGATCTGATAAGGGTGGGGGTCGCTATCGGCGCTGCGAGCCCGCAGCTTTGCCCCAAGGACGGGGAAATTTTTCCCTTAAGTCCAGACCCTTTGCGCAGGAGGAGGAAGGAAAGGCAAACCTTATCAAGGCGAGAGGGTTGTAATAGGAAATAAATGTGCGATCAGCCAAGGAGCTCTCTGAAACACAGCCTGACTCTTGAGGCTGAGCAAAAGACTGGGGAGAGGCTGCGCGATACCACGTGAGGGGGCGGAGCGTTTCCTCATCTAAAGCTCAGCCTGCAAGAAGAGGACTCAGAAGCACATCCCAGTCTCTGGATGCTCCGAGCGGCTCGAGGGAGAACTTAAACTTTTACAAGATGCAAGAACAAGAGGAGGGTTTGCCTTGCCCAATTGGGAGTTATATTATCAAGCAACAAATTTGATGTGGGTAAAGGAATGGATAACATTAAGGAACAGTAGATTATTGACTTTAGAAGGGCATGACCTGCTGCTGGGATGGCATGCCTTCCTTTGGTATAAGGGAACTAAAACACAGGGGTATTTTAGAAGACATCACATTAGAGAGGCATTGTTTTTGAACTGGGAGAAGATAAAAAGACAATATTACTTAAAAATTCCATTATGGATATCTACTATTGAAGCTTTTTCTTATCCAATAATATACAAAAAGGAATAAACAGTTAGATATGGTGAGATATTGAATGAAAAGGGTGAACTTAAATCTATGCAAGCATTGGAAGAACAAAGTGTAAAAATGAATTGGTTTTCATATTTGCAAATACAATCTAGATTTAATAAAGATTTTAAAACAGAAGGTATTTATGATAAGTTGACTGATTTAGATAAAATTCTGATGGGTACTGATGAAAAGGTATTAAAAAACTTTATGGACATTTATTAGAATTTAAGTTGGAGGAAGAACAAGTTAAAGAAATGATGATTGCTTGGGGGAAAAGTTTTGGATATGGGATTGATTTAGAGAAATGGCAAAAATTGTGGTCTCAAAATTATAAAATAACAATGTCAACTGCATATAAAGAAAATTTGTATAAGATGTTTTACAGGTGGCACCTACCCCCGACGCGAATTGCAAGAATGTTTAAGAACAAATCGGATAAATGTTGGAAATGTCATCAGATACCTGGTTCATATTACCATATGTGGTGGACATGCTCGGATGCAAAAAGATATTGGACTAAAATCCACACATGGTTGGAAAAAATGATAAAACAACACATAGACTTTAAACCAGAGATCTTTTTATTGGGAATTATACCAGAAATATACAATAAAGAGCTGAAATATTTGATTGTAAATGTTTTCACAGCAGCTAAAATTGTATTTGCTAAGAATTGGAAAAATGAAAAAATACCTATGCAAGAGGAAGTTATTAAGAAAATTATGGACTGTGCTGAAATGAGTAAATTGACATTTGAAATTAGAGAGCAAGAAGATAAGCAATTTTATATGATATGGGATTTGTTTTATCAATGGTTGGACGAAAAGACATGGTAACGTAATAGATTAGATAATTTTGTAATAGAAGTTTAATAGATTGATATAAAATACAATATAGACATATATAACCAATGGATGAAAGTACAATATAAATCTTAAAATAAAATTTGGAATATCTCGTATGAAATGATGGAATAAATTGTTTAGTCATGGATGATTAATAACTGATAAATATATAAGCATATGTTACTTTGACAATGTGAAAAATTATATAAACTGTGCGTAATGACTACGAAAGGATAGCACAAAAGATTTGTAACCAACTGACACACTGTATGTATATAAAATGCAAGATGGTTTTATGTTTTTATGTTTTGTTGGTATATGTTTGTCTTAAAAAAATAAAAACTTTAAAAAAAAAAGAATAAGAGGTTGCATGAATTAAGGTTTGGATGGCATAGCTATTTATGGTATGATAAAAGTAAAGTTAATGTTGAATTTAAGAATCATTTTGTCAACTTGTGAAGTTTCCCTGACTTGCTCCTGAGTTGCCACAGGCAGGTGGATGGGACATCGCACCTCACAGCTGCACCAAGGAATTTACTCCTCAGTCATAACAACATGCATTCTGGCTGAGCAAGTCAAGGCCTTCTCCAGGAATACCAGCAATGCCTGGTAGGAATGACTTCTACAACCCGTGAAATTACCTTGTTAGGAAATGTGACCGGGTGATGCACCTTGGGGGGAGGGGAAAACAGGTTCAGAGGCAAGGCGTGAAGGGGGTGAAGTCAGAGTTGACTTCACCTAGGTACTGCTGACATGGTGCTCCTAATAAAAAGACTGGATTTTTATTGCAAGATGGCTTGAAACTCTTAATTGTGTTAGGGCACTGGTTGGAATCCTGACATCAAGCCAACTCTCCCAAAACTAATTAAAAACAACCAGGATTCCTGAGCCCCGGACTCTCCACCTGCTCTCTGATACCTGGGGTGCATGGAGAGGAACTCAGGATACCATGGCAGAAGGCAGGATCTCTGAGGAGAGCCTGCTCCTGACAACAGAGAAAGAGGTAAGTTCATGGTATTCCCCATAGTAAAGATCATCAACCTGCTCACAGTGCAACTGGGGCTGCCCCGGCTATTGGGAAGAATACACCAGTGTTTCATAGCAGCCTCTTAAAGCCCGCGGTTGGGTCAACCCTGAGAGCACCTGTTAGAATTTGCAGCAGAATTCAATTCCAGAAAACACACAGATGATTGACTCAGCAGGATTCATTAAACTTCTTTTTATATAAAATAAGTAAATGTACAATACCAGTAGTTTCTTCCAACGTGGAAAGGTTACAAGCAAACACACTTTGTGCTTGAAATGGAAAAGAATGAAACTTTGATTTTGGATTTTACCGATTAGATTGATAGATCTTTATAGAAATGACTTTTTCATATTATTATGGAAAAACAAAAAATTGTGATTTGATGTTAGTGTCTTATTTTACTGCAACAGAGAGAGTCAAAAGTCAATTTCTTTTTTCTTTTTCTTATTCTCCCTTACTTCTCTTCCCCCTCTTCCTCCCCACCATTTTCCTATTTACTTTCATATTTTGTATCTTATTTTATAACCCAATAAAAATATTAAACTGACAAGACTGTGCTGATTTAATCAGCAGCTGCTCTGTATTGTCTGTATTGAAAACATCTAACAAAGTATAATGTCAAGCTGAGGTTATCTTTAAAAGCCAAACTACAAATCACTTTGATCAGATTTATAGTTTGTTTAGATTTAATTCTCTTTTTAAACAAAACAAGTGGTGAATGGTGAAATGAAAGCTAAAGTTACACAGCTGAGATTTCCAGACCATTTCATTCTTCTTCTCAGGATTGTAACATTTGCAGCAAATAGGAACTTCAAGGAAAAAGCAGTGTGTGTGTGTGTGTGTGTGTGTGTGTGTGTGAGCGCGCGCAAGGGAACAGATCAGCAAGAAATTGATACAGTTACATTTTACACAACCCCAACTTGTGTTCTGTTTTCATTCTCACTGGGGTGTTTTGTTAAAAATACACTGCTATTTTAAATACAATTAATATTAAGATCCACATTTTAGTTTAACTCTAAGTAACAGCACAATCCAATGCAAGTTTATTCAGGAAGCCCAACTACATATAGTGAAGTTTAAACTTTAAATAGGGTTAAGTTTAAGATTTCAGCTCTATTTGATTTTAAATGAGTAAATACTGTGGAAAAGGACATCTAATTTAATCTTATATATGGATAGATCTTTCATTTTTCCTATTCCCAATTTGTCATAGTGTTAAATAAGCTATTTCTAGGATATTTAAACTAAATTAATCAATATTTTAAAAGGCTAGCCCTTATCCTCCCAGCATATGCCTCAGTTCTAGGAATTTTTAATAAGAGGGGAGCAACCTTTGGGGCTTTAAATGTTGAGTATTCCTGCATATTCTGTAATATTAAAAAAGCTACGTATCTCAATTTAATTATAACTTGCTAAATTGACCATTTAAAATGCCAATTCTTTTCTGATTTCTGATTTCAATCAAATGGTAAAAAAGCTCTTTTCACGTCAAATACAGAACAACCCTGAAACATAGAGAATAGAAAGCAGATCTGAATCTTGTGAAAGAAGTGCATTTGGAAGATTTCCTTTTTTTGATGAATTTCTATTAAAGAAAAAAGTTATACACAATTGAAGTTTTCTTTTTAGTTATATGTTATGTGGGGAAAAAATCCACCACATTAATATCTTAGTAGTTCTTGATTGGATATCAAGACTCAAACAAACAAAGCAAAGGTAAGCATCAAACCAAAAATATATAATAATATTCATTATTAATTCATTGACATTTAAGATTATTAGGTTTAGTTGTTAAGGTGCTGGTCTAGGAACCAGAAACTGTCAGTCCTCATCCCATTTTAGGCATGAAAACTGGCTTGATGATTTTATCTTCTCAGCCCAACCCAGGGCTGTTGTGGGAAAAATAAGATGAAGAAGCATTATGTATGTTTGCTGCCTTGAGTTATTTATAAACAATAATAAAGGCGGGATAAAAATCAAGTAAATCAAGTATTAAATAATTTATGTCCCTATTTTATATTCTGTATCCTATCACAATGCTTCTCATTCTCAGCAACTTGAAAACATAACTTCCAGGATTCCACAGCCAAGTATGCTGGGTAATTCTAGAAGTTGAAATTCACGCAATTTAAAATTGCTAAGATTGCAAAACAATGCCCATCACATAGAAAAGGAAGAATGGGTAAGAATGTAGGTACTATAAAAGTCTGAAATAAGAACATCTGATTGTTTAAATGGACATAAGGTCTAAGCCACATCTCAACACTTGCTGCACTACCCATAATATTTGTCAAATAGCTAGATTTTAATTATAATGCTCTATCATAAACTAAATCCATGCCTATGATGTTTTATGTTCATCATCTATCTCTTAAAACTGTAATAGATACAAAAATTTCAATTCAGTAAATGCACTCAGCACTCAAACTAAACTTTCATTCAAATTTCTACAAAAGACTTGAATTCCTTTTCAGTGCTCTTCAACTCTGACACAGCTCTACTCCCTCCTTCATTGAAAAGGGCAAAGACAACAGCCCAGCAAGTGGGACAGGGAAAACAGACTTCTTTTGTTCAGTTTTTTCCCTTCAGTTTTCTATTGAGGTAAATAAGTGAAGCTCAGCCAGCCGTTTAGAGGTTCTGAAGAAAGCAATGCAGCTAGCCTAAATATTCGCTCACATCAACATAGAACAGTATCATGGAGCTTGAAGGACATCATGTTAGCCTTGCAAAGAAAACTTTTCAAAGTTAATTGATATAGTGGTATTTACACACATATTCTCAGTATCAATCATATTTGATGAAAAATACATTTTATTTTAAATTACATCTTGATATTTTAAAATCTGCATGCAAATCTTAATGCATACAGATGCATTAAATACACATATTTAATCTGTGCTGTATATAAATTGTGACCTGTATATTCTTTTTTCAGCATACAGAGCTAAAAACAGACCTAATTGTGCAGATTTTAGTTGAATTTTATTAGCTTGATAATGCAAACTAAAGCTTTAAGCCCCCATCATCTTTTCTAACATCTTATTCTTACATTCTATCCTCTCAATTACAGTATACATTTAAAATCTGGCAATTTAAAATAATTATAATATGCTAACTCAAAGAGTGAGAATTCAGTATGGATTTATTTACTATTGATTTGGTCTGCTGAATATGTAATTTGATATGCTTAATAAGCTCAAATGGAGACTTTTGGGGATGTCTAAAACTAAAAATGTTTCAAATAAACTGAAGAAGCCACATCCTTTGAATTTTGATTATAATCAAACATTTTGAAATATATTTGTGTTTAGAAAAGTAAACATCATAAATTTAACATGTAAATAATCACCATAATGTGTAATTTATTTCATATCTGCATAGAAAACATAGCAAGTATGTTTTCATAGGTATCTCCCTTCTTCCTACCTATCTACTTACCTACCTATCACCTACCTAGATTGGCATACAGACAGACAGAAAATAGATTTTTCAAAATTCCAAAGTTCAACAAGTGCTTTAACTTTGCAAACAAAACTTTGAGAGGCTCAGGCTTTTCATTTACCTAAATGTTGTAAACACAATTTATGGACTACAAATAAAAGAACCTTTTTCTAACAGTGACTACAGAATATTGACTTTTGTCTCAATTTACAACCCTGCACACAGGGTCATAATGACAAAACTCCAAATTATAACTTTAAAAAAGCCAACTATGATCTCATAACTGCCAACCTCTCATCTCTTGATTGGCATATTCTATTCACTGGCTGTAATACTGCTGAAGACCATTATAAAAAAATTTTTTTTGCTCAACGTCAAAAGAGTCATTAAACTATATATACTAATAGTAACCCCCAAAGCCAGAAAAAACAAATTACCCATAACAATAAGGAAGCACCAATCCCCCCAAAAAATCTCTTTGGCAAAAAAACAAAACTATATAGCTAACTTTAAAAGCCGCTACAAAACACTATGCCATCAGATAAAGGCAGAATGCACCAATTACTGTTGCAAACAAGAAGAAAAGCTGTTACACACAAAATCCACCCGCGCCTTCTATAATTTCATAAATACTAAACATAAAGACTCAAAAACCATGCCACCCCTAAAAGGGCCTAACCCGAAAGACTATAATGATGAAGCCGTTAAGGCCAATAATTTCAACATATTCTTCAGTTCAGTCTTGGTCAACAGCAATGGCTCATGCCCCACATTTCCTAATCGTACCACAACTAATTGCAATGATCTGCTTGCATATTGATTTTATAGAAGATAACGTTGAAAAGGCACTACACAAACTAAACCATCTCTATCTATTGGCCTTGATGGATTATGTGCCTTCTTCTTGAAAAATAGCCAAACCACTAAGCACATTCTACAAGGTATCTTTTAGAACCAACTCTTTGCTCATTTGCTCATTAGCCACAGAATTATTCCCATCTTCAAAAACAGACACCCCAGCCTAGTTAAAAATTACAGACCAATCTCATTATGTTGTGTCACCTGCAAAACCATGGAATCAATCATCAACCAATCCATTACCCTCCACTTAGAGATAAACAGCCTACTCTCTAACAAACAATTTGGTTTCAGGAAAAAATTGTCCTGTAATCTATAACTCCTACACTGCAGAAACATTTGGACTACACAACTCAATCAGGGTAAATCAATAGATCCAATTTACATAGACTTCTGCAAAGCCCTTGATTCAGTGGTACACAACAAACTGTTAAAACTATGCTCTTACGGCATTTCTGGATTACTGCACAAATGGTTAGCTGCATTCCTGTCAAACAGACAACAAGTAGTCAAAATAAGGAGTGCCCTATCAAACCCTGCACCAATTAACAGTGGTGTCCCCCAAGGCAATGTTCTAGGACCCACTCTCTTTCTAATTTACATAAATGACCTTTGTGATCATATTATAAGCAACTGTGTCCTCTTCGCTAATGACATAAAACTATTTAATACCACTGACAATACTGCTACCCTACAAAGCATCCCTGGCTATGTGCCAGAATGGTCGAACAATTGGCAACTTCAAATCTCATCCAACAAATGCTCTGTATTACACATTGGCAACAAAAATCAGAACACTAAATACAAACTGGACAGATACAACCTCATAGATGACCCTCACTCTGTCAAGGACCTAAGAGTATTCATTTTGAAAGATCTAAGCCCCAGAGCTCACTGTTAACAGCATTGCCAAAAAAGCATTAAGAGTTGTTAACCTAATTTTGCAAAGCTTCTTCTTCGGTAACACTGTGCATCTTGAACCTTCAGAGTATTAGATCCCTGTTGAGCCCTTTCAAGTTGAGGATTGCTTGCTGCCTCCCACCCCCCGAGTCCTTTGGAATCACAAACAAAATTGAGTAAAACCCCCGTCTCTTCTGGTCTACTGGAACCAGCTGGATGGCATGGACGTCAAGCAGATGCTGAATCGCTGATTCCATGAGATCCCTCTTTGAGGGGTCCCTGGAGACGGGGCAGCACACAAAGGCTCTGGGGAGAAGGAAAGAAACTCCAGGGAGAGACCTGATCTTAATGTCAGGATCCAAGCGTCCGTCGTGGTCTCTTCCCACTTCTGCCAGAATAGACCCAGACGGTCCCCTATGGGATAAGTGGCTTTGGCATCACTTCTTGCGTCTAAAAGGTTTGCTGGATTCCCTGAATGACCTCTTGCCCTCTGGCCTCTGACAGCAAAGGCTGGTCTATCAGCCTGAGAAGAAGATCATTGGAAGAAGGGCCTACTTTGACGGGGAAAGCTTGCCCCAGCCTCCCCGTTTAAAGGAGGGCTTCCTGTAATAGGTCAGAGACCTATAATCAAAACACCTCCCCTGGGAGGGCAGGATTTTCCACTTGTCCCTCGTCTCCATCAAAAAGGGGTCCAGGGCCTCCCCAAAAAGCCTCTTTCCCTTAAAGGGAGCTGACGCCAGCTTCCATTTGTTCCTGGCGTCCATCTGCCAATTTCTTAGCCAGAGGAGCCTACATACTGTTACAGATGAGGGCACGGCTCTGGATGAAAATTTGGCTGAAGTGAAAGTGGCATCGGCAGTCAATTGAGCTGCGGCAATTATCTTGTTCAGGTCCTGATACACCCTAAAATCCTCAGGTAGAATTCTGCCCTGCAACTACCTCAGCCACCGCAAAGAGGCACATGTGAAAAATGAAGCAGTCGTGGATGCTCTGATGGCCCAGGTATCGGCTTGATGTGCTCTGTGGAGCATCATCTCCTCTTTCTAGTCCTCCGCCTTTAAAACATCCTCCGCATCAGGTGGGATGACCAATGAGGATGCTAGGGCCACCACTGGGCCATCTACCTTTGGCACTTCAATAATGTGTAAAAGATCTTGGTCCACATTAAATAGGGTCATCTCCGACCCACTAGGACGAGTGTACACCCAAAGGGAGTCCCACTGTCTTCTAATCACTTTCAAAAACATCTGAGGCACAGGCACAGCATCCATCACTGATGTTTTTTCAGTGAATAAATAATCCTCCTGCTCCTCTCCCTCTGGGGGAGGATCTCAGGTGACCATGTCCTTCTTTAGATGGGCCATGCTCTAAGCCTTAACCAGCAGAGTCTTGAAAAGAGCCGGCTGGAAAAGGGGGGAACCTGCTACCTCCAACTCATCACCCAAAAACTTCCTTTCCAGTGGGAGGTCCATTTCAGAGACATAATGGCTCCTTCTGGCTCCTTCCCAATGGGGATGAGGAATGATCTTTATGGTAGATCAGCTGCTCTGCTGAAGAGTGGCCATACCCCTGAGGAATGCCTCTGTTAGCATCCAAACCAGGCAACTGGCGCAGCGGGTTGACTTCTGCTTGGAGATCCAAGCTCTCATGAAGGCTGGCATCTCTTGCATTTGGGCTTCCTCAGGTCACAATCCCGCCACTGTAGGTGTAAAAGCGGCCTCAGGTACAGCTCTGGATCAGCTGGAGGATTGGGCTCCGGATCCAGCAGCCACAATACTTTCTGATTGCTCATAAACAGTATGAGCAGCCTCTGCCCTAATTTGGAGGTTTCCCTGCAAATCTTGGGTACTAGAGCCACCAGGTGACCAGGCAGTCAAAAAATGTATATCTGACAATTGGTCTTGCTGCCTGCTATCCTGGGGAATCAGAGGAGAAATGGTACTGCTGTCAGCCATCTTGGATTCCCTCACAGCCTTGTCAAATTTTTTATACAAGGCCTTCTGTCTGCGCCTAGCCTGTCTTTCCTCTGCCCTAGCAGGTCTTTGTGGGGCTAGGGTCCTGGCTCTAATTTTAGCTGCTGCCTCTAAACCAGCAGACCTGGGCTTAGCTGATCCTCTTGCAGCTCCCTCTCTACTCTGCTGAGGAGCTGACAGTTCCTGATCAGCTCCCCTGGCAGCCATCTTGAGCCCACCAAAAATAACTGTCACTGACAGAGGGAGAGAGAAAAGGCAAAAGGAGAAAAAACCATTATTTAGCCCAAGGCTGGCTGTTCTGGGTAAAGCAGCTGTCCATCACTTCAGGAGCAAGTGCGACCAAGAAGTGGTGAGCTCAACACAGCTCCACAATTTTAATTAAGGGTCAGAGAAAAAAAAAAAAATAGTTGACTCTTTAAAATTGCCACAAGCCCTGATGGATCAGCGACTTGCAAGACAAAGTGCTGGCTGCATCATAATAAACTATGGCAGGCTCAAGTGTCTCTCAGCTGCCATGGTGCTCTGGTGACTGGTCAAGGGGGTCTGAATCAAATCCAGGTGGCTATCACCCCCACGAGGGACAGTCCTAGAGTCAAACTGCTGAATTGTCCCTAATCATCGGAAATGGCCGCCTAAGCCAAAAAAGGGGCTGACACGCCTCACAACTGCTGCGGCTCACAGAAATAAGACAAACGGCACGGGAGAGAGAGACCTAAATAAGGCACTGACTCCTGCCCCCAGCCCAGCCACACGGGCTCTCAGGGGCACCGCTGTCCACAAACCGACTCACAACAACCAAAACAGTCTACCAGCAAATAAAGTTAAAAATTAATCAAAGGCTTCAAACAAACGCGAAAGGAAAAAAGGCGTGAAGATGAAAAACAAAGGCTAAACCAGCAAGCTGGCTAGCCATCAAAGCTGTTCTAAGTTTCTAACGAAAAAAACTTCTATCCAGGGGGTAATATTCTTCAACAAACAATTCAGAGCCCATTTAAGGGAGGTCTGAACACGCTGAGACCGAGTGAAGAACTGGGGACCATTACCAGTGTCCTCAGTTTTTCTACTCGGTCCGCAGAGCTAGAAGACTAGAGACTACCCATCCTGGATTCTCCCTCCGGCTCAGTGGAGAATACCTTATGCTACCAGGCTTGAAATTTTGGACCTGGACAACCTAGAACGCCACCACCTATGGTCTGATCTAAGCTTAGTACACAAAATTGTCTGCTTCAATGTCCTACCTGTCAATGACTACTTCAGCTTCAACCACAATAATACATGGGCAAATAATAGATACAAACTCAAAGTAAACCGCTCCAAACTCGATTAAGATAATATGACTTCAGCAACAGAGTGGTAAATGCCTGGAACTCACTACCTGACTCTTGTTACATCCTCAAACCCCCAAAACTTTAACCTTAAACTGTCTACCATGGACCTCGCTCCATTCCTAAGAGGTCTGTAAGGTGGCGTGCATAAGCACACCAGCGTGCCTAATGTCCCTGTCCTACTGTTCCCATTTATCCATTTATTCGTACTCATTTATTATGTATATACTTATACATGTTTATACTTATATATTTATAGTTATGCTCATACTTATACTTGTTTTCTCATACATGCTTGACAAACAAAATAAATAGATAGATAAAAAGTTTTGAACCACTGATAGCAATAAGTATCCACAAAAGTCCTTAAGGTATAAGTTATCTATGGATAGTAATGTCTGCTTAATGGCATTTTATTTTTCAACCACCATTAGTCAAACTTCTTAATCACAATCAATCTTGTTGTATGGTTTAGATGTATGATAGCATACATCTGGATCAAGAAAATGCTGGCTTACACTTTATGTGTAAGTCAAATTTTTCCTTCATCCTTTTCTCTTTTTAAATTCCCACATGTAAAAATCTGAATGTAAGAAAGCAGTGCTCCTTCTTGAATCTGCTTCATATCTTACTAGAGCAGCGAAATGCTGTAGACATAATATATTTAGACTACAGCAAGACATTTTATAAAGTAGACCACAGCTTACTTCTTGATAAGCTAGATAAATGTGGGAGAAACATGGCATGAGGTTGATCAACCCGGCCATGCATCCCCCTCCAGTGCAAACTCAACAGCATGGGGGCCAATGGTGTCCAGCAGCACCAGCAGCCCAGCATCCTCTTGGCCAGCACAACTGTCCAAGCAGCAGGCGGAGGCAGAGGTGTGGGAAGAAACATGCAATCCAACCCACCAGACAGGCCATGCAGTCACCTGCTCCATCACAGCCGCGGGCAAGCAAACTCAGACAGTGGGACAGAGTGGACACCTGACCACAGGAGTCTCATTCTGCATGTGTAGCAGAGCTGGAGGAAGACATTGGACAGTGGGGTCCGAGCGCACATAGCAGCAGCATGGCGCCCCCCTGCCCTGTTGCCTACCTTGTCTTGTCTTATAATGGCAGCACCAGCAACAGGCTGAGGAAGAGGTACAGGGGAGGCATGCTATCTGGCTCACTGGACGAACTGCACAGCTGCTTGTTCATTGTGGCCGCTGGCAAACAATGGAGTGGGCGGGTGGTTGCCCATCTACCTGCCTACTCCGTCCCACTGTCTTTGTCCGTGTTGCTGGTGCTGCCATTATAAGACAAGACAAGGTAGGCAACAGGGCAGGGGGGCGCCATGCTGCTGCTATGTGCGCTCGGACCCCACTCTCCAACGTCTTCCTCCAGCTCTGCTACACATCCAGAATGAGACTCCTTTGGTCAGGTGTCCACTCTGTCCCACTGTCTGAGTTTGCTTGCCCGCGGCTGTGATGGAGCAGGTGACTGCATGGCCTGTCTGGTGGGTTGGATTGCATGTTTCTTCCCACACCTCTGCCTCTGCCTGCTACTTGGACAGTTGGCCTAGTGGTTGGAG
The DNA here is from genome assembly GCF_049901735.1 of Notechis scutatus. Taxonomy (NCBI): domain Eukaryota; kingdom Metazoa; phylum Chordata; class Lepidosauria; order Squamata; family Elapidae; genus Notechis; species Notechis scutatus. The sequence goes on from NC_142014.1 coordinate 5,490,296, forward strand.
TGCTCAGACAGACCTGTGGTGCAAGGAGTATGCAATCCTGGAGTGTGCCAGCCAAGGGGCTGGTGGGCTGTGGCTGCTGCTGGACACTGTTGGCCCCTTTATGCTCACCGCCTCCTGTTCTGGTCACACACACCCCAGGGCTGATGATCTAAGTATGTCTTGTTGATTGTGAAGGTATAAGGTAATTTCTGCAAAGGGTGCATGTAAGATCATAAACAATAACAAGATGTGTGAACAAGGTTTGAAACTGAACAATTTATATGATTTAAACTACAAGGAAACCGGTGGCAGTGTACAAACAGTATTTTTAAATGAACCAAACATAATGGGTATGCACAATTGTTTCACAGAAAGCTGGGTCATGCAAGCTTTAACATATTACAGAAAATGTCTGACTGGCTGTAGGTTTGAATGTAAAAGACTGTGGGGCTTATTTTTGGGGTAGGATTTATATTTTTGGGTAGGGCTTATTTTTGGGGTAGATAAACATATTACAAGCATCTTTTAAAAAATCATGCTAGGGCTTATTTTTGGGGAAGCACAGTATGCTTAAATTGTGTTAGGGTATTTAACAGCTGAAGAGTTGGACAATAAGTAAGAACACACATTATATCTAATTGGTTAAAGAGAGCTGGCCACTGCATGTGGGAATCTGAGCTGTGATTGGTTGCTGAGTATAAATGGGGAGTTTCTCTGTGTCCCGTATTTTTGCTGTGTGTGCTCTCTGTAATTTGCCTCCTGATGTTCTTGTTGTGTTGATTTACCTGATGACTCTCCTGTTCGCCTAACTTATTTACTGTAAATATATTTATTTATATAAAACCACAAGTTCTTGTTAGTGTCTCTGACTCCATTGGGACACCTGTTGTGCAATTCCCTGACAGATTACGGGCCCAGAAGCGCCCTGAAGCATCAGTAGTATTTTTCTGAGGTAAAAGTTTTTTTGTGAGCCTTAGGGAAATTGAGGTCTACTGGCCTGTAAAGGCAGCATTATGCTACCTGTTACAGGAATGGGAGGAGGATTTTCTGTGGGTCATTTTAATGAGATGAATTAACTCTCATGGAGCCTAAAGAGCGAGATGTTTCTGCAGAGGGAGGATGTGTAGACAATTGTAAGCAATCCTCCAGATCTCAATATGGAGGGGCAAAAACAAAATGAAAAATCACTAGCCAGCTACTCTCACCAGAAAACTTTATAGAGCAAGGCTATATTCTGGAGGAGGTGTGTCCAGTTTGAGGAAAACCTTCTTTGAATTAGAAAAGCGAGGAATTGTATTTTTCAGAAGAACACAGAGTGCATGTTGTGCTTAGTTCCCTTAGTGATACATGGGATGTGTTAGTAACAAGCCTTGAATCCATGAATGAGCATAATTTAATATGAACTATGTTGACCAGGAGACTTTTGGAAGAACAGAAAAGACTAGAAAGAGGCAATAGTAATTTGCACCTCAATCAGAAAGGAACTGTTTTCAAGCAAGATAACAATGTGGGAGATAAAGTTTGTGTAGTGAAATGCTGCTTTGCATCTGGATCCACTCAGCATATCTGGAAAAATTGCCCAGTAAGATTAAAAGATTCAAGCAGGAAAGAAAAAACACAAGAGACAGAAGAAAGAAGTCACACAGATTTCAATAGTGAAGGCAAACAACAAAGACACTAAAGACATTTAGTTGTTGGACAGTAGGGCAAGTGAGCATATTGTAAATCCAAAACTTTTTCCTAGTCTGGGATCAGCTGCCCAGGAATATGTAATCCCGGCAAATGGTAACGATTCTTTTGTGCAAGGAACTATATAAGTACCATGTATTGGTAAAGTATTTGATAAAGTTTTATGTGTACCAGAGTTAGATCACAATTTGCCGAATGTGTCTTGCTGAGTGTGAAGGGTATAAGGTAATGTTTTCATGTAAGATCATAAAGAATAACATGTGTGAACAAAGTTTGAAACTGAACAATACTTCAAATGAACCAAAGCATAATGGGTGTGCACATTTGTTCCACAGAAGGCTGGGTCATGCAAGCTTTAACGTATTACAGCGTGGGAAGAAATATCCATCTGATTTAGTTCCAGGCTGGGAGAAAGACACTGGAAACATGGAGGATGATTGGAAAGATGAAGCAGAACCACATGGGTTCTGGGCAGCTGACAAAATGGAGCGGCGAGTGAGAGTTTTTATATCTTCTTTGGGCTTTGCATTGAGCTTCCTGTTCCTGTGCAAGAATATGTATTTTATTGGCTGTTGTCAGACTCCCACAGGGCCATGTAGGGGTTATGTAGGAGTCATAGCTAACTCTATAAAGCAGTGGTCCCCAACCTTTTTATGCCGTGGCCCGGCCGGCATCAGCTGGGCGCCGCGCCCGGTACTGGCATCAGCTGGCGCCTCCATCTTGTTTTGATGAAAAAGTGCTTCCGCTGAGCTCACCGGAAGCACTTTTTCATCAAAACAAGATGGCGTAGCGCTTCCAGTGAGCTTTTCTGGGTAGAAATGGCTTTCACCCAGAAAAGCTCACCGGAAGCACTTTTTCATCAAAACAAGATGGCGGCGCCCAGCAAACCAGCGGCCGGTAGGATTTGTTCCACGGACGGCACGGTCCGCGGACCGTGGTTGGGGACCCCTGCTATAAAGTACAAATCCTATGAGTTTGTCTGAGCTCCCAGGTTTCATTGAAGTTTGGACTGCTCTGAGGATGATGCAATATCTGAGATAACCCTTAGGAGATCGTGCAATGTAGTGAACTCTAAATCTTCTGCTAAATGATATTGGGTTAATCTTATTATATCCTGAAGGATAGTCCCATCATCCTGGATCTGATGGTCTTTTGTTTTTTTAGATAGGCTGGCCCAGTTTTTCTTAATGGGCACAAAATATCTGCTTTGGGAGGAGCTATTAAGAACGAGTTTGCTTCCTGTCTCTAAAAAAACGTGTCTCTCCATTTCTCATTTAGGGAAATATAATACTCTGCCTTTTTAATATTGCTCAAAATAATTCATTTTTTATTTGGGGGGGCTTCCCACAACAGAAAATGCCTGACCTGGCTGTAGGTTTGAACGTGAAAGATTGTGACTGTTATTTGGGTTGTGCTATTTGCAAAGAAGCCAAATCGAAAATACGTTTCTGTCAGCAAAAGAAGTTAAAGAAAATCAAAGAATTTTTCAGTTAGTGCATGCTGATTTAATTGGCCCCCTATCACCATCAATCTAGATTACTCTAGATAATGGATTTTGCTATTTACTAAAAAGCAAAACTGGGGGGGTTTCAACAATTTAAACAATGGATAATTTTTGTAAAGAGGAGAGAAGAAAGGATATGTCAGCTACAAAGGAACAACAAGGCACCACCCAATTCCAGACTCCCAGTTTCAACTGCAACCAGCACATTTCCCTGCCATTATTTTGTCACCATAGGGTATTAATGCATGAAATAACAGCAGCCATTTGCTCAAAAAAGAACTCCCACCTGTAGCATTTCAGGGGCTGTGCCAGAACAGGTTGAGCCAGACACCCAAACTTGAGCCCAGCCCTGAATGCTGAAAAGGGTCTGCTGATGTTGCTATTGTACCACGCCTGGCTGTCAGACACAGTGAATATGGATGTGCACAACTGAGGCACACCCACACAGCAAGAGAAAGAAAGAGGAAGATTGCCATTAGGACTCCAGCTCATGACAGATAAATGCCAGGCCTTGAGATGACATGAGCTTCAGTTGCAACAGCTGCAAGACCCGATTGCAAAACCACAGATTAAATACCTTGTACCATCCTCCAAAACACCTCAGACTGTAAACCAAAAAGGAGAATGCAGCGGCAGGAGGCAGGCAGAGACAGTGTGGCAAGAGGGAGAGAAAGACATGTCTCGGTTTCTTCCTTCTCGGCTATCGCATCCCTCCACGCATGGCGATTTTTGCACAGGACCGGGCTTGCCCCGGGACCTTTCCAGTTTTTCCCTTGGAGACCCATCACGGAATACGATAGGTGACCATAATTCGCCTGCTGCCTATGTTTTCGGCATCGTGAAAAAAGAGCAGGTGGAAAGCAGGGCGAACTTGGAAACAGCCCTCCCTCCCTCCTTACCGCCTGGCTTCTCGAGGATCCGAGGCGGGAATCTGTCTCCATAAAACGGCGGCTGTCGGTTGCCATGGGGAGCCGCCAGTGAAGATTAGCTCGCAGCCCCGGGTCTCCCAGGGTCTTTAAGAAGCGACCGAACCGACTGGGTGCAGAGCTAAGCGGCGGGTGACAGCCACACCGCCCCCACAGCTCATACAAAACTACTGCTGGGAAGGAGCGCAGACAAATTCCCCCCCCCCTCCCCAACCAAATGCTAAGAGATATGCTACTCACAGGTAGCCACAGCTTCTGGTTGCAGAGCGGGATGCCGTGTTGATGGAACGCGCTTCTTTCCTCGGCTGGGAAAAACCGCTGATTCTCGCGCAAAGCCAAAGCCAAGCCAGCAGCAGGCGCGCTCTTGTACTCCCGAGCCTATCGCCTTCTCATTTCGACTGAGCCAGCCCAGCGCGCGCCCGTCTGGAGTAAAGAGGCGACAAGGGGGAAGGGCTGTGCGGCGGCGAGAGTCCGTCCTTCCCCAGGCACCACGCAAGTCGTGCCCTCGTCGGCCGGTCAGGCTTTCGGCCACACCTTGTGACGGGGTTGCGCGCTCTCCCAAAGGCACACGCCCGCCCACCCATCCTCACGGCCTTTCACTGCGCCGGCCTAAAGTTTAGCCGTGCTACAGCGACCCGCTGCTGCAGACGCGGCGTGAGGATTGAGCTTATTTAGCATATTTATGTAATGAATGCAGGAGGCAGGATTTGGGCGCCTACTGTCTCGTTGCAGGGTTTGTTAGATGGTAATTTTCTCCGGGTACGAGGCGGTGGCAGCAGAATGTGTGCACTGGCCCTCAAGGCGCTGCTCAAATTCAGCCCTAAACTTTTAGCATGAAAAGAGGTTTCTTTTTTTGTGTGTGTGTCTCTTCTTTATATTTTTTAAATTCCATTTTCAGTTCATCCAGAGATAGTGCCATTGTAAAAAAAATTTAAACAACCACCCAATTGTTTTTAGTCATTCAAATATAATATCCAAAAAACCCAAAGTCACCAAGCAATCCAAATACACACAAGCTCTTTCTTTTTACACTTTCTTCTTTTTTTCACTTTCTCTTCCTGGGGTTACTATTTAGTTACAAAGTTCCAGTTAAAATGTATCTTTTAGAACAGTGGCCCCCAACCTTTTTTGTGCCACGGCCCGGTACCTGCATCAGCACGCATGACCAAGGCAAGGCGAGCCAAGCGACCGGCCAGCCAGCCGTCCCCCGCTTCTCCCCGCCACCTTCAACTCCTCCTTTGTACCTTTTTGTGCTTGCTTTTCTTAATCTCCTCCGCCATCGGGACGGCTCTTTGTTCGAAGCCGCCCCCCCCCCTTTGATGAAACTAAGGCGCGAGGATTCCAACAGAACCCAAACGCCGCTTTCCAACCGGAAAAGCTCACCCGGAAGCACTTTCTCGTCAAAACAAGATGGCGGCACCCAGCAAACCGGCGGCCCGGTAGAAAATGATCCACGGACCGGTACCGGTCCGGGGCCCGGTGGTTGGGGACCACTGTTTTAGAAGTCTTATTGAGATTTTACATTAGATTCTTTTGAAGTCCAGGCAGTCTCCACCTTCCGGACCCTGCCCTTATTCTTTTCCTCTCCCTTCCTACTTATAGACAAAAAGGATTTTTTAGTGTCCAGAAATCTTTATTGTCCCTTTGGCATTTAATTATATTTTCAGCTTAATTATTGGTGCCAAAGCAGATTTTTCCGATTTCTTATTCAGCTCTCTTTGTTGTCAATGTGAGGAAGGAGAGAGAAGAAGAAGAAAAAACTTTCCCTTTTCATTTTCTTTTGCTGCTTCCGACTTCTTTGGGAGCGATGTTATCTTTTATAAAATTTAAATTCCAGGGTACCTTAGTTTTTACTTTTTATCCCAGTCAGCCAAAACTTTCACTTCTTATCTTCCTCCTGCACTTTCTTTTCCGGTTGAGTGCTTCTTTGAGGTGACCATTTCTGACCACCGCTCCTACCGCCTTCGGGAAAGAGAGTTTGACCAGCTGAGGAGGAAAGATGCGTCTCTCCTCGACCCTGCTGGCAATCTCCCCCCTCTTCACCACCTCTACGGGATGGCTTAGCCCTGAAACCAGTTGGCTCAGGGCGCCCAGGCAGAAACCGCGCACGATCGCGGATTCCTGCCTGCCGCCGAAGCCCTGCAAACCACAGCATGAAAAGAGGTTTCTTGTATCAATTGTTACTGCTGTTGAAAGAATTATCCTTCTGGGTTCAGTTCCAAGTGGGGAAAAAGACACTGGAAACATGGAAGCTGTTTGGAAAGATGGTTTAATAGTTAGACAGGACCACATGGCTTAGAGCTCCAAAATGAAAAGAACATCTCATGCTTCAAGATGTTGGGTGAAGGAAAAGAAGGGCCAAGAAGCTGAGAGACCCTTAGTTATATACCCTCTGTTGGGCCCCACCTTAGTGTTTCCTGTTCCTGTGTAAGAAATATGTCCCATTGGCTGTCAGACTTAGCTGGACCACAAGGTGAACTGAGTGCTGGCTGATGCAATCTTCCCAGGCCAGGTGGTGAGATGGGTAGAGGCCTTTGGTATGTAGAATATTTTGGCCCAGGCCTTAATGGCCCGCCCATTAACAAAGGTGGGGGGGTGAGCCTCTGAGTTTCTACTTCCCTTCTTGGGGAAATATTCTGCCCTTTTAATATTGCCTAGGATATTTCATTTTTCTAGGAGTGGGGTGGGTGCCAACTTCCTACACTGCTTAAAGGTAGTCTGGTGTCTGTTGGGTTATTGTTGTGTTGTTGTTTTTAAATGTTCCAAATAATAAAAAAATATGTTTGTTTTAAATCTAATAAGCCATGAACTCTAATCTGTGAAAATAGCCTTGACGTTAAAAATGGCTAGGCTGACTTTGTGCCAATGCAAATGTGCCTCCCACATAGAAAGGATTGCACACACAATGACTGGAAAAGCATGTTCTCACTCATACTGTCACTGAATTAGAATGCATGAATTTAATGCACACATTTTCTTCCCTAGCTACCTGGGTGGTCAAATGCATTAGACCAGGTGTGTCAAACTCGATTTCATTGAGGGCCGCATCAGGGTTGTGTTTCACCTTTTGGGGGGCCGGGGCCGGGGGTGGCTGAGGTGGGTGGGCATGGCCAGCTCAGTGTCACTTGTTGAGGCTGCGTCACCAGCTGCGACGGCCTCATGCAGCCCTCTGCTAGTGAAAACGAAGCCTAGGGGGCTGCGCGCGGCCTGCCTGGGCTCCACTTTTGGCCATGAGGGCCTCCTGCAGCTCTCTGCCAGTGAAAACGGAGCTCCCCAATCTCCTTTTTCGCTGGCAGAGGCATTGTGGGCTGGTCCTTCACTGTTTCCAGGGCAGCCCTGCGGGCCAGATCTAAGCATCCCATGGGCCTGATCCGGTTCGCGGGCCTTGAGTTTGACCACCCCTGCATTAGACAGACACATAAGAAACTTCCCTGCACAAGTGCTGGAAATTAGCCTATGATGATAAGGAGCAAAGTAGTTTGGATTGATAATAGATGCCTCAGTTGGGGGGAAAAACTCTCTGCTTTTAGAATCTATTATTGACTGTAGGAAACTGTACACCTGGTAATCTTGGTTGCTGTGGTTGTGCTCCAATTAAAAAAGCCTACGATTCAATTGCTCAATTTTATGTCTAATTATTAAAAGTAAATCCCATTGAATTTAGGTGTTATTATGTTTAGTTTGACTACTGATGACTGAATAGACAAATTGACACCATTTTGTCCTACCTTTCGCAGCTTGATGAAAAAATATATATGGAAAACTGGTCACAGAAAATATCTCTTGCTAAGTGAAACATTTGTTAAGTGAATTTTGCCCCGATTTATGACCTTTCTTGCCACGGTTGTTAAGTGAATCACTGCGGTTGTCAAGTGAACAACCCAGTTTGCAAATGCAATCTGAGAAGCTGAAGAAGGTAAAAGTGGAGCCTTGGGAACAGCATTTGAAAAAGTTAGAGAATTGAAGGGAATCACTGTCACGTCTGTCTACATTACAAAATTGAGATTATAAGCAATTGGCAACAAAGTTAAGGAGCTAGGAGCACAAGTAGTGTTTTCATCGGTGCTCCCAATGAAAGGCCAACAGCCATTGAGGGGGAAAAAATATATAGAAATAAACCACTGGCTAAAACGGGTTGGTGCTGCCAAGAAAACTTTGGTTTCCTGGACCATGGACTGCATTACCTTTACAAAGGACTCTTCGTAAGGGATGGGCTACACCAATGGTGGGATTCAAAAAATTTTACTACCAGTTCTGTGGACATGGCTTGGCAGGGAAAGGATACTGCAAAATCTCCATTCCCTCCTCACCCCACTAACCTGTTTTACAGCTCCGTTCTCCTATGCAGGGCAACAAAAGAAGACCCAGCCGATCAGCTGGGACTCGGGAGGCAGAGAATAGATGGGGGCAGGGCCAGTCAGGTGGTATTTGCCGGTTCTCCGAACTACTCAAAATTTCTGCTACCGGTTCTCCAGAACTGGTCAGAACCTGCTGAATACCACCTCTGGGCTACACCTTATGAAAACAGGAATATGTACTCGGCAAAAGACTGGCCAATTCATCAGAAGGGCTTTACATTAAAATTGAAGAGGGAGGGTGACCAATCTTTAGAATCTCTAGAACACAAAAGCAATCATAAATTCCAAGAAAACAAATCAAATAATGAGGTAGGGAGTGTTGAAAAAAAAAAAGAAAAACTCAACAACTAGGTGATGCAGGAAACTTACCCACGGACAGGCATAAAAGTCTTAAATGCTTATATACAAATGCTCAAAGCTTGGGGAACAAATGGTGAACTAGAAGCAATGGTACACAAGGGCAGGTATGAAATAGTTGCCATTACAGAAACCTGGTGGGACAAAATCCATGACTGGAATGTACTGAGGGATGGATACAAATTGTTCTAAAGAAACAGATCAACAAAAAAAAGGAGATGGAGGTGCACTATATATCTACAGAAATGCACATGATCAAAGATAAAACCCCTCCAGAATGTATATGGGCCACTATAAAAAGAGGGGGAAGTGATATTGTCATAGGTGTATAATTACAGGCTACCCAACAATCAAAAGAAATAGATGAACTCTTTGCGAACCAGTTAACAAATGTATGTAGGAAGCATATCATGGTAACAATGGGAGACTTTAACTATCCAAATACCAACTGGGAGACTAACTCTGCAACGAGTGGGAGATCAAATAGATTCCTAACCAACCTGGCCGACAACTTTGTCATCCGAAAGATAGAGAAGGGAACTCGAAATGAAGCTATGCCGAACCTAATTCTTTTTAATAGAGAAGTGATAGAGGGAGTTGAACTGTGCCGGAACCTTGGTGAAAGTCATAAATTTTATGAAGTAAAGTTACTCCCCTACTTTATAAATCACCATTACTGTGGAACCAGTACTACTAACAGAGATACAAAAGTGGGCGGTAGGTATAAAAAGGTTGACTACCCCTGATCTAAGTGCTAGAGCCCACTGTAACTACATAGCCAAAAAGGCATTAAGAGTTGGTAACCTAATCCTGCATAGCTTCTTCTCTGGTAATATCACACTACTAACTAGAGCGTACAAAACATTTGCTAGACCAATACTTGAATACAGCTCATCAGTCTGGAACCCACATTACGTATCTGATATTAACACAGTTGAGAAAGTCCAGAAATATTTCACAAGAAGAGTTCTCCACTCCTCTACTCATTGTAGAATACCTTATGCCACCAGACTTGAAATTCTAGACCTAGAAAACCTAAAACTATGCTGCCTTTGGTCCTATCTAAGTATAGTATATAAAATCACACATTGCAATGTCCTACCTGTCAATGAATACTTCAGCTTCAACCATAACCACACAAGAGCACACAATAGATACAAACTCAAGATTAACCGCACCAAACTTGATTGCAGGAAATACGACTTCAGCAACAGAGTGGTCAATGTCTGGAATACTCTACCTGACTCTGTGGTTTCTTCCCCAAACCCCTTAAAGTTTTTGGGGTTTGGGGATTGTAGGTGGACTGTTAGCATGTGACTGACCTGGGCTTATCAACTGGGCCTGGGAAGGATGGACAAGCAGCCAGTGATAGAACTGTATAAAATATGCTGGGATCTGTAACCGGGTGTGGTTTCTCTTGCTTGTTTGCTTGGAAATCCACCAGCCTTTGCAAATGCTTTAATAACATTGTTTTGTATTCCAACAACTTTGGAGTTGAAATTTTATTCCTCATAAATTGGTGCCCAATGTAGGGCCTGAGCAATTCTTAGTTCTTGGACTCCTTGAGTGTAGGAGAGGCATGCCTCACTGATTTCAGCAACCTCAAGCTCCTTGAGTCTAGATGCTCGGAATATGCTCAAACTAACTTTTGTTGGAACAAAACAATGCCCTCCTCCAACTGGTGATTAAAGAGTGGGAAATTCTGTGCATGGACCCAGGTGAGTAATTCGTACTTTGTGGAGAGACTCACCTGGGCAGTCGGTTATAGAAGTGGTATGTGTGAGAGACCTGGTCGATAGATGTGTGAGACGTATTAGGGGTCATTAGAACCCTAGAAATACAAAGTGAGTGTGGAGTCCTAATCTGCAGTTCTGTCCCTCTGGGAGGAGACCGGTCAGAAATGGATGAAGTGCAACAGCTTGGTAATACTGTGTGTGTTGGAGGTCTCGTATACAGGGAAAAACCAGCCATGGGAAATAAAAATAACAAGGGTGAGGGGAAGAAGAATTCTGATGTTGCTGACAAGAATCCCCCCAGACAGTCTCTTGGGACAAATGTTGGCAGAATGGGATGGACCGGTCTGGAAACAATATACAAAAGGAAAGAACAAAGGTATCATGATTACATACTTTTGATTTTACTTGGTCAGGATGTCCAATTTGGCTAGACGATTTGGCTAGAAGAAAGGGAAAAGTGGAGATGTAAAGGGACAAAACCTCCACAGGTCTGGAAATATTTAATGGTAAGTGTGCATATGTGTTTGTGTGCAGTCGTTTCCAAACCTGGAGGGAGGATGAGACTCTGTAATAGCAATACACACAAAATATTCAAAAAGGTTTGGAAAATGGAGCTCATTGGTTTGTGAAAAAGCTCCCTGAAATAATTATATTGATTGGTTTGCCTGGAGAAAGCATGAAATGATTTTTTTGTATCTGAAATTGTTTACAGAAGCAGTCTGATTGTGGTACAGATGTGTGAGTATGTTGATGGTAAAAAGTTGGTATGAATGCCTGTGTGTTGACCCCACCCCAGACTGAAAGGTCTGGTATTTCGATTCCCTTTGTTACAAAGAAACAGTAAGTTGCAATTTTGTTGTTGTTGTTGTTGTGAAGTAAGTGGAAAGGTAATAGCGAGTGTTTGCAAGGAAAAGAAATAAAAGCGGTTCCATGTAGAATGTGGGAGAGAAATTCATGGGAAAATGTGTATGATTTATTAAAAAGAGAGGAGAGAGAAACAGAGAAAATTATTTTGTTGAAAGGATACTGAGTGGAGAAAGGGGATGAGTCTTTTAAACATTTTTTCTTGTATTCTCTTTAGCTGGTTGTTACTTTTCATTTTTTTTTTACTCAAGGACTTTCTGCTTTGAAGGAGACAGAGAGAGAAGCAGGAAATGGGGGGATGCAGTTCTTTTTTGTTCCACATTAACCATAATGTTTAGTTGAAACATTGAAATCCCTGAGAAAGGTGGGGTAAACGTATGGCATCTGACACCTGCTCCTACAGTTTTGGCTTGTACTGTTTTTGATCTGCATATAGAAAGCTATGCAGATATATTTTTCTTTTCTAATTTTCTTTTTTTTCTTTGAGGTTTAAAATGCTTCATTAAACCTGTTAGGAATAACATTGGTTACCTAACTTAGTTTGGGTAAAATAATATATATAGACTATGATTGTGTGTGTCACTTTAAATGAAGACCATGTATTTTGGGTGCGGTTGTAAAATCACCATAAGAGGGAGCAAAAGAGCTCACTGTTTGCTGGCTTTTACTGGATTGCTGACAATGATGGATTGATGGTGATAACTGCGTTTTTTCCTTGCTATTGCTGAACGAAGAAAAGAGGTTTGATTTTCTTCATATCTCTACTGCAAAAAGATAAATTACTGGACTGATTATTTGTGAGTTTACTGACCTCTTTTTCGACATTGGACTTTGCTAATGGCTAATCCCCGGACGGACTGAACTAAGTGTATGATATATGGACTGTTTGACTATGCTATAACTCTTACTGGAATAAAAACTATTTAACTGGCACAGTGTATCTGATTTACTGAGTGTAAGCTACAATAACGTTTATCTCATATATCTGCCTGCCTGCCTGACTACCGTTGCACGTTCTGCTAGGGTGTATATCCCTAACAAAACCTACCGTGTTTCCCTGAAAATATGACCTGCCCCGAAAATAAGCCCTTGCCTCACAATATAAGCCCTGTCCTCAAAATAAGCCCTAGTTAAGGCCAACTGACTTTGCTCACATTGGGGGGGGGGAATCTTTGTGCCAAGGAATGTCCATGCTTTCTCCTTCCCTTCATACCCCCCCTCCTCCAGCTGCTCAGTCTTAGCTTTCACAGGCAACCATCTGCCAGGGCTGGAGGCTCCCTCACGGGGTGCAATTGAACATCCAACCCCAATAGTGCGCTGGGCTGAACAGCATCAGGGTGGCAGCCAGAGCCGAGGTCAGGCAGGGCAGGTTATGCAGCAGCAGCATGGAGAGTGTGGGGAGCCACTCCTGCTGCTGTCTATAGACCTGGCTGAAAAGCAGCTTGACCTGGGCACCGCCAGCCCCCAGCAGCAACAGGTGCAGCAGGCGGGGCAGGCGGAGGCTGGGATGTGCCAAGAGGCTTGGTTTGTTGTGGCCATGGGCAAGCAGACAGTGGGATGGAGGTCTGGGGCAGCAGTACCAGTGCTCCCACTACCATCAATCCCTGCACTTGCCACCTCCTGTGTTAAAAAAAAAAATAAGACACCCCTGAAAATAAGCCCGAGTGCTTATTTTGGAGATTTTTAAAAAAATAAGACCGGGTCTTATTTTCAGGGAAACATTATGGATTAACAGAGTTGGAAGGGACCTTGTAGGTCATCTAGTCCAACCCCCTGCCCAAGCAGGAGACCATACACCATTTCTGACAAATGGCAGTCCTATCTCTTCTTGAAAGCTTCCAGTGATGAAGCTCCCACAACTTCTTTTTTTGGATGTAATTTTTTTATTTTTAAATATATATGTAAGTATTGAATACATGAACAGTGTGGCATCTAGGTATTGTTAATTTTGATACCAAATAATAGTGATAATATTGATAATCTTAATCATACTCACATCATTATAGTAACATAATAAATATTACAATTAAATTTGTTAAAATTTTAGTATTTGCTCCAGTATGTATATAATCCTTCACATTTAATTATTAAATATTTTAATACACAATACTAATAACCATGATAATGTTGTTTAAGTGTACATAATACAATCATCTTTCAACTTCTGATCCTTTCATCCACATACTGATTTTAAAATATTATATAGGAATATGCCTAATAACATTTTCCCCCTTTCTAATTTCTACCTCTATTCTAAATTTTGATAGCACGAATCTTATATTAGTAGGTATTTTATTTCTATCCATCATCTCTTGGTCATTTCAGTATTTCAATTCTTGTTGATTTTTTGGCATGTTTTCCATACTCCTCCCTTGGAATTCATTAGATATGAATTATATATTAGATCATTTATATTTGATTTAAATGTTTCCTCTTTCTCTACTTCTACCTCTCGCTGCCAAACCTTCATTATAGCTACCAGTGTCTCTATCCTCACTTCAGGAATATCTTTCTGTTTATCCAGTTCTATTTTTTTATCTCTTAATGTATAATCTTCCTGTTCTATTTCATCTGTTTTAATTCTATTTCTTCTCCTTGTCTTTTTGATTCATTTATTGTTTTATCTGATCTATCCTTTCCTCTGTTTTTTTCTATTTTCTCCTTTTCTGGGTTTCCTGTTTATTTTTCATTGTCATTTGCTGAGCATTTTATGGTCTCACAATTATATCATGTATCAAATCCTTTATCTCCCGGTGGTTCTTTGTCATAGTTTCATGAATACTTTGAAACAACAATAATATTTCTTTTTGAGATACACTTGTTTTCCCCCATTGAAGCATTTTGTCTTATTTTAATGAGTCAAATCGTTACTCAATAATCTACCAAAATCCCAAACTCTTGATTGTCTGTAACACCAAAAAGCCAATATTAAAACAATTTACTCAGTCCCAGAATTATTCCTCAGGATGCACAATATTTATAGTCCTCAACCAGTCAGTTTACTCCTTCCAAGTTTTCCAATAAGTCTTTTTTTTAAAAAAAAACATTTTCCTTCTTTCGCCTCTTTATGCAGTTATCAGTCAACATTTATAATCCTAGGTGATCCAACAGATGTACCCATGTCTTTGTAAGCCACCTAGTCAACTCTTTAATTTTAATGATATTTCCAGGTATTTGTAAGCCACTCTATTTAGCAATCTTCAAAAGTCTCAGAATTTTTTTCTCCTTAGGCGTGAAACAAATAGGCATAAAACAGTATGCAAAAAAACCCCAACCCCAGTCTTCCAGTTGTTGTCTCCACTCTGTATTATTGATCCTCAGATTATTTCAAGGGCATTCCCAGCCTTGCAAAAATACAGTGTATATTCTTTCACCAGTAGATGGCACCATCGCCTAAAATTTCAATGTTACACCCAATTTAACAGATGAAAATCTGTTCTGATTTTTTTCAAACAATTTCTTCCAATAATCAACCAAATGTTTCCAGCATTTTAAAATGCCCTTTCAAAATATTACCAATAAAATATTCAAATCCAGTCTTTCTGTATTTTAAAATTTTTGTATTCTCCCTTAGGTTTCACTTTCTTTCAGGTCTGTAATCTTTCTCTAAGTGTTTGTTCACTGCTTTTTTACAAATTTAGAGAGTCTGTCTTTTCAGTTTCTTTTCTTTGGGGTTTGATCTCTAGTATAGAAGTTGAAAATCACCTCACCCTGTTCCAGTCTACTGTTCATGAACAACTGCAGTACGTTTCTTTCCTCGGTTGTCCCAGCTTCATAGCAGCCATAATGGCCCCCTCTCCTCTTCATTGTTGGATTAGAGGGCAAAAGCGTCAGATCAAGCAGGAGAGCTGCTGCTCTCCGTGACCTGCAAGGCACCCCTTCTTTCTCCATCACCCCTTCAGGGTGACTTTAGCCCCTTAAGGGTCCCCCAACAAGGAGGGGTCAGCCTAGGTTCATAGAGCCCTGCTCCCTACGATTGTCCCACAGTTATGCCAAACTGGAAGTCAAAGCTCCCACAACTTCTGAAGGCAAGCTGTTCCATTGGTTGATTGTTCTCACTGTCAGAAAATTTCTCATTTCTAGGTTGAATCTCTCCTTGATCAGTTTCCATCCATTATTCCATGTCTGGCCTTCAGGTGCTTTGGAAAATACCTTGACAAGAATTAATTTTAAAATGTTACAAGATGCGAGAACCAGAGGAAGGTTTGGATTACCTAACTGGGAAATATATTATCAGGCTATGGTATTAACTTGGATGAAAGAATGGATTACATTAAGAAATACAAGGTTGTTGACATTGGAGGGGCATGATTTGCAATTGGGTTGGCATGCTTTTTTATGGTATGGGAGAAGTAAGATACATGGTTATTTCCAAAGATATTTTGTTAGGAATGCTTTGTTGTTAACATGGGGGAAAAAACTAGAGAACAATATTATTTGAAAATTTCAGTCTGGTTATCAACAATGGAAGCACTTATACACCCAAATATTTGTTAAATGGGAACTACTGTTAGATATAAGGATATATTGAATGAAAAGGGTTAGTTCAAAACTAAACAAGAACTGAATGAACAAGGGGTTGATATGCTTTTGGTATTCATATATGCAAATACAATCAAAATATGAAAAAAATGTTAAAGCTGAAGGTATCTATAAGGAGTTGACAGAACTGGATAAAATATTAACAGGAAGAGAAGACATGTTGATTAAAAAACTGTATTGTTACTTACTAGGTGTTGAGTTAGAAGAAGAGCAAGTAAAGGAAACGATGATAGCATGGGAAAAATTTTTTGGGTATACCATAGAATTAGACAAATGGCAGAAGCTATGGGAAAGAAATTACAAATTAACAATATTGATAGCATATCAAGAAAATTTGTACAAGATGTTTTATACATGGCACTTTGCACCAGCAAAACTGGCAAAGATGTTTAAAGATAAATCAGCCAAATGCTGGAAGTGCCACTAGACATCTGGAACATATTACCATATGTGGTGGACATGCATAGAAGCTAAAAGATATGGACAAAAGTACACACATGGTTGGGAAAAATGATAAAGCAATATATAGATTTGAAACCTGAAATATTTTTTGTTAGGGATGGTACCTGAATGTTATAGCAAAGAAGAAACATACTTAATTATTCATGTATTAACAGCAGCTAGGATTGTATTTGCTCAGAATTGGAAAAGCGATAAAATACTGGCAGAGGGAAAAATGATTGAGAAAATATTTAAATGTGCAGAGATGAATAGATTAACACTGGCAATTAAAGAAAAAGAAGACTGAATATTACATGGTATGGGACCTATTTTATCAATGGTTGGAAAACAAAACAAGCTAAAATGGAGTAGAAGAATTATAGAGAAATAAGATTGTTATAAAGATAATAGACATAAAGATAATGGCTATAAAGAAAATGTGATTATTGTTATATTGGTAAGAAAAGTATTAATTATAATTGTTAGCACAAG
Source organism: Notechis scutatus (assembly GCF_049901735.1). Taxonomy (NCBI): domain Eukaryota; kingdom Metazoa; phylum Chordata; class Lepidosauria; order Squamata; family Elapidae; genus Notechis; species Notechis scutatus. The sequence continues at coordinate 5,507,184 of NC_142014.1, forward strand.
ACATATATACCCAGTCGACACACTGTTGAAATGAAAGGTGCACTAATTGTAAATATAAAATAAAAAACTTTACTAAAAAAAGGAAATACCTTGACCCCTTCCTATATGTAATAGTGTATAGCCACACTATTACATATCTAAAGCACAGCCATGTTTGCCCGATGTGTGAACCCTGATCATACACAGCTTCTGGCTTGAGATATGTACCAGGTACTGGGTTGTATAGAAAAACAAGATAAGGGAATACCAAAGAGGTGAGGAAGGGCTGGGTGCTTAGCAACAAGTGCTTAACCAATTTTGAAATTTTGGGTACAATAGTAGATTATAGGTGGACTGTTAGCATGTGACTGACCTGGGCCCATCAACTGGGCCTGGGAAGGATGGACAAGCAGCCAGTGATAGAACTGTATAAAATATGCTGGGATCTGTAACCGGGTGTGGTTTCTCTTGCTTGTTTGCTTGGAAATCCACCAGCCTTTGCAAATGCTTTAATAAAATTGTTTTGTATTCCAACAATTTTGGAATTGAGATTTTACTCCTCACGCTGTGAGACAAGACTGTGCAAAAATAAATAAAAATGTCATCCAGACAGCTGTGACAAAGGAAGAAATATTTATTCCTAAAAGCAAAGCAGTTTGACTTTAGGACCAGGCACCAGAGAAATGAGGTACAGCAGCAGATTTTTATAGTGAGAGCTATAAAAGTCCAGTGTGAAATATCTATTATTATCATTATTATTATTATCATTATTATTATTATTATTATTATTATTATTATTATTATTATTATTATTATTATTATTCACAGGCAGTTCCTCTGGGAGACCTAATTTAATTAACTCTGTGTTTGCAAACTTTATCCTTTGATATGTGGATTTGGTCTGGGTAACTTATTTGGGGGTTTGCTAATTTTAGTTGATTAACTTAATTTCAGATTGACTGTAAATTATCTAGTGGGGATACTGATTCTCAGGCCATTGTGGAGTCTGTTAATATTTAAGGAAAGATAGAAACAGTATAAAGAATAAAATATATTTGAATAAAAAACTTCTCACACGTAGCAAAATTCACCCAGCCAAGACCCAAGCAAGACAAGTTGCAGTTCCTTCTGCACCAAAGTTGCGAGGCAAGGAAGTGAGGAAGCAAGACAGTAGAGCACGGGTGTCAAACTCGATCGCATCACAGGCTTGATCATGACCTATCGCAATGTTTTTTGCCTTTGTGGAGCCGGGATGGGCGTGGTCTGCGCGTGACATATCCAGCCCGGAGGCAGGCCCGCAGTAGAGTGAGATGAAAAGCCATGACTGGGCTAGACAAAGCCATGACAAGGGCACAAGGCAGAACAAATCGTAGCCTTGTCCTGCACATTGTGCATCAGGTGGGAAGCAACTCCTTGTCAGCATTGACCGGTTGCAGCTGCATCTCCTTCCCAGTCTGCGCAGCTCACCAGTTTTCCAGTGGCTCTAACCTGGTTGTCTTAAGTGCCTCCTGAGCCATTTCACCCTTGATTGCCTACCTCTGCTTTTTCCAACCTTGGCTCCCCTAATTTTCCCACTGAAACCATCTGAGGCTCCAATTCCTTGACACTGCCCCCTGAAGCTGGCTCTTCCTCATCTGAGCCAGCATCCAAGGAAGCCATCGCAACAGCTGAGCCATATCCAGATACAACAGTGATTTGCACAGCTCAGAGGGGAGCAGCTCAGATCAGAGGATGGCCAGAAGACCAGTTGAGAGAATGGGAGCAACTGGCAACTGGCAGGAGGAGCAGCTGCACTCCTGACACAAGGGGAAACTAGCCAGCCAGAGTGAATGCTCATAGCTGCAAGTGTCATGAAGAGCAGTTGGATAGCAGATACCTGGATGGTGCCAAGACCACATGGGAGTTGGCCAGCTTCAGTTAAGGACTGGCAGCCAAAGGTCCCCTATATTGTGGACAATGAAGTTTGTTGTGACTCAGAGGTTTGAACCTGCTCTGTCAGAAGACATAGACTCGAGTGATGAGGAAGATCTGGCATTAAGGTTTGAGCCTGCCTTGTTGAGTGACACAAATGTGAGCCAAGAGAAAGAGGAAGATAGGGCATTGGGGTTTGAACCTGCTTTGCTGGAAGTTTCGGAATCCTCATCCTCTCCAGGACCTTCCTCATTAGTTACACCTGTGTCGGCAGATAATCAGGAGAACATGCCAGAGTCCTTGAATGAAGATCAAACCGAAGAATCTTGGTTTGATGCAAGAAACAGACGTAAGCAGAAACGTCAAGCACAAACTGGAAGGAGACATCGAATCAGGGACTGAGGAAAGAGACTGACACGCCCCTCAGGAAATATAAGGAGGCGTGTTAGCTTGGAATCCCCGTTCGGGTCAAACTTTGTTATTTGCGTTTGCAGTTTGGAAAAAGTTTTCTGTTTGCCGTTCGGCTCTGATTTATAGTTCTGCTCGTTATCTGAATTTGCTGACAGCTTCTGGGAAAACTGCCAACAACGAATTTAGCCAAAGGAAAGTTCCTGATATTGTCTGTTCGTGTTTTTTCCTTTGGACATTTGGACTCTCACCTCGTGGCCACAGGTGAGACAGAACAGAAGTTTATCCCCTTATTGGAGTTGTGGTGGCATAATGGTTGGACTGTATTGCAGGCTAACTCTGTATACTGCCGGGAGACCAGCTCAAGATTGGCTCAACCTTCCATTCTTCCGAGGTTGGTAAAATGAGGATCCAGATTGTTGGGGGTTATATGCCGACATTGTAAACCAGTCAGAAAGTATTGTAAAGCATTATAAAGTGGTATGTAAGTCTAAATGATATTGCTATTACTGTGTCGGAAGTGGAGCTGCCTGGAGAGAGCTCCACTACACTTAGATTAACTGTAAGTGTCTGGGTGCATGTGGTTTGATGGAGTACTCCCAAGGTAGGGAACCATTAGGCCAGGGCTAGGAGATAATATGATCTCTGAGGGATGGATGGAGGGTGTCAACTCATAAAACATTTCTATGGTCGTTTCTATGACCAATTTGTATGGCCAACAGAAAGGGAGGGGGGGAAAGGAGTTTGAAAGAGCAGTGCGGCAGCTTGGAAATCAAAAGTGCATTCCATATATAGTTTTTCAGAGATAGTAACTGGTTTCTGCCGCACAAAAATCTAACTGGAGAATATGATTGATGACTCTTGGCTATGGATGTGTCTCATTGGAGAATATGAATTATGATACACCTAGGGGGGAGAGGGAAAACCAGAGTCAAGGGTGACAGTGAATTTATGTGTCTCAGAGTTGGCTACACCCAGGCAGTGCCGACATGTTAACTCCCAAATAAATCCTGTTTAGTTTTGGAAATTTGGTTCAAGACTCATGATTGAATTGGGGTAAGTGCCAGAATCCTGGCAGTGGGGTTGCCATATCCACATCATGATGGCCAGGAGACATTTTGATGGGAGTCAGAGGGCAGGCCTCAAACAGGGAAGATGTCACCAATGCTTAATACCAGTTATGCAGTCTGGTTCTCTATGCTGGACCCTACTCAGCAGATCAATGGGACCTTCATTTTTTGATTGCTGCTGGTTAATGCCAGATCTGTCAACAAGATTCCTCTTTATTAGTGACCTTATAAATGAGCAGCAGGCTAACCTGGAATGACCTACCTGGATCCTGGGGGGGGGGGGGCTGCCCCTTGAAAATATACCCAGCTATCAGGCATGAAGAATCAGGATACTTGCTAAGTGGCTTTTGGCCTTCAAACAAGATGAAGTTGCGTTCAGATTCTCTGCTTTAATTTAAAGGCAATGTTTTTTTTTAGAAGGCATTTTAGAAGCAACACTTTTTGTGGGTTCATTGAATTAGTATATAAAACTTTAATATCCGAATTAAGTAATAAATATTACTGAATATTATATTTTACAAACTGTGTTCTTGATTCCATTTCTACTAATCTACATAAGTAACATATGACCAGGCAGGAATTGAACCTGCAGTACTTTCATCATAGCTCAGTATTCTTTTTTTTATTTATAACTATGAACTACTGTTAAGTTCCAATTTTTAATAATATACAAAGGGCAACAACATTCAGAAGAATACACTGGGTGGATTTGGGGAGCGAAAATTTATGATCATTTATATGAATTTGATTAGTTTTGTAATTATCTTCAAAATAACAGTTTAGTAGTAATGCACAAATATTTGACAGGAGGGAAGTTACTTACAACTTAGGCTCTTACCTAGCTGATTTTTCATCTACTTCAAAGATAATGGTTTCTAGAGAAACAAAGGAAAGGAAAACAATAGTCCTCATCTGCTGCTCTTCTTTATTGGTGGCTATGGAAAATATATTGGTTAGGACCATTAGGTTGACACATTTTGCTAAGCAATAAAGTGGCTTATGTTGATTTGGCTTAGCATGCTTTGTGAACTCAAGTTTATTTTGCATGGATCTAACCACTTTGTTCACTACTGACCACAGAGGAACATTTATCACAAATAAATTCATTTTTTATATTTCACTAAATCACAGTTGAAACATGGTTTACTAAACAAACCACAAATGACTAATATGTCAACCACAACTATGACTTACAAAATACGATAGGGTTCCCAAAGCTTGCTGACTTATCTTTCTGACACTCTATCAGCTGTCAACAGGGTTTCATAATTTAGTGTATGGCTTCCCTATTAACTGAACATGCTATTAAGTTTGCCCCAAAACTTTCCTCATTGGAAAGTCTTACTTTGCTACTGACTTAAATAACATGTACATGAAGATACATGTTAAATATGAAAACATAATTTGGCATGATGATTTCACATCACTAAATAAATAAAATCACACAATGAAGACAATGAGGATCTTTCAATATTTATTTTATTTCATACAAGACTCAGTTCTAGATATTTGCTTTTCAAATAGCAAAGTAATTGTTCTGAATCAAAATCTTTGAAAAGTTTTTAATTTTTTTTTGAAAAATAAATAGATATTAAGTGTAATATATTGTAATATGTCAAATACTGAATTGGATAAAGTAAAATAGTTAAAGCATTGCACATATAAACACTGCTAACATTTTAAAACAAAACAGTTTACGTGCACAAATCTTATCATCAGACGATTTTCATGCCATTTAATGGCAGTATAATATCCTGCAAGTCTATAATATACAGTAATTCAATCAGCAAACTAGCTGAACTACTCCCAATGGTTTTAAAATTGTTTATTGTCATTAATCTCAATGAGAATTAAACTGTTTGATTTATTCTGGCTCAATTATTTGTAGAGCAACATATTTGCTATGGTTCTTCTGATGTAATTTTTCCTTAAGCACAGTATGATTTTGTAAACTGCATGATTTTTTTATGTGCATTCACAATATATTCAAAGTTTTGTACCATAATTGTCACAAATTTAGACTTCAAATTTGTAAAAATATACCCGCACTTGAATATAAGTGGTAGTAATGTGAGATTCTGAAAACTAATACTCATATACTTTCAAGAAATCAAAAAGTCCCAAATTTCACAAGTGTTCTGTTTGTAGAAAAAAAAGATCGGCAGTGGTCATAATTACTGATCTGCATATTCAAGTCCTGCTGAATATCGGATTGAAGGATTCTGAGAAATACTGAGTGTGACGGTGACAGACTGGGAGACAAGAAATAGAACTGGAAGGTCTTCCTTCTGTTTGTACTTCAGATCCAATAAAAGAAGCTACAGAGGAGCTACTGAGATTGAAATGCATTTTATATAGCTTGTTTGCTCATTGAATTAAAAAAATGATTACATAATGACTAACAAATGTTGAACCCTTTTCATATACAAGTTTGCACCTATGATGCATAACATTTTATATATTCACAATTTTGACAGAATTGGAAGGCCATCATACATATCAGCTTTTAATCTCATCCAGTTACTCAGTTTTTGTAAAATATTTTTTTCCTGTGATAATATTTTGCCTGCTTTTTTCAACTTTTCATCATTTCTTTCTAAATATTGGATGCCATCTGTCCGCAATTGATTCAGTTTTTCTTTACGATTTTCATCAAGAGGAATATCTTCATTCATCAGCGGATTAAATCTAAAGTAGGTGTCCGGAGGTAAAAGGGCATCCAACATAATATGAACTTCTAGTTTTAAAAGAGAAATGGGAAAGAATTTGGTTTAAAATAAGGTTTTAAAGAATAAGGTTTCAAATTAATTTGTATGAATTCAGATATTTTATTAAGATTCTAGTATTTAGTAAACATATACTAATGTCTGCAGGAACAATCAAGAATTAGCAAAATGGCAATGTGTGAAGTTGTCATCCCATAAACTCGTTATCTTACATATTTACACTGAACAAGCTGACACAGAAATGTAATCACAGCATATACAGTATGCATTGATGTCGTGTGAATGGTGTCATTTTGAAAACAGTGATATTTGTTATGGATGCAACTTTAAATGTGAGACCTTAATTTTCCTTAAGTATAACATCTTTTGATATTAACACCTAGTCAATTAAAATGTGACCTAGAACAAAAAAAATATCAGAAATAATAGCCTTGATATACACTGCTCAAAAAAATAAAGGGAACACAAAAATAAGACATCCTAGATCTGAATGAAAGAAATAGTCTTATGAAATACTTTGTTTGTTACATAGTTGAATGTGCTGACAACAAACTCACACAAAAATTATCAATGGAAATCAAATTTAGCAACCCATGGAGGTCTGGATTTGGAGTTACACTCAAAATTAAAGTGGAAAAAAACACTACAGGCTGATCCAACTTTGATGTAATGTCCTTAAAACAAGTCAAAATGAGGCTCAGTAGTGTGTGTGGCCTCCACGTGCCTGTATGACCTCCCTACAGCGCCTGGGCATGCTCCTGATGAGGTGGCGGATGGTCTCCTGAGGGATCTCCTCCCACACCTGGACTAAAACATCCCCCAACTCCTGGACAGTCTGTGGTGCAACGTGGCGTTGGCAGATGGCACGAGACATGATGTCCCAGATGTGCTCAATTGGATTCAGGTCTGGGGAACGGGCGGGCCAGTCCATAGCATCAATGCCTTCGTCTTGCAGGAACTGCTGACACACTCCAGCCACATGAGGTCTAGCTTTGTAATGCATTAGGAGGAACCCAGAGCCAACCGCACCAGCATATGGTCTCACAAGGGGTCTGAGGATCTCATCTCAGTACCTAATGGCAGTCAGGCTACCTCTGGCGAGCACATGGAGGGCTGTGCAGCCCCCTAAAGAAATGCCACCCCACACCATTACTGACCCACTACCAAACCGGTCTTGATGGAGGATGTTGAAGGCAGCAGAACATTCTCCACAGCGTCTCCAGACCCTGTCACATGTGCTCAGTGTGAACTTGCTTTCATCTGTGAAGAGCACAGGGCGCCAGTGGCGAATTTGCCAATCTTGGTGTTCTCTGGCAAATGCCAGATGTCCTGCACAGTGTTGGGCTGTAAGCACAACCCCCACCTGTGGATGTCAGGCCCTCATACCACCCTCATGGAGTCTGTTTCTGACCGTTTGAGCAGCCACATGCACATTTGTGGCCCACTGGGTCATTTTGCAGGGCTCTGGCAGTGTTCCTCCTGTCCCTCCTTGCTCAAAGGCGGAGGTAGCGGTCCTGATGCTGGGTTGTTGCCCTCCTACAGCCTCCTCCACGTCTCCTGATGTACTGGCCTGTCTCCTGGTAGCGCCTCCATGCTCTGGACACTATGCTGACAGACACAGCAAACCTTCTTGCCACAGCTCGCATTGATGTGCCATCCTGGATGAGCTGCACTACCTGAGCCACTTGTGTGGGTTGTAGACTCCGTCTCATGCTACCACTAGAGTGAAAGCACCGCCAGCATTCAAAAGTGACCAAACCATCAGCCAGAAAGCATAGGAACTGAGAAGTGGTCTGTGGTCACCACCTGCAGAACCACTCCTTTATTGGGGATGTCTTGCTAACTGCCTAAGCTTTCCACCTGTCTATTCCATTTGCACAACAGCATGTGAAATTGATTGTCAATCAGAGTTGCTACCTAAGTGGACAGTTTGATTTCACAGAAGTGTGATTGACTTGAGTTACATTGTATTGTTTAAGTGTTCCCTTTATTTTTTTGAGCAGTGTATATAAGTTGATACATCAAAGTTAGCAAATCTCTACTAAACATATGTAAAATATCAGGGGGGGTTTAAAGTAAAAAACAACAGGATTTGAGAGGACCATTGTAATCCACCCTTCCAGTGGTGTGTTGAAGCTGGCTTGTAACAGGTTTTCTTTGAAGCAAGATGCTTTAGTCTATACAAAAGCAAATTCTTATGTCAACTAGTTCAATAATTTTAGGATTAATTTGGCATGTAAACCCCTAGTTAGAATCAAACAAAGAAGATAAAGAAATAATTAACATAGATAATAATAATTATACAGTAATTCAAGTTTGGATTGACTGCTTATTTCTACATTATTGAAACACTCATGTGAAAAATGGTAAAATGGTCATTCTACATTTTGCATTGTTATTATGTATTGATTTCACTATTAACAATTTTCCTTAATTACTAAAATGCTTACTCTACCATTGTTCATATGTCCAGTAACCTTGAAGATGGAGCTTTCTATCCAACATTATGCCTAACGTTAACAAAGACCTACTTTTATCAACAGAGGTTTAATAATGGCAAAATTGAGGTATAAGCAATCTTAAGTAGCTAATTTAACTGAAAACCTGGCAATCATTGTCATCAACTGCCAATTCAATCTCAATTTGCCAAGTAACTAATACAAGATATTAATTGGACAAAAGCAAAAAAGGCTAAATCTTTAAATGATTTTTAAAAAAATAATATTCATTAATATAAATAATAATTCACAAAGCTTTAGCTTTGTATATGACTTAAACATTTAATCCTTCTACCGGATGTTGAGAAATGGGATTAATAAATAAAGACATTTATATAAATGAATGTAGATTACAAAACAAAATCAAAATGTCTTTTCAGTCCAAGAAAGCAGTTAAAAATTATACTACAAAAACAAGACAGCTATGATCACCTGATACTAACCTTCAGTATCTGTAGCACTGCTAATGACATTAGTCAATTTAGCTTTTAAACTTGTATAGGTGACATTGATTTTCCCATTGTTTTCATACCGACCGGTTCCTAGGGACACCACACACTGAAGAGGGACATTTGGCCAAAGACATCTGCATTCATGCACTGCTAATGCTGTAGGATTATTTATAAGAAGCCCTCCATCCTGTGAATAAAATAATAACAGTAATAAAAATAATGCTGTAGGATTATTTATAAGAAGCCCTCCATCCTGTGAATAAAATAATAACAGTAACAAAAATAATGCAGGATGTTAAGAGTTGTTGGAAATAATAAAGTAGATATAGCAATATCACAACAGTTTGACAAGGATACCAGTATCTTTTTTGTTGCCAGTAAAGCAAAGTTAACAGAAGAAAGTAAATGTCACACATTTTTCCAAACATTGAGCTCTATCATTTATAGACATTCTCTAACAGCTGTAAAAAAAAAGCAGCATGCATTTGAGATTGGATAATTGTGTTAAAAAGATCAGCATCTTACTTTCCGCATTTCTCTCTCTCCATGCATCCCTTAAATTAAATTCTTCTGTTATTCGAAGGAAGGATTTTGGTAGTATCTTTCCAACTTTCTTTGTTGTTTTCTGTTTTTAGTCCAACCGGTCATTAATTATTCCATTAAAATCACCCAACATACAGATATTAACATAGTCCAAATCAATTATTTTTGTATGTAATTTCCTATAGAATTCTTCTTGTTTATCATTCGGGGCATAAATTGCAATTAAAAGTATTTTAACGCTGTTATCCATTATCTTCACCATCAAAATCCTTCCATCATCATCTGTATAAATTAATTTTGCCAAAATTGTTTCTTTAATACATAATGCCACGCCTTTTTTTTCCGATTGTGCCAGCGATGTAAATAATTTCCCTAATTTCCCTTGTTTTAGTATATATTCATGTTGCTTTTTAATATGTACCTCTTGTAAGATTATATCAAATTTTAATTTATCTAATTTGTGAAATACTTTCCTTCTTTTAATAGCCAATTAAGTCCATTTATGTTAATCGTAATCAATTTTCTTTCATCCATGTTAAGCTTTATAAGAGGGTTTTATTGCTCTAGTAGATCTCAATTCTCGTTGTTCTCTGGGTTCACTGCCTACTGCACCTTCTTCTTTTTCTTTTTCAATTACTGCTATACGCTCCTCTTGGAATTCAATTAGTAACTCTTCCTTTCTTTCTTCTTCCTCCTTTTCTCTAAGTATTCTAAGTAGAATAGCTCAGCTTTTCCAACTGTGTCAATTCTGTGTCTTTGTTCCTGCCAAGTGAACAAAAGGCCTTCTGGCATCAACTATCTGTAGTTTACTCCTCTTTTAGGTAGCTCTTTAGTCAAGAATAAATATTCTCTTCTCATCTCTCTTACTCTTCTTGGTATGTGTTTCAGCACCACAATTTCTTTATCTTTATCTTTTAGTGTTTTCTCTCTCGCCACCTGGCGTATCTGTGTCTTAATAATCTTCTGAGTAAATCTGATGTGAACTTCTCTTGGTAGTCTATTCCTCATTGCATATCTTGTGTAGACACGAAACTCTTCATCCATCCCATCCATCATCTTTTCTTTAGTTATTTCCAGTGCTTCTGACAATATTTCTGCCATTATTTCAGCAAGGTTTTAACCTTTCCCTTCTTCTATATTTTGAAATCTTAAGTAGAATTCTGATTTGTCTATTTCCCATCCTAACGATTCACCCCTGCCCTTCTCGATATCGCTCAAGTGAATATCAATACCTCCAATTCTCTTATCTCTTTGTATATCTTCTTCAATTTTTTTTATCTGTCTTCATATTTCATCATAATCTGTTTAATATTTTCCACTTTTTCATCTGTCTTTTTGATTTTTTGCTCAATTTTCTGAATTCCTTGCATGATCATCTGTAATGTCACTTCCTTCTCTTTCTCTTTTTCCTGTTGTAATATTGTCTGTATAGATTGTTGTCCTCCAGATGGTGAGGGGGTTGGTATCGAAGAAGCTGGGGCTGTTGTCTTTCTACTCATCTTGTAATGCTTATCTGTAAAGAAAGAGAGAGAAAAAAGAAAAAAGAAAAAAAAAAGAGGAAAAAGGAAAAAGAAAAAAACCCGAAGGCAAACAGTTGCCACTCCAAAGGAAAAAGAAACTCTTCAGGCACTTGTATACCTTAATCCAATTATTTGCAATGGTAGATGTAAAAAAATCAAAAGGAAAAAAGAAGCAATTCTCATATAAAACAAGCCTCTGCCGCCAAATATCCAAGGCTCTTTGATAAATCAGCTCAGAGTTTTTCAAGGCCACTTCAATCTTCTTTCTTTCAACTTCAACTCCAGACTCTAGCTATCTGTTTGGAAATGAGCACCTGAATAAACAAACTGCCATGCTCATCTCTATCTTTTCCAATACACAGCTCAGAGTCCTTGTTTGTAACACAAACTAGTGAAAGAAAAAAGAAACAATGTATCCAAGCCTCTGGGCGGCAGTGCTACTTCACTTTCACTTCCCCCTCCTCAATTTACAACCAGGAACTAAAAGGAAAAAAAGTAAAATCTCCTCCCCCCCCTTTTTTAAAGGGAGACAAATAAATCTTAAATCAAGCAGAAGAGTCTTAATCAAAAAAAGAATTTTCAAAAGGATTGTTAAAAAAGGAGAAGGAAATACAAACAGAAATAAAAAGATTAAAAAGTACCAGTCAATTTTAAAGTAAAACAGCTTTGCCAAGGTCAAAATTCAAATAAATAGGGGAAAAAAGAACAAAACTTTCACTTTGACAATTAATCACTCCACTTAAACTCTTTCCTCTTCACTTTTAGTCCACTTTCATTTTTTCAGGGTGTTCTCTCCAAGAAATAATAAGTAAAAGTTCATCTCAACAAGCTGACACACTTTCTTCCAATCTCTTCTGTTCCGGAGCTACCCAGCTTCAGCAGCTTGGAAGGCTGCCTCTCCGCCACCGGCAAAAAGGGCTTTCCCTGGATCAACCAGGGACTTTGTGATGTCCCTGGGATCAATAGGACGTGCCCTTGTCAATCACCGTCTCTACGGGATGGTTTAGATCCATGGGGACCGACCAGAAGCTATTGACGGTGATCTTGGAGAATCAAGATCGCCCATCCAACCGCCGCGACGCCAGCTCCGCCCCTGGTCTAGAATAGATATGATATGGATGTCAGCAGAATTATTGACTAATGTACAACAGATTGAAATAGAAACAAGCACATGGGCAGATCATAATCCAGTATCAATTATTTGGAAAGGATACAAGAGGAGATCTAGATGGACTCTAAATAATATGATTCTGAAAGAAAAAGACTTTAAACAGAAAATAGAGAAAGAACTTGTTTTCTTCTTCAAAGAAAATAGAAAAGAGGATACATCTTTACAGAATCTCTGGGACACGATGAAGGCCTACACAAGAGGCTTCATAATAGATTATACTAGGAGAAGAAACAGAAAACAGAAAAAGACATTTAAGACATTAGAGGATGACTATAAAAGACTGGAAAAAGACTTACAGAAGTCCCCACAAAAAAAGACATTAAAAATAAAATCGATATAATTAAACATAAAATGGGACTAATGGAAAAAGAGGAATTAGCACAAAAAACATTGGAAGTGTTGAACAGGAATATTAGAGAAGAAAAAGAAATGAAAGGAATGAAAATTAAAAAGGAGGAGTATAAATTGCAAGCTTTTACAGATGACCTGGTATTTATATTAGAAGATCCAATGGAAACAGCACCCAAATTAATAGAAAAAATAGAAGAATATGGAAACGTAGCAGGTCTGAGAATAAATAAAGACAAAACAAAGATATTAACAAGACGAAAGAAAGAGTTGGAAGAAACTTTAAAAATATAGGTCACAAACAAGGTTAAATACTTAGGGATTTATATTATACCAAGATGTAGTACCCTGAAGGAAGATAACTATGTTAAACTCAAACAGCAGATTGCGACAGACTTGATGAAATGGGAAAAATTGCAACTATCATTGATTGGGAGAATATCCACAATTAAGATGAAAATGAAAATATTGCCTAGAGTTTTACATTTATTCCAGACAATTAATTCCAATCCGATTAGGGAAAGAGTTTTATGAAGATTTAAATAGAATCATGTTGAAATGTATTTGGGAGGGTAAAAAAGCAAGAATAAAATTAAAGCTGTTAAGAGGAGGGTTTGCCTTGCCCAATTGGGAGCTGTATTACCAGGCGACAAGTTTGATGTGGGTAAAGGAATGGATAACATTAAGGAACAGTAGATTATTGACTTTAGAAGGCCATGACTTGCTGCTGGGATGGCATGCCTTTCTCTGGTATAAGGGAACTAAAACACAGGGGTATTTTAGAAGACATTACATTAGAGAGGCATTGTTTTTGAACTGGAAGAAGATAAAAAAACAATATTACTTAAAAATTCCATTATGGATATCTACTATTGAAGCTTTTTCTTATCCAATAATATACAAAAAGGAACAAACAGTTAGATATGGTAAGATATTGAATGAAAAGGGTGAACTTAAATCTATGCAAGCATTGGAAGAACAAGGTGTAAAAATGAATTGGTTTTCTTATTTGCCAATACAATCTAGGTTTGATAAAGACTCCAGGGTAGAAGGTATTTATAAGTTGACTGACTTAGATAAAATTTTGATGGGTACTGATGAAAAGATAATTAAAAAACTTTATGGACATCTATTAGAATTTAAATTGGAGGAGAAACAAGTTAAAGAAACAATGATTGCTTGGGGGAAAATTTTGGGATATGGGATTGATTTGGAAAAATGGCAAAAATTGTGGTCTTAAAATTATAAAATGACAATGTCAACTGCATATAAAGAAAATTTGTATAAGATGTTTTACAGGTGGCACCTACCCCTGACGAGACTTGTGAGAATGTTTAAGAATAAATTGGATAAATACCTGGTTCATATTACCATATGTGGTGGACATGCTCGGATGCAAAGAAATATTGGACTAAAATCCACACATGGTTGGAAAAAATGATAAAACAACATATAGACTTTAAACCAGAGATCTTTTTATTGGGAGTCATACTGGACATATACAATAAAGAACTGAAATATTTGATTATAAATGCTTTAACCGCGGCTAGAATTGTATTTGCGAAGAACTGGAAAAATAACAAAATACCTATGGAGGAAGTTATCAAAAAAATTATGGACTGTGCTGAAATGAGTAAACTGACATTTGAAATTAGAGAACAAGAAAACAAGTAATTTTATATGATATGGGATTTGTTTTGTCAATGGTTGGATAAAAAGGCATGGTAATATAACAGACTAGATAATTTTGTGATAGAAATCTAATAGATTGATATAAAACATAATATAGATATATATAACCACTGGTTGAAAGTATAACATAAATTTTAAGATAAAACTTGGAACATCTCATATAAAACGATGGAATAGTTTAATCATGGATGATTAATAACTGATAAATATATACACATATGTTAGTTTGACAATGCGAAGACTGATATAAATTGTGAGTAAATGACTACAAAAGTATAGCACAAAAGATACGTAACCAACTGACACACAGTAAGTATATAAAATGGAAGAGGATTTTATGTTTTTATGTTTTTGTATGTGTATGTTTGTGTTTAAAAATAAAAAACTTTATTTTAAAAAAAGATCAGCATCTTGTCTGTACTTGACTTCAAAATATTACAAGATAAGAATGTTTCTAAATTATTATTTTTCAAAACACAAGTTTTGACATATTAAGATGCTAATAGGTACTAGAGATCTATTGACAAATGAAGGTAAACCAGGTACAACACAGAGTAAACTTAAAGCAGCTTTAGCCTACTTCTTCCTTGATCACTTTAATATGAAAACCTGATTAAGCTTTCAGTAAACAATTTCTTTTAGTCCCATGTTGGAGCAGGGAGAATACCTAAGAAAGACTGCTTCTACTTTTAAATTTATTCCTTCCAAATAATACCCCAATCATATCTATATTTAATCTATTATTTCAATACACTGAAGTGAATTATTTATTAAAAACAATATTTCTTTTTACTACAGCTGCAGTAGATAAAGTAGAGATGTAAATACTAGCTTACTCAGAAAGTTCTTTGATTAAGCTTTCAATAAATTTACAAAAGCTTTTTGAATTTTTTTCTAGACCAGTTAGTATATTCTGCCTTCAGCTGTAACTGAAAACAGAAGCTTTTTGATCCACTTTCTTTTAATTTTGGCAAAAACAAGATTTATCCCTAAACACTGTGTTCCTTTATGAATATGTCCTTTAATTTTGTCTACAACCCTAATTTTTAAAGCTGAAGATAATATCAACAGTGTCTATAACTTTTGACAAGGTACAATTCATGAAATTGTAAGACAAAGGCAGAAAGCAGCATTTACTGTATGTGAAGGATCAACTTGTTCCTCTTCTAAAAGATATACTTCCAGAAATGAATGAAAAATCTGAATATTCTAGAGCAGACTGCTCCATTTTGCACAAACGTAGGTAAAACTAATACTGCAAAGTATCTATTATGCATTTGTTAAAATGTTGTTACTCTACCTGGTCATTTTGTAAAACACTTGTAAGTCCATTCTCCCCCTTCCTTTAATATGGTAAAGGGAAACCTGTGACCTTCCAGATGCTGAACTTTGGAAGCTATAATCACAAAAAGAGAGCCACGTTTCTTTGTTCTATTCTAATTGCTTTTTGCATCATGCTTAGTCACTAAGTTATTTTATAATGTGCCTATCCGGTGTCTGTGTGTGTTGTTTGTGTAGTGTGTGTATCTGAACAGTGCTAAGAATTTAACATATAATTCAAATTCATAGGCTCTGCTCTTTTATCTACTCAATTGTTACCCTGTTCAGTTTAACTATGTTTTTAAAGTGTCACTTTATCAAAGCTGACATTTAACTAGGCAGCGTAAGGCAGTGATCCCCAACCTTTTTGACGCCGCGGCCCGGTACCGGCATCAGCTGGGCGCCGCGGCCCGGTATCGGCATCAGCTAAGCGCCGCCATCTTTTTGATGAAAAAGTGCTTCCGGTGAGCTTTCTACCCGGAAAAGCTCACCGGAAGCACTTTTTCATCAAAAGATGGCGGTGCCCAGCAAGCCAGCGCCCGGTAGGAGTTGTTCCGCGGACCGGTACCGGTCCACGGACCGGTGGTTGGGGACCCCTGGCGTAAGGTATCTTAGGTTGCTATCTTCAAATTATTTTACTTTCACATAGTAGGTTCAGTGAATATTTTCTATAAAAAAGCCTCCCTTTTTATGACCCACAATCCCTATTTCGGGTCATGACAACTTGATGCAGCTAAGCATTTACTAAGCAGTGACTTTCCTGATACTGATCTAAATAAAGTCTTGTGCCTTAATAAACAAAACTAAAATTCACAAAGTTCAACTTTGAGCATGTAATATTGTTATCTTGTTTATCGCAGCTGCAGGATCTGTTTGCTTTCCTGGATATAGGGCATAACCTTGAGCAACTGTTTAATGCTAATAAGTGAGCATTTCTTCAAAACAGGCTCCTCAAAGATTAAAACCAGGGGTGGGATTCAAATTTCTTAACAACCGGTTCTGTGGGCATGGCCTAATTTGTGGGTGTGGCTTGGTGGTCATGTGACTGGGGTGGGAGTGGCTTGCTGACTGGGAGTGGCTAGGTGGTCATGTGACTGGGGTGGGCGAGGGCAGGTGGCCATGTGACTGGCAAACCAAATGCAAGTGGTCCTCGCTTAATGACCAGGTCCTCGCTTAATGGCCAGTTGTTTAGCAAGTGTTTTTTGCCAGTTTCCAAGGCCTGGGGAGCCCTGGAGAGGGCAGGGCGAGGCCCGGGAAGCTATGAAGAGCTATGTGGAGGACTGCAGAGGGCTGGGTGTGGCCAACTCAACATCACTCATGTCAAGGGGCGCTTCTCCTCGCTGACCTCTCATGACAGTGGGGATGCTGCAACGGTCATAAGTGTGAAAAATGATCATAGGTCACTTTTTTCAGTGCCATTGTAACTTTGAATGGTCACTAAATGAACTGTTGTAAGTCAAGGATTACCTGTACAAAAATACAAAAAACTTCTTTGCTTACAAAAAGCTGCCCTAAATACCAGTTATTAGATTAAACATACCTGCAAGCCAGAGTTACAAATTAGGCAGTGTGCCAGAGCATCTCGAGGAATTAAAACATTTAAAATGCAGTGATAACTACCAAGCAGCCAACTCTTGCTCATAAAGTGAAACCATTTAGCAGAGAGGTCCTTTAAGCTCTCCAGAAAGAGCACATCCAGGAAAAGTAATCCTTAGATCCATTTGAACACTTAAAAATATCAGCTGGTCTCACTCACCTCACAAGATATCCTAAGGAAATCACCCAGATTTAAGGAAAGGTCACATGCCTCCCAGAAAGACAGTAAAAAAAACAGTGCCAAGCTTGCATCCTGCCTCTTAGAAGTATACACCAAAAAGACAGTGCCAGATAGTATTAAAACAGTGAAGGAAGACCCCCTCCTCAAACAGAAAAAGAAGCCATGAGACAAGAAAAAATTCAAACACAATACAAATCATTAAATCACAACAGTAGCTGTTGCTTGTTGAAGCTGAATAGGGAAAATTATCCCATCAATAAACACAGGATTAAACTTCACCAAGCGCAGAATTAACCTTCACCAAAAACCAGTTTTAGAACAAAACTCAGAAAGAGTATGTAAACTCACATTTGAATGTTAATCTTTCTAGCTAGCCAAGAAGCCTTGCTGAATGTCACTCATCTTGATTCCCTGTCACTAAAAGCTTTGCTTCATTATTCAATTATTTCTTCAAAGTGCTGATTGTCCAGGGAAGTATTTCCTCCCAACTGCATGTAAAAATCTTAAAACAACCCTTCTCCTTTAAGAAAGCCTCAGAAGCTCTGGAAACAGGAAGTCAAGGCTGTCTGCCAAGAATGCAATAAAGGGTGGAAAAAAACAAACGGAGATTGCTTCTAACTAGCGGTTCTCCGAACTACTTAGAAAGTTAACAAGGGGTTCTATAGAACTGGATTGAACCGGTAGAATTCCACCCCTGATTAAAACTCAATTTAAAATTTCACAGAATAGATCACGCAATCACCAAATGGTATACTGAAGTAGCCAAAGATACCGAAAATGGATTATGCAGAGTGACCCTTCAAAGTGTGTGATGAATATACACTGACATGCACTGTATGCATAAGCTTTGGATTTCACTGAATCCTGTGGTCCATGGCCAAAGGCGACAAGTACTTCACTTCCTTTTTTTCTTGTGTTTTTTTCCTTACTCTTTATTTTATCTTTGTCCTTATTTCAGTCTGAAGTTTTACTCTTCATTATTCTCCCAAATATCCCTGCCTCCCTTTATAGTCTTGCATTCTCTCCTAGATCCCACGTTCTGCTATTGCTATCAGCCCACTGAACACATAAAATATTCGATCTTTCCATATATTATTTCCAGAGGCAAATTAAACATAAATGCTACAGCTATTTCCAGCATCACTTTTTTTTCCTAAAGAAGAATGTGATAGATATGAAATTTTTAACACAGAGTTTCTATCTCAAGGTCCTTTGTGATATTAAAAATATCTGGCTATTTTAATTTCAGGCGGAAGAATTTATCAAGGCCATTTATTTTTAAGTCTGAGGGAAACAAATCATGAAGCATAACAGTGATACTTTTAACTCTGCTCCTATTATACCTGAGAACCTCCAGACCAACCTAATCCTTTATTTTTTACTTTACCTATTTCCTTGATGGCGAACCTATGGCACTTGTGCTGGAAGTGGCACACAGAGCCATCTCTCCAGGCAGGCCAGTCGTCACCCATTGCTGTTCTGGGTTCCGGTGCACGCATGCACACCAGCCAACTGGTCTTCACACACGGAAGAGCAGCTCCTTGTGTGCATGTACGTGCCAGCCAGCTGGTCTTTACGCATGCATGCACATTAGAAACTGGAAGACCAGGTGAGCTTGTTTGTGGCGCTCCTGCGTGGCGCACCAGAGAACTGCTCTTACCGTTTCCGGCACATGTGTGCACTTCCATTTCGGCACTCAGTGCCAAAAAGGTTCACTACCACTTATTTAATATAATTTACTCAAAAGCAACTCCCCCAAAAAGGAGAAGGGGAGTTAGAGAAACAAACAAGCAAAAAATAGATACACAAACATTAAGTTAAACTGAAACCACAACTGTGAAAATAATTCAATGCATTTCTGGTCACTAATGCAATTATAACATGCTGTAGAACTTCTCAAAGTTTTCAAAAAAATAGGAAAGTAGTTGGAAAAATGGGTTAATATGCACAATTTCCACATTTCTTTTAGATATTTAAATTGGAAATAGTAACAAGCACATTATGATAATGAATCAGATTTTTATTCTTTTGCATCTTTGTATTTTAATGGCAGAATAAATAGCACTTTAGAATAAAAATACCCAGTCATCGTGCAGATCATTGCACAGAACGGGTGATTCTGTACCTCAAAGTGGGAAAATCTGAACCTGTTTGGGTGTATCTAAATATGTCAAACTTATAAAATATAGCAGCTTTAGTGTGCAGCCACAGCTATATAATCAACCAACATCCATCCTTCCATCCGTATATAAATAAGTGGGAATGTTGGTTCAGTTAAGTGTGTGTGTGTGTGTGTGTGTGTGTGAGAGAGAGAGAGAGAGAGAGAGAGAGGGGGTTAGATAAGATCTCTCTCTCCTCCCTCCCTCCCTCCCTCCTCTCTCTCTCTCTCTCTCTCTCTCCCACCAACATCAGCAAGCCACCATCAGTCAAAATTCATATTTGTGGTCCCCAGGATTTAAAATTATGCCTTTGGTGGTCCCTGAGGTCCAAAAGTTTGGCGACCCCTGCTTTAAAATGACTGCACAAGTGACTTTTGTCCACAAGTTAATATGGCCACTATTATCAAGAAATAGATATTCTCCTTAAAGTTAGTTAATTAAAATCTTCAAGCAGCAAAGCTGAAATATAAAATATTTTACCAGGATTCATCTAAAATATCAGTGGTTACACTTTTTGTGGCATTTCTCCTATTTTCTTTCCGAGCACAGATTTTTTTTTAAACAGTGAAGTTATGTGAACTAAATACCATGGCACTGAAAGATGTGATTTAGCAAAATGAATTCTGATACTTGGAGCTTGCTGGCTCCATAGCAACCATTTCACCTCAATTCCTGTGCAGACATGCTTTGCATTTCTAGTTCATTTTCACAGACTTGCTCTGTTGTTTATCTTTATTGTCTTTGTGCAAACTCCAAACTAACACAAGAATATTACAAAGGAGAAAGATTTGTAATGGATATTTTCTCTTAGAGAATTTGTCTATTCTTAAATTCAAAAAATAATGTTCTTGTATTACAGATCAAGTGGTTCTAAATATAGCTAGTTTCCGAGAAATTGGATTTTTGCCTGATAAATATAAGGTAAAGGAACAATAAAGGTAAGATGCAATTGTGAAAGCTTGAATGCATAATGTTTTCATATGTTATTATTAGCAACGTTCATAAAATTCAAAGGAAAATGCATTTGCATGTAAGAAATATTTTAATATAATTTGCACATTTCTATAAATATGGATTGAATCCTAAACCAAAAAGTAAGTACTGTTAAATGTTATGTGGTTTACAATTCCTTCATTCATATATTAATAGTATTTATAGGCCACCTATCCATATACACTCTGGGGACTGAAGAGCAATTTCAACACATAATAAAATAACAGCAAAAACAAGAGCAGCAACATGGTGCAGAATTCCTTTGCAATATTGAATCAGCAAAACATTTCTAGTCTATGCTGATTTCAGTGTTGAAATTCATCAGTAAGAAAGGAAGTAAAGGACAGGAAAGAACAGGGACGGGCGGGTGGGCGGGCCCACATGCTCATTGCAGCGAACCGGTTTGGAGACAGCTGATTACCCAAACCGGTCCAAACCGGTAGAATCCCACCCCTGATTAATGCACGCCTCGTAGCGTGTGGTATTTTAATCTATACTGTCTGGAATGTTGAGATAATTCAGGGGTTGCAATAATTGTTCTGTCAGAGTTTAAGAAGAAACATTCTTTGCATATAACCATTTTTTCCCCTCAATCCAATAACTTCCAAGAATGCTGGTCAATCAACAAAAGTAAAATGCATATAAAAGTATTTGTGTTTGTAGAAATATTTTTTTAATTGGAAGGCTGCATCTCCCTTGCCAGGAATTCATCATATAGTACATACATCATGACTCTATATTAAGGGTGTCAAACTCAAGGCCCGGGGACTGGCCCACAATGCCTCTGCCAGCAAAGACAGAGCTCTGGGAGGCCATTGTGGCCAAAAACAGGGCCCAGGGGGGTACGCGCGACCAACCCAAGCTTTATTTTCACTGTCAAAGCACTCGGACCACCACAGATGCTCCTGAGATGAGTGATGTCAAGCTGTCCATGCTCACCCTGGACACACTCACCCCGGCCTCCAAGGTCAAACACAACCCTAATTCGGCCCTCAATGAAATCAAGTTTGACACCCCTGCTTTATATGTTTGGATAGGTATCTTAGAATGCATAATCAGACACCTGGATTGCATACACTGATCTGAATACCAGACTTCTAATTTACTTCATTTTTGGCATGTTATAATGAAATGAGGGCATTTTATTTCATCTGAATATTGCTTCACATTCTGCAATTGCAGTTGGTGGCATAAATAAATCTGTTTAAAAGCTTTTCTTTCACTTCTAGCTGCGTGTCAGAGAAAAGGGACAGATTGAGAAGTTGTTTTTCACTTTCTTTCCTCTCAGGCATTATTTGAATCAAATTAAAAGCACGTGAAACAGACATAGAACTCCAAGCAGTGTCACACTTAAAAAAATTACTGTACTTAAAAACAGGTTCATTAGGCATGGGTCAGGACCAAAGACAAATTTTTCATGTTACATATAAAAAGGCTCTTGTATTTTTAAAGTTACATATAAAAGGGCTCTTGTATTCAGTGAAACAATTATGAGTATCAGTGTACAACTCTTCCAGCAGGCTCCTTGCCATTAAAGTTTGTCAATCAATATTAACAATAGCTTGAAACATGCAGAATATTGTCACAGATCACAGTACAACTAATACCTTCATCGTCAGGTTAAAGCCATTCAAACTCATGAGGATGCTTTAATTACAGATACTTTATGTTTTGTGAACTTTTGGCAAGGAGTCATAGATAATCAGCCCATATGTATGTATATGTAAACTGAGAGTGGAATAGAGTAGAGTAGAGTAGAGTAGAGTAAATAGAATAGAATAGAATAGAATAGAATAGAATAGAATAGAATAGAATAGAATAGAATAGAATAGAATAGAATAGAATAGAATAACAGAGTTGGAAGGGACCTTGCAGGTCTTCTAGCCCCTGCTTAGGCAGGAAACCCTAAACCATTTCAGACAAATCTCTTCTTAAAAACTTCCCTTGTTGGAGCATTTATAACTTCTGGAGGTAAGTTGTTCCACTGATTAATTGTTCTGTCAGGAAATTTCTCCTTAGTTCTAGGTGCTTCTCTCCTTGATTAGTTTCCACCTATTGCTTCTTATCCTGTCCTCAGGTGCTTTGGAGAATAGCATACAGGTGAAACTCAAAAAATTAGAATATCGTGCAAAAGTTCATTTATTTCAGTCATGCAACTTAAAAGGTGAACCTAATATATGAAATAGACTCATTACATGCAAAGCAAGATAGTTCAAGCCGTGATTTGTCATAATTGAGATGATTATGTCTTACCGTTCATGAAAACCCCAAATCCACAATCTCAGAAAATTAGAATATTATATGCAATCAATAAAACAAGGATTGTACATAGAACAATATCGGACCTCTGAAAAGTAGAAGCATGCATATGTATTCAGTACTTGGTTTGGGTCCCTTTTGCAGCAATTACTGCCTCAATGTGGCGTGGCATGGAAGCGATCAGCCTGTGGCATTGCTGAGGTGTTATGGAAGACCAGGATGCTTCAATAGCGGCCTTCAGCTCTTCTGCATTGTTTGGTCTCATGTCTCTCATCTTTCTCTTGGCAATGCCCCATAGATTCTCTATGGGGTTCAGGTCAGGCGAGTTTGCTGGCCAATCAAGCACAGTAATCCCACGGTCATTGAACCAGGTTTTGGTGCTTTTGGCAGTGTGGGCAGGTGCCATGTGCTGCTGGAAAATGAAGTCAGCATCCCCATAAAACTTGTCTGCGGAAGGAAGCATAAAGTGCTCCAAAATTTCCTGGTAGACGGCTGTGTTGACCCTGGACTTAATGAAGCACAGTGGACCAACACCAGCAGATGACATGGCTCCCCAAATCAACACAGACTGTGGAAACTTCACACTGGACTTCAAGCATCTTGCAGTGTGTGTCTCTCCATTCTTCCTCCAGACTCTGGGTCCTTGGTTTCCAAATGAGATGCAAAAGTTGCTCTCATCAGAAAAGAGGACTTTGGACCACTGAGCAACAGACCAGTTCTGTTTTTCTTTAGCCCAGGTAAGACACTTCTGATGTTGTTGTTCAGGAGCAGCTTGACAAGAGGAATACGACATTTGAAGCTCATGTCCAGGATCCATCTGTGTGTGGTGGCTCTTGATGCACTGACTCCAGCCTCAGTCCACTCCTTGGGAAAGTCGCCAACACTTTTGAATGGCCTTTTCCTGACAATCCTCTGCACGCTGCAGTCATCCCTGTTGCTTGTGCACCTTTTTCTTCCACGCTTTTCCCTTCCACATAACTTTCTATTAATGTGCTTTGATACAGCACTTTGAGAACATCCAAATTCTTTTGCAATTACCTTTTGAGGCTTTCCCTCCTTATGAAGGGTGTCAATGATAGTTTTCTTCACAACTGTCAGGTCAGCAGTCTTTCCCATGATTATGCTTCCTACTGAACCAGACTGAGAGACCATTTAAAGGCTCAGGAACCCTGTGCAGGTGTTATGGCTTAATTAGCTGATTAGAGTGGGACACTTTGAGCCTAGAATACTGAACCTTTTCACAATATTCTAATTTTCTGAGATTGTGGATTTGGGGTTTTCATGAGCTACAGCTACAGCCATAATCATCTCAATCATGACAAATCATGGCTTGAACTATCTTGCTAGGTCAGATCCGTGTATCTGTCATTTCTTCAGTGGAAGAAGAAAAGGGGAGGGAGGCTGATAAAGAAATCCTTTCTATATGTAACCTGGATATATTTAATCTTATATCAAATTTGTATAACCCACACATGATACAATGGAGGGAGAAAAGCCAGATGGCCAGAACTATCACCTCTGAGAGGCACAGCCAGGAGATGAGAAGATCATAAAAATTCCCCAGTGAGATGTGTCCTGGGAATCTCTGGAAAAGTTCGTTCTAAAAAGGGGGTGTGGGGGGGAATTAGGTATGCCCTGGGAAACTGTGCAAAAGATCGTTCCTTACAAAAGGGGTGGGGAGGAATTAACATACTGGCTTTTGTTTCACTAAATACACATCGAGATAAGGGGAGGGATTCTAAACTCCCTTATCTATCCCTGTATGCCTGAGAGACCTCAGACGCTGCTTTGAACCCCTACAGGAATGGTCTCATCTCAATAAAGGATTCCTTTTTGATACGTTTTGATACGTTTTCAGAAGTTCATTCTAGTTGAGTGAATGGGAAAAGTTCTGTAGCCTGACATAAAGCAGTGTCTGCAATAGAGGTCAGCCCGGAGAGGAAATTTTTTTTTTTAAAAAAACCTTCTCTCTACCGAGGGGACCCTGCAAGAAAGGAAAATGTCTGAGCACAGCAAGGACCAAAGGGAAGCCGAATGCTGGGGAGAAACATCGACAGTTACTCAGCCAGATACTGACTTGGTGCACCCCATCGAAGACAGCAAGGCTGCCTACGAAACCTTCACCAAGCCACGGTGGTCTATAGGTGTAGGAAAAAGAGACAGCTGGGACAGAAGAACCAGAGGAGTAACCCTCACCCGGGGCAATCGTAAACCTGGGTGGAAATTGGAGCTGGAGGCCCTATCGAATCAGGAAGAATGGGACGAGGAGCCACCGGCCGACGACTGAATGAGACGGTACATAAATCGCCTCGTGAGGGAAGCCCTGGAGAACCTCAATGTGAGGGATGCACCAAGACGACAATGCAGGAGAGCGAGCGAACCAGAAAATGAGAGAACCCGAACCGCTTGAGAGACCTCAGACGCTGCTTTGAACTCCTACATGAATTGTCTCATCTCAATAAAGGATTCCTTTTTGATACGTTTTGATACATTTTCAGAAGTTCATTCTAGTTGAGTGAATGGGAAAAGTTCTGTAGCCTGACACTTGCTTTGCATGTAATGAGTCTATCTCATATATTAGGTTCACCTTTTAAGTTGCATTACTGAAATAAATGAACTTTTGCATGATATTCTAATTTTCCGAGTTTCACCTATATAACAGAATATAACAGTCACATGAGGTAATATTATTACCAGATACTGTTTAAACTTATTGTTTAACTGAACATTATTAAATGTATGGTTTAAGTACGTTAGTTATGCATCCACAAATTATTAGTTTTATTCATCCTTCTACAAAGAATTCTGAGCATTTAAAATAAAGTAATGAAACTAACCTGATGAAGGTCATTACCCAGTGCATATTCTTGAAAATAACCTGGTGCTGCAGATGATGCTCTGATAGCTTGCCACAATTTATAATGGCAACCCCCAAGATAGTGAGACTTTACTCCAGGGAAATGATTGTAATTTCTAAATACAAAGGCTTTCAGTGGTGTTCCTCTGCTTACAATAGTGCTTATGGCAGCCACCTAATAAAAACAAAATACTAAATTTTATCAAATTATAACCGCTTACCGAATTATCACGATCCCTGTCTTACAACAATCAGCTATTAACACATTAGGTTAGATCAATCTAGGATTACATCATTCATATTCATACTTTAATGTATATTTATAAATACACAGAAACACATATATACAGCAACACACATATACAGAATAAGTGGGATGTAAATTAAAATATTTCCATTGTATGTATGTGTGTGTGTGTGTATACATACACACACACACATATATATATATGAAAGTATTTTTACTAAGAGAATGTAGTGGCTTTATGGTTAAGCACTGGGCTTGTTGACCAGAGGATTGGCAATTGGACTCAAGCATAAGCATGATGGGGTGAGTTACCATTCTTTCTTCAGTTCCTGCCAACCTAGTAGTTCCAAAAGCATGGAAATGCAAATAGATAAATAGGTACCACTTTCATGGGAAGTGTTCCGTGTGCTTTGTCATATAGGCACATGACCACAGATGTGTTTTTGAACAATGGTAGTTCCCTCAGCTAAGAAATGGAGATGAGCATTGCCCCCTAGAGTTGGACACCACTGGACAGGGGAAACCTTTACTGTTTTTTTTTTTACTAGTCAGAGATATGTCTGAATGCATTATCTGATATGGTTTCAAATTCATATTCGAAGAAAAAATAAAACGAGCCCCCGGGCCCTTATTCCATCATGTCCCTGTACATTCCATTTGATGAGGTCTTTGTCTTCCGAAGCCATGTAATTTGCTCAGTTTTGATATTCACATTGTAGCTATTTTGATATAGTTGAATGTAACAGAGTGGGAAATTATGGCGTTATTGAAAACAACAACAACAAATCTTTCTATTTTCAACACAATGATAATCACACCACACACAGTCTCAAAACATGGTAATTGTTACTATTTCTGAAAGACGTTCTGTCCTTCTAGCCCTCCATTAGTATAAAGCAGTTTTCTTAAGAAAAATAAAGCTGTACACAAGATGAAAATGAACAAAATCTGTATCATGTTTCAGAGATTATAAATTAGAAAGGAATGTATTATTGTTTCCCAGCATAAAACAATAAGCACTGGGTCTTCGAGGCTCCTGTACAGTAATGGACACAAATTGACCAATTCTGCATTGAATTGATACTCCTGGTATGTCAGCAAATAAACATTTTTACGGCGGAAAGATGACGTCTTACTTATAGTATTCTTTTCTTGGTCTGCTATTGATTCTCTCCACAATTTTAAACTTAGAATATTTTGTAAGTTAGAAGAAACTTCCCTGGCAAAGGGTAAGCTCTGGAAATCAACGCTTTTGGTCACCGGATGATTGGATAGTCTCAAAGAGATTCTTGAAGTAGTAATTGGGTAAATCTCTGCCTGGAGGTGAGGCAACCAAGAAGCAAGTTCACGGTGGAAGAACTAGGAATTTAAAACAGACAATAAAGTCTGTCACCGTTTCCTAGACACTACGGCAGCTTTTTGCATATTTACTTCTCACTTTGAAAGGGCTCCTTCTGTCTGCAGCCTGCTTTCTCTCCTTTTTGTTGAAATACCTTCATTTCTGAAGCTTAAGATGGGGAGGAGGAGGTGGAGGAGTTGGTGTATCCAAGCCAAAATAAAGAAAATGGAAATCACTATGGAAACTACAGGTGACTTACAACAATTCATTTAGTAACGGTTCAAAGTTACAACGGGATTGAAAAAAGGGACTCATGACCATTTTTCACCTGCGACCATTTAAGCATTCCCATGGTGATGTGATCAAAATTCAGATACTTGGGAATGGATTCATATTTAGGATGGTTGCAATGTCCTAAGGTCATGTGATCACCTTCTGTGACCTTCTGTCAAACAAACTCAATGGGGAAGCCAAATGCACTTAACAACCGTATTACTAACTTAACAACTTCAATGATTCACTTAACAAATGTGGCAAGTAAAAGTTGTAAAATGGGACAAAACTCATTTAACAAATGTAACACTTAACAACAGAACGATGGACTCAATTGTGGTCCTAAGTCTAGAACTACTTGTGCTTTTGAAACTTCTAGGCTTAAATCTTCTAGAGCCAGGGCTATCAAATTCACAGCCTGCAGGCCAGATGCGTCATGTGTTGGCCATGCTCCCTCTCGGTTTAGCAAAGGGGGAAAAAAGTCCCGATATGTCATGTGACACTGAGGCGATGATGTGAGTTTGATACCTCTGTTCTAGAGGATTTTATATCTTTAATTGATTCTCCTGAACTTCTTTGTCTTTAAAATAAAGATTACCTAAATAATGTTTTGATCCTATTGTGAGGAGGGGGAGAAATAGATTTTAAATGCTTCTAATTAGACCAGTTGTGTGGGTTGTTAAAACAAAGAGGCACAGACAAAGGTGGGTGTTGTTGTTTTTTTGTAGCTTATATTTATATTTATGTATAGTGATGTTGTTTGACCACACGAGGGAGCCAAAAGACTTAATTATTAATTCTTATTAACCCTTCAGTAGCATCATTTAACCCAGGGGTCGCCAACCTTTTGGACCTCAGGGACCACCAAACTCATACTTTTAAATCCCGAGGACCACTAATATGAATGAATGTACTACAATTTACTATACTTTTATGTTTTATATTAAATATAAATTTAATATTTAAAATTAATTTTAATATAAATATATAAATATTTTTTTAAATATAAAATGCTTATTTAATTATAACAAATTCATAAATGCTTAATCATGACTGGGGCAGAGTGAAGGGAAAGGAGGGGCCCCTCAACATTTGGGGGGAAAAGAGGATTTAATACTGCTGGGATTCAAAAGAAGCCACGTGGCGCCTGGAGGCTGGAAGATCTGGACGGGGAGGAACTGGCTCCCCCTCAAACAGAAGAAAAGCAGATCCCCCCCCCCAAATCTGGTCTCCTGGCTCCCCCTCAAACAGAAGAAAAGCAGATCCCCCCCCCAAAAAATCTGGTCTCCTGTCATCTCATATCTCCCCCAAGCCAGGTGTAGCTGCCTGGAGTTGCGGAAGGGAAGGAGGGCTGGGCTGGAAGCGCCAAGGATGATGGCTCCTAATAACGAGGCAACACCCCCCCCCATGGCCTCCCCATAAGAAGAGGACTCCCTGAGGCTAAGCTCCAGGTTTCTCTCACCGCGTCCAAGTAGAGAAGGGTCCCTCCCTGTGTGGATGCCGGGGGGGTGGGGTGTCGAGCAGATAAACTGGAGCTCTCGCCTCCACAAACAGACTGGTTATTAGGAGCCCGTCTTCCTCAGCACTCTTTTGGTCTGGGCATTTGGTCTCCCCCCGCACCCGCCCCATGCCAAAGGAAAGCCAGCTGGGCTTCTCCTTCCCCCTGCTCCCTTCCCCCCACTCAATCCTACTTCGGGACCGAGGAGAGAGTGTTGGAAACGTGTGTTGGCATTTCCAACATGCATCTCTCAGGCGCTCGCCCGCAATGCTTCATGGTCTTCTAGGCCTGGCTTGCTGGGGGGGGGGGAGAGCAGCCCTGATGTCTCTGCTGGCCCCCCACGGGAAAAGAAAGTGAGCAGAAACATAGCTCTTGCTGGGGCGAAAGAGCGGAGATTGGAAGGCACAGGCAACAGAAAGCGGCACGTTTCAAAGGCGACAGCTTCTGTCATCTCTTGCCTGTGCCTTCCTCAACCTCAGCTCTTTCGCCCCAGCGAGAGCCATGTTACTGCTTGCTTTTCCTGTGCTTTCTCCGGGCAGCGATGGAGAGAGAAAGAGAGGGGGATACAGAAAGAGAGAGAGAAAAAGAGGGAAAGAGAGAGGGGGAGAGAGAAAGAGAGAAGGAAGATACAAGAAAGAAAAGAAAGAGAAAAGGGAAAGACAGAAAAAGGGAGAGAGAAAGGAACTGAAAAAAAAGAGGGGGATGGAAGGAAGGGGCAGAAAGAAAGGGAAAGAAAGAAAGGGAAAGAAAGAAAGAAAGAAAGAAAGAAAGAAAGAAAGAAAGAAAGAAAGAAAGAAAGAAAGAAAGAAAGAAAGAAAGAAAGAAAGAAAGAAAGAGAAAGAAGAGAAAGCAAAAGATATATGGATGGATAAATACATGGAATGAGGGAGGGAGGGAGAGAGAAAAAAAGGAGACGAAGGAAGGACATAAACCCTGGCTTCAGAAGACTTTGAAGCAGCAACAGCAATCTAGGGCTGGCCTGAAA
Organism: Notechis scutatus; assembly: GCF_049901735.1. Lineage (NCBI taxonomy): Eukaryota > Metazoa > Chordata > Lepidosauria > Squamata > Elapidae > Notechis > Notechis scutatus. Next base: position 5,537,209 of record NC_142014.1, read on the forward strand.
GGGATCTCGGAGGTCATCTAGTCCAACCCCCCCCCAGCAGGAGATCCTTACAGAATCAAAGAATAGAAGGTTTAGAAGGGTGTGTGTGTGTGTGTATGTGTGTGTGTCTGTCAAAGCACCAAAAACAGGCCAAGTAGCTCTGTGGAGGTCAGTCGTAAATTAGAACACTTGCTAAGCAACTGGCCATTAAGTGAGGACCACTTACATTTGGTTTGCCAGGCACATGGCCACCTGCCCGGGCCTCGCCCTGCCCTCTCCAGGGCTCCCCAGGCCTTGGAAACTGGCAAAAAACACTTGCTAAGCAACTGGCCATTAAGCGAGGACCACTTACATTTGGTTTGCCAGTCACATGGCCACCTGGCCACACCCATCCCAGTCACATGATCATCTAGCCATGCCCAGTCAGCAAGCCATTCCCACCCCAGTCACATGACCAAGACAAACCCACAAATTAGGCCACGCCCACAGAACAGGTTGTTAAGAAATTTGAATCCCACCCCTGCTTGCAATTGATACTCTATTTAAACAATGACAGATGGATATTTCTAAATTTATATGGCAAGGGGGAAAAAATTAAGAATTAGATATAAACTACTGCAAGAAGCTAAGGAGAGGGGGTTTGGGGTTTACCAGGTTTGAAATTGTATTTTGATGCTTGTTATTTGGTTTGGCTAAAAGAGTGAACTTCCAGAATACTTGATCTAGAACAGTGGTGGCTAACCTTTTTGGGGTCCTGTGCCAAAAATTGTGTGCACGCTTGCACGCTCGCACTAACGTGCCAGCACCCAGAAGGCAATGCACACACCCCCACGCCCCTACACATGTGCGTGTAATCCCCACCCACCCGTCCCCCCCCCTTACCTGCACTATGCTTCACAGCTGATTTTCGGCCGGTTTGAGGCCTTTTTCCACCTCCCAGAGGCTTAAGGAAGGTTTCTGCAGGCCGAAAACTAGCCCCGTTTCGTCACTTCCAGTATTTTCGGAAAAACAGGAAGTGACAAAACGGGGCTAGTTTTGGGCCTGCAAAGCCTTCCTCAAGCCTTTGGGAGACTGTGAGGCACGCGCCATGTGCAGTGAGGTAAGTTTGCCTGCAGCTCGCGTGCCAGCACAAATGGCTATGCGTGCCATCTGTGGCACACATGCCACAGGTTCGCCATCACGGATCTAGAAGGTCATGAATGAAGATCTGGATGGCAGAGTCATTGATGGTATGACAAGGTTAAAGTAAATGTTGATATTTATAATCACTTTGTTAGACGTGCCATTTTAAGAGTTCGGAATAAATATAAAATAAGGTTTTTTTTAGAAAAGAAACGGTGGCAAAGCCAGACTGGTGGAATTAAGGGTCAAATAATATCTTTTAATATTGGTGATTCTATCCTCAAATCTAAGAAAGAGTTAGAATCAGAAGGATAAGTCTGCCATTGGTTTACATATTTACAATTGAAAAAAAGATTGAAATTAGATAAAAAGAGTTATGGGTTTGACTTTGTTAAAAATGATTTGGAAGTCCTACGGTATAGTAGTGATGATTATATTATTGCTAGGATCTATAAATTGTTATTGAATTTGATTTGGAAAATGAATATGTAAAGCATTGCATTAGAGGGCAAGGAATTTTGGATATAATGTAATGTTTGAACAATGGGAGAATGTGTGGATGAAAGGTTTAAAATTTACAACAAATTATAATTTAAAAGAAACATTTTATAAGATAGGTGTTGTTGATATTTAATACCAGACAACTAGTCAAGAATGTATAACAGTGTTTCAAATGAATGTTGGAAATTCAAATGTAAAGAAGGGACTTTATATCATTTATGGTGGTTAGGTGATAAAGCAAAGAAATATTGGATTCATATCCAAATACAGAAAATTCTTGAAGTTTAACATAAAGATAAAACCAGAAACTTTTCTTTTGGGTTTAATGGAAAAACACTTGGAAAAAATATTGAAATCTTGGAGTTATATATGTTGACAGCAGCAAGATTAGTTTATGCACAAAAATGAAAGACATTTTTGATTCCCACAATAGATGAATGGCTGCAAAAGTTGATGGGGTTAGCAGAGATTGCTAAATTGACTGCTTTGATAAAAGAAAAAGCACGTAACTACTTTGTTTACTTGGAAATTCCCACCACTGGCCTCGCCCTCTCCATCCCACTGTGTGCTTATCCACGGCTACAATGGGCCAAGCCTCTTGGTGCATCCTGGCCTCCGCTTGCCCTTTATGCTACACCTGGCTGCTGCTAGGGGCTGGGGGCAGCACAGGAGCCACTCCCACTGCCGCCTGTTGGCCTAGCCAAAGAGCAGCCCGGCCTGGGCGCCACCGGCTCCCAGAGCAGCAGATGCAGCAAGCCGAGCAGCCTTGGGGCTAGTGATGGCAACGGTTTCTGAAATCGATCTGGAGAAGAATGGATGGCTTCTTCCTGTTCAGCCTCTTCTGCATTCGCCAAAAGAGCCAAGTGGCAATTGATCAGGGAGAGGGGTAGGGGTGTGAGGAAATCTTCCTCCCCCACAGGCGTCTCCCCAATGAGAGCAATGTCAGCTGGCCACGCCCACCTCCCCACCACGCACTGATGATGCTCTTAACTAGGGCTTATTCTGGGGGTAGAGCTTATATTGCGAGCAGCATGAAAAATCAGGGAAGGGCTTATTTTTGGGGTGGGTCGTAAATAAATAAGCCCCAACCAGAAAATAAGCCTGAATGTGTCTTTTGGAGCAAAAATTAATATGACCCAGTCTTATTTTCGGGAAAACACGGGTAACAACAAATTCAAGGAAATAGTAAATACCTTAGGAAAATAAACTTACCTTAGGACATCTAGGATCTCTTGCTGTTTCAAACATAACATCGGATCCCATTCGTTCCCTACACAAACCAGATAAATGGCTAAGATTACAATTTTAGAGTTTTGTAGTTTCTTAGGAACCACAGCTCTACATTCATTTCTCTAGCTTGATTAAAATCAATGTTTAAAAGTATGTGCTAAAAGTGAGAATTAGCTTTGATATATGTCTGATTAGCACAGTATCCCTATCCCTGATCATAATAATTTCCACAGATAATTTCTATTACTCTATTTCTATTAATTTTAATACCATGGTTTTGATTTTTTAAAAAGAACTTAAATCCTGAATGCCTTTGGGATTTAGAATCAGTTCAGTAAAAAAATATTCTTATTACTGTTTTTGCTTCTTTTATAGAAAGAAAGAATAACCCATTAGAGTATTTCAGTATTACCAGCTTTTCTTGACAGATAAGTTCATTTAAAAACAGTAAAATTGAAAGCAGTGAGAATCTTAACTTTTCAAAAATAGCAGTTAGACATAGATTCAGAAAAAAACCCAGAATCCATGAACACCGGCTGGCAGTCAATCCCCAAATCCTTAATCTCTACTCACATTGACACCAAACAGCACCAGTGTCAGTGTTCTGAATAATGCACCCATTGAAAGCAGAACTACAAGGCAGGTATCCATATTTATTGGATACATCATATCAGCATAGGTGTAAACCAACTTTGACAGTTCTCACGATTTTCACCTAATTAAAAGATTAATACTTCCCCCCTCCCATGTGTCATCAATCACATTGTCCAATGAATATGGCTGGCAGGCTCCTTTCCTCCTTCACCAGCCACCTGTTACAATGGTCTTGGTTCCCACAGGAAAACTTTTTATTTTGACTGTAACCTGTGCTATCTACTTCCCGTCTCTCCTCCTTTCTCAGGCTTCGTGGCAACTATGAGGCAGGACAAGATGGCTTCAGCCAGGTTTGCTTCAGAGTTTGACTGGAGCAACACAAAAGTCATCAGCCACACTACCACCCACCATGCTTGTGAGTTTATTGAAGCCTAGCACTCCATAAACAATTCCATCAACATACATATTGACGTACAACCAGCCTATGAGCCTCTCAGAATCCAAATTAACCCCACAGCTGACCAGAGAACACCGGCATTCAACCAACCCATGCAAGGCCCCCAACCAGCACTTCACCTTCCAACGACCCTCAACTAAGTAACCTCCCCATCACAAGACTCCCACTGATGACACATATTTGGGTCATCACAAGACCAATTACAAGACCTTCATTTGACATACCCACACTTGATCCATCACAAGGCCTACTGACCACACAAAGCCCTTATAAGTAGAAGAACACTGACATTGCCATTCCCTAAACTCTGTTGAGTTTGGTAACGAAAATTTGGAAACCAACCCACAAGCTTGGAGAACAAACCTTCACCTTCATATATTCAGAAAACAGAGTTGTCAAATTCATTTCCACAAAACTGCTTTGGATAGCAACATGGACAGTAAATAAATGTAATATATAAATAATCATATAGTTTGCTAGAGTTGAATCAACAGTTGATTTAAATCTCTACAATATTAACCTTAGATAGAGGAAAATCTGTGTTTGAATTAAGGAGACATCATATGATGACTAAATGATGGAACTAACAGTCAAAGGATGGATGTATAAAGCACTGCCTCCCAGTTTATATTCTAGCAGAAGATAACCGGGAATTATAGATAGAAGGCTCTGAAGCTCATGAAGTCTAACTTCAGAATGACCATTTTCTCCCTAGTCTCGGTGAGGAACACAGGTTTAGGTGTTAGTGTATTGATGTAATTCAATTACTTTGTAAAATTAGTAAATCTGTTTAAAAACAAGGTTAATGAATTCCTTTGTTCCTATGTTAATTAGTTGTCTGCCTATCATGATTATTTTCACATCCTGCCTACTTATGCTAAAATATTCTAAGCCATAACATGGATTTAGTGTTGACAGAACAAAACCACAGGAAAAAGACTCCACACCAAGGATATATGATACAGTGTTAGATGGGTTATTGCCCTGTTGTTGCCTCTTTAACTCAAATATTAATTTTCCAAGGGACCACATAACTTACTGTACAAGCCTAGGAAAAGGTGTGGGTTCTTTAAGGAGCCACAAATAAATAAAACAACGAGGCCCACATCTGATTAAAAAAACCCCACTATCTTCATTTAGATCTTTTAGATCTAATTAATATAATAGAGAAGGAGTTCTGTTTTATATTTTAGTTTATACTGAATGAAACATGATTGGTAAATAATTTCATATTAACTTACTTAAGCATTTTCTCCCATATTTCACTGTCATAAAATGCATGGCTCCATCCCATTTTAACTGTTCCAACAATGACATTTTGCTTAAAGACATCTGTTCCTAATTTCCGGTAAAGTTCTTCACATTCATCCAGAGGTATATGGAATAATCCCAACATAAATGCCAATATAGCACCTGCAAATAAATATTTATAAATTTGAACGACAATTTAAATAACTGTCATCTTATGCAAGGATTGGCAACCTAAGATTCCAAACCACATATAGCATACCTGAATCTCTTTTCTGTGGCCTTTAGAGATTCCTCCACCTACCACTGCTAAAAAAAATGGTACCATGGATTCCCATGATTCTAAGGTAGGGAATTAATGTGGATTACCCTATGATGTAGTTTCAAAAGGAAGACCTCAGAAAAATCCTGGCTCTGCCTAAATGCTTGACATGGCTTCAACTAATAATGCATAATTGTTGCTTCCACTGCAGTAGCCATTCTGAATAAAAATATTAGATACAACTCTCAGCCAGCAAAGTTATTCTAATTCCTTATAGCAGTATTCTTCTACTTGAGAGTTATAGTCCAAGACATTTGGAAGATCAGTTTATGAAAGGATGGTTGATAATATTATATAGCAGTTTGCGTATAACATTAGACTTTTTCAGTGGTGCCAACATGCATTTTTTAATCCTTAAAATGTTTCTAGTGTTTTAATATTTTTAAATTGTAAGTCACCCAGTCATTGAGATGGGCAGCTATAGAAACTGAATAAATATTATCTGTTCTGAAGATTTGCAGATCTCACTGAAGATCTCTGTGAAAAACCAATTAAAGTTCATGTGTAGCTCCACCTCCACCTAGTGTTTAAGACAATAGTGTGAATTCTGAAACATCACTTACCAGCTCTATTTAGTCTGCACTGGAATATCTGTGATGCATTATTACTACAAAGTGTATTAAATCAATCAGCTACCGTATTTTGCTGTCTTGAACAACAAAACAGGACAGAAATATGTCTGCAGACAAACACTTAATCCCACCTTCCTGCATATACTTTGGAGCAGAACTTTGTTATGTGTGAGAAGTTAGTTGCTCATGTTTTATACAAGGATAACATACAATATTAAGTCACAGTGGAGTTCCAGATGAATATGTTCAGCTGTTTCCAGGTCTTCAACCCATTTGGTGTATATTTTCCTAATGGATTGCTTTGATACTCTTTGTTCCCATATTAATCTACCAATTTTCTGTTCTGATTAGTTTCTATAAATTAGAAATGATATGCAAATCTAAAAATAAAATTAAGCCATATTTAATTTTTAATACATAAAATATTTCCAAAAGAAATAATTGTCTTTTCCCATCATTTCAGGAAAATTTACCTGTACTCACTCCACAAATGTAGTCAAAAAGTTGATGAATGGGCTTTCCAGTGAGTTCTTCTAATTTACGAAGAGTCTGAAGTGCCACTAAGCCCCTAAAGAATATGAGAAATGGGCTGTTATGCAAGTTATCATTTGCTAAGCAAAAACCAAGCATTTAACACAGTAGTTATTAGGAGGAGCTTTAGAATCTATTATGTAGGGTTAAACCAGTAACATTCCATTGTGTTATTGCAAATACGTCCTATGCACTGCATCCCAAAAGAGTTTGAGAATTCACTGGAACAGACTTGGAGATGTATGATATGATGGGATAAAGAGGACAATGATGAACAATATATTGATCAACCAAATAATGTAGCCACAATCTTGAACATCTGTCTACTGGTATAACATGGTGTCAGTTTGCACAGAGCACTTTGCCGTGGTTAAGAGTAGTTGTTTACATAAACCACAACTAACTGGGTTGTATAATGTACTAACCCAGCCTTTCTCTAATACAGAGATCTTCCAAGGACAGGAAATTTCAGCTACCAACTGAATTCAGTTCTGGCTTTCCTAATTAGATAATTCTGGGTGTTGAAGTTCACTCCTAAAGAGAGTGCACAGACTGGGGAAAGCTGTGATAAAATGACTTATAATCCACAACTGTGGCATTCACAAACTAAGAAAATTCAAATAGGATGGTGTGGCATATGTCCCAGACCAGTGAATAAGAAACTAACATTGCAAAACTATACATTTTTACTTTAAAATAAGTCCCACTAAGCTTAGCTTAATGAAGGTAGGCTTCACAGATTTACAATTTATTAATTAAAATCTTGAGTATAAAGCAAAAATTCCACAAGGTTAAATTTCTATGAAGCAAATATTTCCAGAACTCTTCACCAGACTATATTTCATAAACAGGGAATAGATAAAAGGAGAATATTAAACATGTTTTGACCAATATTGAAGACAAACCTGTACTAGTTTGGGTCTTATGTACCCTGTTTCTCCAACAATATGGCCTCCTCCAATAGGAAGTCCCAGCATGTTTTATAGGCATGAAATGAAATTAAGCCCCTCCCCGCAAATTAAGGCCTATATTAAAACATGCAAAATGGGGGGGAATGGTGGGGGGGGGCTTGCCATTAGGAAGAACTTTTGTTGCACACCCGGATATGGTGCTGCCTGTGTTGACACCACCAACGCTGAGGTCAACATCCAAGCCATCGCTGCCCGCCCGCCCGAAGATGCAAGGGGGGGGGGAATTAAGTCACCCCCAAAAAGACAGCCTAGCCATTTTTTCAGGGCTCAAAAAAAAAAAAGACCCGGGCTTATTATATGAGAAACACGGTACTTTTTCTTATTCTGTGCCATTTGCCTACAAACAGTTTTTTGCAGGATCCAATCTGGGTTGGTAATCGGGACCAGAGGAACCAGTCTTCTGAGTTTTCGTACTCATGCTAGAACCCATCTTCAGGGAATTTGTCTCCAGCAGAGCATGTTTATGTGTTCTGTAATCAATGTCAATGAACTAACACAATAGTGATAAAGTATTTTAGATACCAACCTTTATTTATTCATTGATAAATCAATATGGTCTAGCTTTCACAAAAACTTTCAATGCTCTTTACAATTAAAATATAATAGTTAAAACCAATGCAATTGAAGTCTAAATCAAGAATGAAAATAAATATTATTTAAATAATTTACAATAAAAAGCTTGGCAATGTGCTATGGTGATTAAACAGAGGGTTCTCTGTTCAATAGCAATTGATTAGCTCCAAAGATTCTTTCCCCATGACTGACAAAGATTCCTATCAAAGAAAAGGGACTTTGGATCCAACCCACGTTTTTGCTTTCTTTTACTATTTTCTGACTGATATCAAATGTATAATATATTGTACTAGAGAAACTAGTGCAAAAAATAAAAATAAACACTATCTCTAAGTGATGAGGCTGTTAAATGAAACATAATGGTGACAATGCAAGACCTATGTCACTTCTGCTGCAGTTATTTAGCAGAAGGTTCCCCAACCTTTTCAGCTTTGTGGCCCAACAGGGAGGAAAAAGAGGGGATGGTTCTGTGTGCGCGTCGGGCAAACACGTGCACACAACTCTATTGGTGCAAGCAGCAGGCATGTGCACTCACTGTTTGCATGAATGGACCGAGCATGCATGTGCTCGCCCGCTGTTTGCGACCTGGTTAGGAAAGTCTTAAGGCTTGGTAGTGGGCTGCAGCCCAGGGGTTGGGGACCCCAATTTAGTAAATCACCAGAGGCCGCTAAGCATAACATCACGTGGCTACAACTTGCAACTTCCTGCCAGCTTCCCCGTTGACTTTGCTTGTCGGAAATCAGCCGTGAAGGTCACAAATGGCAACCACGTGACTGCAGGATCCTGCAACCATCATAAATGCATGCTGGATGAAAAGCACCTGAACTGTGATCACATGACTGAGGGGGAAAATGTGACAGTCACTAGTTTGAGGACAGACTGTAACCTTACTTTTTAGTTCCATTGTAAATTCAAACAGTCAGCTGATAGCGAGGACTACCTGTCATGTAATTCTGTCTGATAGATGTGAAATATTAGTTTGGAGAACTGTATGCATTCTCAGTTTTTGAACTGGCTTTTATCCATACAATAATATGATTCCATTAATGGAAGTTTAATTCATTCTTCAGAACAGTAGTTATTATAACCTAAATACATTGTTATGATCCAGGTGGTCACGGTTAGGGAGGCCTCTAGAGAGTTCTCTATTTCTCTTGGGATTGGTTAAATAAATGGCCCTCCACTGATCAGTAAGGCTCCACCCTCAGTCCTCCAAACAACGGCCCATAGGTTACCCAGCCAGTCCACAAGGCAAAAGTCCACAAGGCATATGACAAGGGCAGTCCTCACGGCACACGAAACAAAAGTCCAGATATAAAACAAAGACAGTTTCAAAGGCAAAGTCTTCAAGGCTAGGGCAAGACAAACAGCAGACCATAAAACAAGGTGGGGTAAAATAATTTAACAACCAGTTCGGCAGATCCAATACTTCATTTTTTGTTGAGTTCAACGAACCGGCTCTGAAATGGCCAGAGTAGCATGCATTCACATGCCTCCAATCCCTTGTTTGCTGCAATCTGGCTTTGCACAAGCAAGGGGGTTGAAGGCATGTAAATGCACACTAGTCAGGCGTCTCAAAAAACCGGGTACCCCCCCCCCCCCCGTCCTAGATTACTGTATACTATTCTGAGTCTAAATGAAATTTTTTTAAAAAAATATGAATGACTGTTTTTGGTCTTACACTTACTTAGACACTGCAGTTAGGGGTTTGGAAAGAAGTCCGGAGAGTTTAAGCCAGAGAAAGGTGTTGTATGCAAAACATGTGAACTAAATTCTCAACACACCCAGCATCTACACCGCAACTTAGAAGAAGAGGTATCCCTTCTTGGTGAAAAAGGATGGGTTCATAGGAATAAATAAGAAAAAAAAAATCCCAAGCTTGAAAAATCAGACTTGAAAAAAAGTTCGCTTTGCCTGATTTAAAAATGCCAGGTTTAAATATGCAATTCAGTGATGTGACAAAAAAAAAAAAGTTCTAAAGTCATAAAGTGGACTGTACCACTCCCAAATGGAGAGAAATTGTAATGTCATTTACTTCTTCTCCACAATATTAAAAACTCCATTTGGGAAATCATCACAAAAAGAAGCAAAGGGCTTGGATTCAAACTCTTCTGTTCCCCACCCGGCTCTGCTGTTTTTCCTACTTGTAGATAAAAAAATTTATTTAGAGAAACAATTGAGAAAGTGGGCCCTTACCTACCTTTTGAAATGGAATAGTCCATTTTGCTACCAGAAGTCTTCTGATCTATCATGTGCACGTAATTCCAGGCTGGCTGTCCACTATGGAGGCAATGATTCACCCAAATACTTTGGATATCAGTAAAAAACTTAAATATTATCAACTTTTGGATAATCAAGGAAGACTCAAAACAACTCAAGAATTAGAAACACAGGGAATAGTTATAGATTGGTGGCCGTACCTTCAAGTGCAGATGAAATATAAAAAAGATTTAGAAGAATTCGGATTTGAAACAAAAACAACCCAATTAGATAAAATATTGTTAGGACCAGAAGAAAAAATAATATCTAAAATATACAAATATTTGCTAAATTTTGATTTAGAAGAGGAAATTGTTAAAGGACCAATGTTGACCTGGGCAAAAAAAACTTGGACGTAATATTGAATTGGATGACTGGGAAAACGTATGGCAAAACAACTTTTCCATGACAAAATCAGTTGCTTACAAAGAAAACTTATATAAAATGCTCTATGGCACTTAGCACTATCTAGGCTCACAAAAATGTACCCCAAATTGAACCCGAACTGTTGGAAATGTAAGAAAACACAAGGCACCTTTTTTCACGTCTAGTGGCTATGCCCAGAAATTAAGAAATATTGGATTAAGATACAAAGATGGCTAGAGGAAATGACCCACTGCAGATTGGAGTGGAAGCCGGAAATTTCTCCTGAGAATCATTAAAGAGAAATATCCCCAAAAGATTCGATATTTGATTATACATATATTAATGGCGACATGAATTGCCCAGACCTGGAAGATGTCTACCACTCCATCAAATGACATTATAATTTGCAAAATTTTGGACTGTGTATAGATGGATAGACTCGCACTGAAATTAAAGGACAAAGAGGACTCAGAGTACTACTTAATCTGGAATATCTGGTATTAATGGTTAGACAGTAAAACATGATAAAGAAAGGTCAAAAAAAGGAAATAAAATTGATATACAAGTATATAGGTAGGAAAAGGAGAAGTTGTAGAAAAGGAGGAACTGTTAGAAAAATGGAGACTTAATAAAACATCTATATTCGGATTCATAAATACCAATGTAGAAATACATATATTGAACAATTAAAAATATGTACTCCGCTTCCTCCCATGCTAACGGAATGTTAAAACATAATACATAGATTATAATTACTCCTGACTTTTTATAGATAGATAGATAGATAGATAGATAGATAGAGACAGAGATAGATAGATATACTCAGTATTAACATGATACTCCTTTTCATACTTGAACTATTGACCTATAAAGATGAAATATTTTTGTTTGTTAATAGTAGCAAAACACTGTGAATTAATACCACTAATACGATAAATAACTGTCAAATATTATGTGTGTGTACGGCATTTATGGTACTGCCAAGAAAGTGATGTTGAAAGATATTGACATAATTTCTTCTACAGAAACTTTTGCAAATCTTTTTAATATTTGTATTTTGTAAATATTTTAATATCTTGAATTTCAATAAAGAATGTTTTTAAAATTAAAAAAAATATATAAGCTTGACTTGTCTGTATAGAATAGAATACAGTATGTGCTTACATTTTAAATTTTAAATTTCACTTGAAAATGTAAGTCACTGAAAGGGAAAATAACTAATGTTGATCAAAAGCATAATATTTCCTCTAGTTAAAATTCCAAAATATCATCATCATAATTATTGATAAAATTAATAATATGAATATGTGTACTGCCCAATTCTCGATGATTTGGGGTAGTTACATTTATAGTTTTATGAAAACAATTTGCTGGCTATCATAATTGTGACAAGAGTTCTCAGTAATGCAAACATTACTTTTTAAAATTATTTTATTTATCAAACTTAATAGTTTTTTATCTGAGTTCTGTTATTTTAATGTTTCTATATTTATGATTTTATGGTATCTTAAGCTCCAAGAGACACATTGGAAAGGAAGATAGGCAGTATACAAATGTAATAAATGCATATATAAATAAAACATTTGGTTTAATTTAATATCAATTGTAATTAATATTTTTGTACTTTCATTTAATCATTTTTAGCCAATTTGAACTCAACAGAAAATAAATGGAATAAATACAAATAAAAAACCTAGTTTAGTTTAACTCAGATAATTACCAGTATTGTTTTATTACATCAGGACTGGAATATATAAATTCAAATCTTTGAAGAGACCTTTAAAGATTATTAACTTTTCTCTTATAAAAATTTTATTTGGGTTTTCACAAAACATAATACAAATAGTAAAATTTCTTTTTTTGAGAATAGCATGGTCCCGGGTTATCACTTCTCCATACAGACACAAATTCAATTTCATATTCATCTTTGTGTTCTATTCCATATCTTATTACTATTTTAACATTTTTTCAATATTTTTTCCCTTCCCTTAGTTTCCTCAATCTTACTTTTAATTATCTCATTCCTTTTTAAATTCAATTATATATATATATATCTTTTTCAAAGTTTCAATATCTTTCTAGTCATTATATTTATACTTTTGTCTGTCCTGTTTCAATTTCATATTTTCTTTTCTCATTAAACAAAATTTTTCCCTGTAGTTACTAATTGGAGTATGACACCTTTGTATCTTTTAATTTTTATCCATTCAACTCTTAAAACTTCAATTTATGCCTTTGCAATTATAACGTTCAATATAACACATAACTTCCAGTTGAATTCTGCCTGGTACATTCTTAAAATACGCACTAAGTTCTTAAATAAAATACTTATTCTATTCCAATTCAGCTCTATCATTAATGTTAGTTATAATCTTTGACATCTTTAAACATTTCTTTTCAATAGGATATCATACTTCTAGGAACACTTATAATATTTCCATAATTTTTCCATGTTTCTTTCATATTCCTCTTTGCTTAAACTTTTATAACACATTTATAATAATTAAAATGTTCCTCTCCTTTCCTAATTTCATTCTCTCATTCTCTTTATTTCATTTATTTATTAAACATTCCACTACATTACAATGAGTATTTTATCTATCATTTTAATCACACTTGTTTCATATTTTCAGAGTTCATTTCTATTCCTAATATAACAATACTATCTTATGTACCCTTGCAGAATCCCCCTTTCAATTAAGTTTTCACCCATTATCTTTGTGTCTTCTAAATAGGCTTATACCCTTAATCCTTGTATGTTTTCCCTGTTTCTCTATATCCTGTTTCTGTCCTTTATAATTTCTTTTCCTTTCCCTCTTCTCCCTCTTCTTCTCCCTTCCCTTTTTGACCCCTTCTCTCTCTAATTCTGATTCTCTCTTCTGTAATCCTCTCTTCTGTTTCTTCCTAATGTTGTAATTCCTTTTCAAACTATTCTTTTTTTGGGTTGTTTTATTAACTTTTCAATTTAATGTACCACCGAGATTTGCACAAATCGAACTGAGAGTAATCTGAATGCTATTCTCAGATTCTAAGAGGAATACCAGCAATGTATCAGTTAGTATCACATGAATGACATATTAATTTCTTTCTGCCTATGTTTCTGTGTAACCTCCAGACTGAACATGCAAACAAGGTCAAATCTTTTTTTTTAAACTCAAATTGACCCAAAGTTACCCCACATCTGTCAGGCATGATAAAATATATTGTTTCAGGGACAAGATAACAATATAAAAATGTAAAAGTAAATCACCAAAACCTCAATTTCTCTCTAGTCATAATCCCTTTCAAGCCATAAATTTTTTATGGAAATTTGTTTTGCTGGTGAGTTAAGAGAAAAATGCTTACCATATTTTTTGCTTCATAAGATGCTCTGAACCACAAGACACACCTAGCTTTTGGGGAGGAAAAGAAGAAAACAAAAAATCTGCCTCTGCCTTCCAACCCCAGCATTTGGCTTGTCAGGGCTCCGCTCCTCCACTCTTTTCAGCCAAAAGCTCTTGAAGCTACAGAAAAATTTCCCATAGGTGAGGATGTCCCCACAATGGATTTTTTCTCCTGGGACCCGGCTCTATTCTGTTGCTATTGCCACTGCCTATTGCTGCCGCCGCTGCCACTTGTGGCCTCTCGCTGCTCACTGCCTCGCTGCAACTGTCATTTGCCACCACCGCCTATTGGCGGTTGGTTCAGCCTCCCAGAATACCGCCAATCAGCTGTTCCAGGCGGTAGGGATCGCTGCCACCTATTGCCACCGCTGCCGTTCGCCACACAAATGGCGATGGCAATCCCTGCTGCCTGGAACAGCTGATTAGCAATATTCCAGAATAGGAATAGGCAGCAGCGGCTGCAGGCCACTCACCGCTGCCTGTCACTGCTGCCACACCAAACCCGCCTCCCGCGGCCCGGTCTGTGACGCAATGTTTATTCCATAACACGCACAGACATTTCCACCCACTTCTGAGAGATAAAAAAGTGTGTCTTATGGAGCAAAAAATATTGTATATGACAGCATCTAAATTAAATAAATACCTTGTTCCTCCACCATCAATGGAAAGAATTCGAATGCCCCACCCTTTTACTCGGTCTGTATAGCCAATCACAGCCAAGGCCTCTCTCACAGCAGCCTGTAGTGCTTCATCTTTTGTCTGCCTAAGTTTCAGCAAGCATGGAATGACATTTTCCTATAATAAAAATAAAGATTTTTGCTGACAATCCTGTTATACCACACACCTGAAGCTATTATATATACAAGTTCCCTAAGATTAAATGAAAGTAATGATAACCTTGAACATTTAACACTTGACTCAACTCTTAAGCAATTTGTGAGAAAATAAACACTGGTGAAATAGCCAAGATTACTTCTGAACAAATATACTATTAACAGGTTGCTGGAATCTTTCAACTGCCAAAAGTGTAATTATGGCTAACGTTTTAAATCACAGATCAGTGTAAGAAGACAGTGGAATTACAAAGAATACAGCAGCTATAACTACACATAGTTAGCCAGTTTCTATTATCACAAAGAAATGAATTATCTTCAGAATACTTTATACTACAGTCCTGTATCTTTAAAAAAATTATAAAAACTAGAAATCGTCATTGGTACAAATTTTGATATGAGGTAAGAAATGTCAAGGACTTTATTTCTTAAAGTCACTTTATCTGAAGTGGGTGTCAGTATCTGGGGCTGACAGTGGGAACAACTGCAGGTTGGCAAAGGGATGGGCTAATTAAAATGAAAAGTGGTTAGATCCACTGGGCTACTACCAGTTCGCACTGGTTCAGGCGAACCAGTTAATTTTATGGCCAGTTCGGCGAATTGACAAATCCCACCCCTCTCTGGCCCCGCCCTGCCCCGCCCCACCCCCTCCAAGAGTCCCCACACAGCCCATTTTGAACCACAGATAAGTGCAGGGCCTGTGCAGAGGCTCGGCGAGGGCGAAAAATGGGCCTCTTGGAAGTTTCCAGCTTCCAGAGAGCCTCCGGAGCCCAGGGAGGCTGTTTTCACCCTCCCAGAGGCTCGAAGAAAGCCTCCGGAGCCTAGGGAGGGTGAAAAACGGGCCTCCCGGAAGTTCCAGAAGGCCAGAAATGGGTCCGTTTTCGGCCTCCAGAGAGCCTCCGGAGCTGGGGAGGGCGAAACAGCCCCCCTGCAGCCCGTTTTCACTCCCAGGGTGGTGCAGGAGGCTGACTAGGCCATGGCCACCCAGCAACTGGGCAGAGAACCAGTTGTTAAATTATTTGAAGCCCACCCCTGGTTAGATCCACACTGTTATCTCTGATTCTTTTATCTTTCTCCTCACCTTTTAGATTGCCAAGTAATGAAGAGACTGACTGTTAGCAGGCCCAATAAATCAACTGAAGGTTTATAGGTTGCCCACCATTATACAAAATATTAAAATCCTTGATTTCTGTTAGTTCAGGTATAAAGTAGCATGCAAATTTAGCATTATATCTAAAAGCTACAGGATAAAATGTCCCATTCTCTTTGACTTCCAGAATAAACTCCCTCTTTCTCACAATTAAGAGCTATTCCCTATTTAAAGTCAGATAAAGTAAAGATCAAGGTTTCCTCTGTCCAGTTGTGTCTGACTCTTGGGGGATTCATCTCCATTTTTTAGTTGAGGGAGCCCGCACTGTCTGAAGACAATTCCAGGATCATGTGGCCACCATTACTGTATGCCAAGGCACACAGAATGCTGTCACCCTCCCATCAAAGTGGTACCTATTTATCTACTTGCATTTGCCTGCTTTTGAAGTGCTAGTTGGAGCTGGGCAAATAACATTGTGCGGTGCTTGGGTCTTGAATCTGGCCTGTCGACTTTCCAGCTGACAAGCCCAGCATCTTTAACTGCTGGGCCATCATGCCACCTTAAAGTGAAATAATACTACCTTAATGGCGATGCCTCTACTATCTGGAAATTCCAACAGATGGTATGTCAGTTCTTCAACTCTGTTGATACAGACTCTTCTAGTAGACGATCTTCGCAATGCTTGAGTTAAAGCCCGAGTTCTATTATCTACACTAACCTTTGCAATAATCTGAAAACAAAACCAAAAAAACCCTATAAATGTCAAGGAAATGTTTGCAAAATAATTAAGTGCATTGATCCATTTGAAAAAGATATGTGCACATAATTTATCATTTTCTTCAAATATGTAGCATATATTTAAATTTTTTATAAGTGAAACAGTAATTTTGTGTACTTTGAAAGAAATTCTAATTCATAAATCTTTCATAATAATAAATGGATTATGGATTCAGAAATATAGGTTCTATTGAGTTTAATGTGGTTTGCTCCTTATTAAATATGTGAGTAAAGCCTTACTGCTTTCACCTTTTAGACTGCTTTCACTACTTAAAAATAAATATATTAAGATTATGTTACTGAAATACATCAAAAATATATATTTAAACCAAATTATTTTTGTAACTTTATCTTTCAAGAAAATATGTTTGTCTGTGAAGTGAATGTGTTTGTCTATTGGTTCTCAGCTGCTAGTTACATATTTATTTTATGTTCTTGCTCGTTTTAATTGTTAGCTACCAGAGAGTTCTTATGCCAATTATTCATATACCACTGAATACAACTTTTGGCATCCCCATTACTAATCACACTAATATGAGCTATAGTTCACAATAGGGAGAAGACCATGGATTTTGTACTCTTGATTTTTTTCTGGTAACTGGCAACTGAACAGTAACACAATCGTTAATTTTGTCAGACACAATTTTATCGAAGATATTTTTCTTCTCAGGTCCACAAAAATCAGTTTAGGAAAGATGATCTAATAATCACATTTCTGTCCACTAATAACTTTATAGTTTTGCTGTGACTTATTTGGGAGAGTTGACCAGAATATAGGCATCATAAAAGAAATACAAGTTTAGGTTTTTTTTTTTACAAATTAGGTCTTCAGTAGCAGATTTTGAATAAAAACTGAAAGTGTTCTATGCTTGTATTTTTGTATGTGCATGTGTGCTCATGGATGTCAATCTGTATTCATATTACATAATAATTCTAGTAAGTCTACAACAGCTCTGTAACACAGAATTCCCCAAGTCTCAAAACAGTAAATTATTTATGATTACTAAAGGCTGCCTTGAAATAAGCAGGTAAAACTGGCTTTATAAATCCATTGATAATGGATCATCTTCTGTTCCCAAGATAGTGATGTGCAACAATGAACATTTCACATATGCATGGGGAGTACCTTCTGTAGAGTAAGATGGTGCCCATCTATTCTATTTAATACAAAATTACTTCAAATAAATTGTTTGTCCTCATTTAAGATACCACTGTAAACATTCACACCAAAATATATTTCACCGTGAATACTGTCATGGAACCTGAAGTCTACAACAACAGAGGACAGCCTTGGCTGTCTATTCCAATTATACACGGAGAGTTTCCCCTGAAATAACGATGAGGGGGGATTTCAATTTACTACTGTTGATAAAACTTTTTCTTATATTGTTGCCAATTAATGCATTATAAACTCCTATCTACAAGAAAGACATGTACCTTTTCTCTTTGAAGTTTCAGCCTTTTTTCCTTCTCTTCTTCACTTTTAGCTTCCTTGTCATCTTTCAACATGTCCTCTTGTTTCTGTTCTTTAGTCTTTTCTTGCACAGCAGATTTTGTATCAGATCGTAACTTCGGTACCAGGCCTCCAATGTAACTATCCACAAAAGCCTGTACACTGTTACTAGGATAAGAAAGAAAACTTGAAATACCCTTTTTACTGGAAGTTGGAGGAGAAGGGACTTTTTCAGCATTTGATGACCGCGAGGTCGGCACTAAAGCAGATACTGCACTCATCCTGTTTTCATCACTTAAAATGTCATCTTCTGAGGAATTAAATGTTTCTTCACCTTGTTTGGATTGGTTAGGGGAGAGAACACTCCCTTTCTTCTCTTGATCCATTCCAACAGTGCTAAAATACCAGTTGATATGATGGGCTATAAAGTTGTATGTTTCCCCAAAGTTTGTAGCAAATTTGCTAACATGAAAAAGACTATTTTTGATCTCTGAGGGATCCTTCAAAGAACTTTGACTGGTATTAACTGACGCTAAGCCTCCATCTGCAGACACAGTCTTTTTCTCATGAAAGTTATCATCATAATCCTCCTGATAGATTTCACCTGGGGCTTCTCCGTATTTTTCTGAGCTGATAAAAAAGCTATTATCCTTCCCATCAGCTTCAACCGATTTTTTCAGTATAGCAGACTGAGGTTTTAGACGAAGTAGCCGTGAAATTAGTTCACTGTGAGTGTCAGACACAGCCTTGGAGACAGATTCTAAAGTATTCTTCCATCGTGACATGTGATTGTTTTTGGTCAATTCCTTAGAAGTGCTAAATTTAGAAATTCTGTAACCCAAACAGTAATGGCAGTAGAGGTACTTCTGCCACTCTGTTTTGCCTCTTGTCCATTTATAGCATCGGCTGCTTATGTGTAACACTCTAAAAGGAGAAGCATAGCTTATCCTCCAAAAAAGTTCAGATCTGTAAAAATAGTGTAGTTTTCCAGTTCTCTGTCCACTCCAGAGATGTTTTGTACTAAATGTTAGGTACACATATTTATCTAAAAGAAAGTGAATTGACATTACTTATAAAAACAGAAATTGTCCATAAATTCTTTCTCTCAAAAAATCTTATTTTGGAAACAAACATTAGGTTCATAATATTACCTGGAACAGAAGAAGGAAAGAGCATCACTTTATTATGTACATCAGATTCCATATAAACCAAGATTTTTAAGAGAAATATACTTGTTCCTCACCTAGAACAGCATATATTAGGGACACAGCTGTCAAAATTCCAAATCATTCTGACCAAATGCCAAGTTGTAGTTCTAATACATGGCGAATATCAGCTTAAAGAAGTGGCACAATGGTTAGAACGCAGTAATGCAGGCTAATTCTGCTGATGCCGCCAGCCAGCAGTTTGGCAGTTCCAGTCTCACCAACTCAGGTTTGACTCAGCTTTCCATCCTTCTGAGGTCAGTAAAATAAAGAGCCAGATTGTTGCACACAATATGCTGATTTACAATCGCTTTAAGTGATTTACAATCGCTTAA
Organism: Notechis scutatus; assembly: GCF_049901735.1. Lineage (NCBI taxonomy): Eukaryota > Metazoa > Chordata > Lepidosauria > Squamata > Elapidae > Notechis > Notechis scutatus. Next base: position 5,557,010 of record NC_142014.1, read on the forward strand.
AGAGTGCTATAAAGCACTATGAAATGGTATATAAATCTAAGTGCTATTGCTATTTTAAAAGGCTGGTAAGGAAGCTCATCAAATTAATAATTGTTTCATGATATAAAGCTCTTCCAAAAAATATAGTGATAATGAAAAAAAGATAACCAGAAACAGAGTTATCTAGGAAAGTGTTAAAGATTCCCAGATTCAGCATCTTATACAGAGGCAAGATATGCCATGCATCAATAAAATTAGAAATTTAGCACATAAACATTATGATCAATCCAAAATGCATGGCACATGCCTGCAAGAACACGGGAATTCTTCAGAGTAAATAAATATAAATTACTCAACAGTTAGCCCAGTCATGTCAGAAATATTGACAACACCCTAAAACTTTCCAATCATTCTTCAGTCAATTAATTCTTCTTCAAATACTGTGATTTTCCATTCTATTCTGGCACAAATCATTTTTCTTTAATAACCCACCTTTCAACCCAGCAGCCAATCTCTCTAAAATGGTACTTTGGGGGAATGTCTCAAGAAACAGGTGCTTAGCATAATAAAGCCTGTTAAAAAGCTGTATCAAACTCAAACGGTACTAAGATTCCTACACCATTTGCAGCACCTCATGCTATTGGTCACCCAAATATTTTCAAGGAAAGAAAAAACCGCATCTGGCAAACCAAGATGTTTAAGACACAAACTAGCAACAAGATGGCAAGTCGTTGACAAACAAGATCATGGGACAAGACTTTGCATCGAGTTTTTTTTTTTTACAAACCACAAAAAAAATCTCCTGGAAGCATTAGAATCATTTAAGAATACATCCTCTGGCTGAACCCCAGAATGGTCAGATATGCGGTCAGATATACACCATACAGTCAAGAAAGGATCCTCTAGGACAGGGGTCTCCAACCTTGGCAACTTTAAGCCTGGTGGACTTCAACTCCCAGAATTCCCCAGCCAGCAAAGCTGGCTGGGGAATTCTGGGAGTTGAAGTCCACCAGGCTTAAAGTTGCCAAGGTTGGAGACCCCTGCTCTAGGAGAGAAAGAGGAGTTAGTTTGCTCTCGGGACTCCTGAATGGGTCTGGGAAACGTGGGGCGGGGAATTCTTTCCACCTTTGCTTCTCCGCTGCTAACATCAGAAATGATAAAGTGATCTTAAAGGGGGAAGAAGAAGCTTTTCACTTTCTATTTCTCTTGTTTCAGTGGGTTCGTTCCCCCTTTAGAAGCGGAGATGCCGAGCTTTAAATCAAGTACAGGGAAGGGGACGCGGCTTCCCAAAGTCCTCTCTCTTTCTGGAGCTTTCTGGCTTTGAAAAGCTCCGATGGAAAAAGGAGGTTAAAGCTTTCCCTCGACATAAACAACGGTACCCCAGTACCTCATTCTCTCCACTTCCCCTCTCCCCATCGCCCCACTTTCCCTTTCCATACCAATTACAGTCGCAGTTCCTAATTTCATTTCAGGACTCTTCCTGCAAAGCCCAAACACCGTAGAGCTTTTCCGACACAAGCAGCTAGAGCGTCCCACTCTGGGACTTGCGCTCAGTAATCTCTATGGTAGGTGGGCCGAGCTGCAAAGCCCAAACACCGTAGAGCTTTTCCGACACAAGGAGCCAGAGCGTCCAACTCTGGGACTTGCGCTCAGTAATCTCTATGGTAGGTGGGCCGAGCTGCGAAGCCCAAACACCGTAGAGCTTTTCCGACACAAGCAGCCAGAGCGTCCAACTCTGGGACTTGCGCTCAGTAATCTCTATGGTAGGTGGGCCGAGCTGCAAAACCCAAACACCGTAGAGCTTTTCCGACACAAGGAGCCAGAGCGTCCAACTCTGGGACTTGCGCTCAGTAATAATCTCTATGGTAGGTGGGCCGAGCTGCAAAGCCCAAACACCGTAGAGCTTTTCCGACACAAGGAGCCAGAGCGTCCCACTCTGGGACTTGCGCTCAGTAATCTCTATAGTAGGTGGGCCGAGCTGCAAAGCCCAAACACCGTAGAGCTTTTCCGACACAAGCAGCCAGAGCGTCCAACTCTGGGACTTGCGCTCAGTAATCTCTATGGTAGGTGGGCCGAGCTGCAAAGCCCAAACACCGTAGAGCTTTTCCGACACAAGGAGCCAGAGCGTCCAACTCTGGGACTTGCGCTCAGTAATCTCTATGGTAGGTGGGCCGAGCTGCAAAGCCCAAACACCGTAGAGCTTTTCCGACACAAGGAGCCAGAGCGTCCAACTCTGGGACTTGCGCTCAGTAATCTCTATGGTAGGTGGGCGAGCTGCAAAGCCCAAACACCGTAGAGCTTTTCCGACACAAGCAGCCAGAGCGTCCAACTCTGGGACTTGCGCTCAGTAATCTCTATGGTAGGTGGGCCGAGCTGCAAAGCCCTAACACCGTAGAGCTTTTCCGACACAAGGAGCCAGAGCGTCCCACTCTGGGACTTGCGCTCAGTATTCTCTATGGTAGGTGGGCCGAGCGGGAGGGCCAAGGCTGAAAATCTCTGTGGAGGAGAAGGAGGAGGGCATTATGGGTAAGTGTGGGAGGCTTCCGGGGGCAGAACACGGGTTGCAGTTATAGGTTTTCGATCTATCGTAGGGCATTCAAACGCTCTATGTCCTAATATGTTACAACAAAAACACCTTAGGTTTAAATGACCCCTGTTATTGTTGGTCACAATTCCTTGTACACCCCTTCCTATTCCCACATTAGTTCCAACCGGACCAGTCCTTCTTGGACCTTCGGATTTCTCTCTAAATTCCTTCAACCCTACGTCTAGTTCAACAACAGTTTTATACCAGTCTGTTATTCGTTGGGGCACACCCCTGTAGAGACAAGCCTGTCGTAATCCTCTATCTAAACCGGCCCTGAATTCCCTAATCAATAGACGTTCTGGCCAAGTTCTCAGTTTCCCAGCCAATCGTCTGATCTCCCTGACATATTCAATAGCTGGTCTTCCATTCTGTTTTAATGTCATTATTGCTTCCTCAGTCTGGTGTACTCTAGACTTATCCTCAAATTGATTACAAAGCGAATCCAAGAATAACCCTACATCAATCAATTCTCTAGCATGGGCACTATGCAACTCCGCCACCCAGTCTGCTGCGTCTCCAGTTAACACCCCAGTAATTGCTACTGTCATTGACCATTGGGAGGGGTAATATGTTGCATATAATTCCAAATGATTTACTACTTGGCTGAGAAATAAAGCTATACGATTGGGATTTCCATCAAAAGAAGTTTGCAGTGGAGGTGGACCCCCCCATACCATGCGCTATTCCCAGCGGCCAGTCCTTCTGGGGAATCCCCAAGTCTCTTCTTGTGGTTCACGTCGAGGTAAGGACTCTGAATGTTCGCCGCAAGACGTCATGTGTGTGGCTCCTCTTCTTCTGGGCTCTGAACCTCCCACCACCTCTGCAAGCGAGGAATCAAACCCGGCTGAAAAGTCATGTGTTGTTCTTCTATGGGTATGGTCTCTTTCATCCCGGGGCAGAGAACTAAAGAAAGAAGTGTTCTCCGTGCTGCTTCCCCAATGATGTTTGGTATCACGGCTGCTGATACTCAATTCCCCATATTTTACACAGAGAAGTTCAAGAGTACTAGCTCCAAGGCTGGATGGGGATGTGCTTCATTCATCTCCCTCGCCTATTCTCCTTTCTCTCCACTTCTCAAAGGTGTCAGAGTGTGCAGGAACCTGGGTAGGAGGTTTACTCCGAAGAAACCCCATGTCCTCTGTTAAATCAAACCCACTCCTCCTTCCTGGCCGTGTTTTTGGTTGCACCACCTTTTGCAAACTGTCATCGGTTCCTCTGTCCAAACCTCCCGTTCCTTCACCGGGTGGAATATTACCCGCAACAACACTAGTGCCGTCGGCTCCCAGCTGGCTCTCCTCCTTCCCGGTCTCCAACTGCAATTCATCCTCCCCATCTTTACCTTCAGCCATAGTTCGTTACTCCTAGGTTTCCAAAGGAATGGAAGCCTCCGGAGGGATTAGACTTTGTGAAGGGGGAGAGCTGACTTTCTTTGTCAGCTGTTCGTCCGAGATTGAGGGGGTGAACGATAAGATTGAGGGGGTGAACTCACTCCTGTAGCTTTAGTGAAGTTTTTTATTCATCTTCCACACCACAACAACAGGTAACAGCGATCAAATTATGTTTAAAGTCAGCTCTTGCAACGAAACCCAGAGATGTATTTATACATGTTATACTTTGGATAACAATATAATTACTATAACCACCTTCCGTCTGTCTTCACTGCCTAACATCCGGCATCCTTAAATTAAAGAAACATAGTAACTGCATCTTTCCCCTGCTGGATGAGCCCATGTACCCTCATTTATTTCTTATCATTATTACAACATCACCCCCTTGACATCCAGCCATGAATCATTATTATTACACCACTCCTTGTCAGGAAGCCAATGTTAGTTATTTGACGAATATTCATTATAGCATCCACGTGGCAACACTAGGCAAGTGAAAGAATATGGTGGTATCACATCCTGGCTGTCTCAGTTCCAGTCCGTTCTTTATTGGAGTCGTGACATTGGCTGAATACCACCACTGCTTCTGAGTTATATTCTGGCAAGGCTTTGATTTTTTTTGCCCTGGGCAAACTTTTGCAGTTCTTCCAATTCTGCTTTTGTGAATACTTTATTTCATATTATAAATCAATGTTGATCTGCTATTTTTTGTTCCATTAAAAACAGATTTAATGCATTCATTTCAAATATCCTCTTCTTGTTGGGCTTAATAACATATAATTGTTTCATTGTTTTCAATAACTGTATATTTGTGATAGGTAAACACTTTACTTGCAGTAGTTCTGCAGTTGCTGGCCTTGGCTGCTCAGCCAACACTCCATACTCACCTTAGTAAGATTATCTACTATTTCATCTTTCTCATTGCATAAGTGACATTCGCTGTTGTTGCTGACATGTTGAATTTTTGCTTTTATTGAATTGGTCTGCAAGGCTTGTTCTTGGGCAAGCCAAAATGAGGCCTTCAAGTTTCTTTCTTCAGCACTCCTGATTTCAACCAGCTCCATGTTAGCTTTGTATTTTCCTTTTCTTCAATGTCCATCAGGTATTGACTGTGCATAGGATTCTTTTTCCAGTTAAACACCCTGTGTTTCCTTTCTATATTCTGCTTTCAATGTTGTTATTTTCCTTCTTCACCCCATTCAGCAAAGGCTCTTTTTTTTTAAATGTAGTCATTTAAGGCATATTTTTTCTCTTCCACAATTTGTTATCACCTGTAAGAGATCTCTGCACCCTGAGATCTTGGCAAGTACAATCAATCAACATCACTTTTTGAGTGCAGAGAATGGTGCATTGTCATTAGTATCCATATATTTTAATCCAAGTTATCAAGTTCTAGATGAGTCCAATCAATTATTCCAGCTGAATATCATATTACAGGCACTGCCCAGGTGTTAATTGCCTTTATAATATTTCCTCTTTGATCTCAAGATTTTCTGAGCTCACTTTATGTATTTTGTTGAAGTAGCTTTCTTGACTTGGTTGTGCAACAGAAGCTTCCAAAATTCCTAAGTACTTGTATCGTCTGGTGTTTCTTCTTTTATCAGCTCTTCATTATCAAGTTTGAATCCATCATCTTCAACAATTTTTATTGCTTTAATAGCAATTGTTGCACATTTGTCAATGCCAAATTGCATTTCAATATCTCTGTTAAACTTTTCAGTGCTTTTCAGCAGTGAGCTCAATTCAGCTTTTGTTTTCCCAATTTTAAAACATCCATGTAGAGCAAATAGGAAATTTTCAACTCTTTTAAAGCCAATTCTTAGTCACAGTTTGTTTTGTTCAAAATGGCACCATTGAAAATACAAATAACAGAGGCGACAATGAGTTGTCACCTTGGAAGGTTCCTCATTTGATTTTAACTTCACCAAGTCCATAGGCCATCAGCTTCATGGAAGTCTTCAGAAATTTCTGGATGTTGTTACTAATTCCAAAAATGTCTAAGCATTTCTCAATCCACTTGTAGGAACAGAATCAAATGCTTTCTTATAATCAATCCAGGCCAGAAACAAATTTATTTGTCTTTGAATTCTTCAAAACCAGTTTATCAATCATCAGTTGGTCTTTGGTTTCTCTTGAAGTTTTGCAGCACTCTTTCTGTTCCACAGGCAGCAAATCCTTGTTTCCATAAATTTGCTTTGCAATAATGCCTATAAGTACTTTGTATGTTGTTGGCAGGCAATTGCCCTGTAATTTTCAGGTTTATTTTCTTTTTCTGCATCTTTCTGAATCAAAAAAGTTCTTCCAGTTATTAGCCATTTTTCACTTTCTGGTGTTTCCAGAACCTGATTCATCTGGTTTATTAATCTTGCATGCAAAACCTGTTAATGATTTCAGCCAGAATCCATGCAGCTCATCTCAACCAGGGGCACTCCAGTTCTTGACCTTCTTTGCTTGTTTTTGCACCATTTCTTTTGTTATGTTTTTATTTATTTATTTATTTATTTTATTTTTGTCAATTGTTTATAAGATAATAGGTATAAGTAAAACATAGTTATGAAGACATGGATACATATAAGGAAAAAAAAAGAAGCAGCATTAGGACAGGGACGGTAGGCACGTTGGTGCGCTTATGCATGCCCCTTACAGACCTCTTAGGAAAGGGGTGAGGTCAATAGTAGACAGTCTAAGGTTAAAGTTTTTGGGGTTTGGGGAAGAAACCACAGAGTCAGGTAGGGTATTCCAGACATTGACCACTCTATTGCTGAAGTCGTATTTCCTGCATTTTCCACTCTAGTCATTTTTACAGTGCTTTAAACCTGCTTGATCCATCCTGCTTTCCCATTGTGCTTCTTGTTGTTTTCCCACAAGTTCTTCCAAAATTTGATGATGATGATGAATTGATTGATTTAATCTTCAATTCAATTCACAGTCTGGGACTGGTAAAAACTTAACAGTTGAAGTCCTAACCAAGGACCTAATAGCTATTAAGATAATGTCTGAGTATATTAGGCAGTTCCAAATAGGTGGGTTTTTTTTTTAAAGTCAGGTCAATATTTCATTATTTTTTCTAGCTATTTCTCTTCAGTTTGTGCATCACCTGGTATTGCAATATCAATGAACCGGACTTTTTCTTTTTCTACAATAGTAATGTCATGCATGTTGTGGGCCAGGTGTCTGTTTGGATTCGAAAGTTCCACAAGATCATGATCTGTTCATTTTCAAATACTTTATCAACTTGGTGTCCTCATTATTTGCTGCATTTAAACCCAAACTTCTGGCAAAGCTTCCAATATATAATTTTAGCAAATCAGTCATGATGTTGTAGATGATGATGATAATGATTTTCTACCATATAATATTATTTTGAATACTGCATTGTTTCTCCTTTTACAAGGAGCTTTAATTCTGTAGGCAAAGCAGTTTTTGTATACAGCATTCTACAGATGAATGTATAAAGTATGTCCTAGTATTTGATATCACTGGAAAATACATTTATTATATTAAAAGTGCTTTTAGTTACAGAAAGAAACTAAGTGTTCCATAGTATAGTAAATAGATTGTGTTTTTTAAAATGGGGAATTTTAATCACTGTGTACAACTCTACATATGCAGGATCAGAAAAGCTACATTAGTTTAATTTCCCTTAACCCTGTGAATTTAGCATGATCTTGTAATCTCCATGTTGAAGGTGATGTATCCGATATTACAATGGTCAAAGACACAGAGAAATGCCACAAAAACACAGCTGCCTAAATCAGACCACTATCCCATTTGATCCATATTATTGATTCTAATAGTGATACAGTTACAGTTCTCCATGCTGAAAAACTTCTTGTATTTGGGATCTTTGTATGTGTTTGTAAGTTTGCACCATTAATACCACATATAATTAATATATCAAGGTGAAAGTTATTTACTAGTATAGGACAATGAAATATTCTAAGTCTTTAGTATATAAATAGAAATTTTAATTATCTTTAAAAATGCAATGCAAATACAAATTAATTTAATCATGACAGTAATAACAAGTAAAAACATTTAATGACATGCATTTATTTTTGGGAAAATTGATTCTAGGGCACAGTTCTTTACATGAGAAATATTGTTCCTTCAAAACAATTACACCATCTAAAGAATTAGAATATATATAAAGTATTACATGCTGATATCATATTTTATTATCCAGTAGTAACATCTACTATATTGTGAAAAAACAAATAGTAAAATAAAAAACCCCTAAAAGTTGCAATGGGAAAAAAAGCAAAACAAATCTCTTTGTCTATAAAATTAAGACACTATACTAAAGTGTTCAAGCCTTGTAGAATTTTGGGATGGTTGAAATGCTAAAATCAAGACAGAATTGCTTTAGAAGGAATGAGTATTTCATTTGCACCAGCCATTTCATATAGCCATACCAAATTCAATTATAAGTTTTTTAACAGATCCAAACTAGTCATTCCTGGTCATGCTGGAGAGGCTGGCGTTCTGGAAAAAGCTTGGGTTGTAACTTTTGCCAACGCTCTGGAGGCCACAGTATATGAGTAGCACGAGCATGTAGAAGGCCAAGAGAGATCTGAAAAAAAGTAATGAAAGCACAGGTATAATATAGGGTGACAAGAAATGGCTAAAAGAGATAGGTGCATATGGCATTTTATATGCATATGGCATTTTATAACTCTTGTTGAAAGAGGATTTGCTAAATCTTGCTTCAACAATGAGCTGAGATTGTTCAAAGTCTAAAATATGGGAATATTTCTGTAATAGGACTGGTGTTGAAAAATTATAATGATAAAGCAAGTTAAATGAAAATAACACCAAATCATGTAAGCATTTATTAACTTGGTTCATATAAATTTGCTAGTTAAATAAAGAATCATAAATTATGATGACTTGTTTCACTGGCTTAGCTGTCATATTTTTAGCTGAGCAGAGCTTAGTGAGGCATGGGATTACTTCTTTCTAAATTCTGAACACCATTCCTGAGGGATGGAGTCTCCATAACTGCAGCAAATGGAATCATCATCACATCTTTTTATGGCACTCTCTTAAACTTTGGCAAGCCTCATTAATTGTCACAAATCACCACTTACACAGAAATGTTATAGATAGCATGTGTATTGAAAGTTTAATCCTTGATATATGTACAGGCAGGCTTTCTCCCAGATAACTGTTACTACTGAGTTAATAAACTAAAATGTCCTTCCTCCCTCCCTCCCTCCCATATAAACAAAGTCCATCTTTAAAATGAGGGCTACATGAGCACCTATACAAGGGGGTCCTTGTTTACCTTGATGACATTCTCATCTTCACCAAGACCCTAGAACTGTGATGGCGAACCTATGGCACACGTGCCATAGGTGGCACAGAGCCCTCTCTGCAGGCATGCGAGCGGTCAGCCCAACTCCGCTCCACCATGCATGCGGGCCTCCCAGCTGATTTTCGGGTCTAGATCACGCTGCCTTCCCCGTCCCATTTGCAAAAAACCGGGCTAAACTGTTTTGTCCCACTGGCTGGCCCGGCCCCACCCTATCTGCCTCTCCCGCCTCCAGAGTCACACGCGCTGCCTAATGGTTCTTTGACCGCCCTCTGGTTCCCAGTCCTTGCTTGTTGTCACTGCCGCCGCTTGCTTGCTTGCCTGCCCTGACTCCTCACTTGACTTCTGTGGCCTTCTTAATTTTTGGTAAGTTGCTGACTTCGTGCCCCCCCTCGTTTGCTTGCCAGAGCCCAGGCCCAGCTGCTCCCACTCCTGGCTGGCTTACTGTTGCTGTTGGTGGCCACATGCAGCCCCAGGACATCCGCCCCCTTGCCAGCCAGGAGTGCTGCCACCAGTCGCTCCCCTGTGCCCGCATGCCTACCTGACGCCCCCGGCGGCTTTTAATAATGCCACAAGAAAGGCCATGTGGGCTGGGGGGGAGGGCAGGCATGGCTGGCTGGACACTGCCCCAAGTGCGATTCTGGCAGAGGAGGAGCAGGTATCCCTGCATCCCTTGCCCACTCATGCCGCTGCCACCAGGAAAGGCTGGTGGTCCGCAGTGCCCCCATTGGCAACAGGGATGATAAATGGGAAGGGAGGGTACCGCATGGAAGATCGCGACATTGGAGCCATTCCCAAGTGTCCCCTGGCCTGCGAGGGGAGGGCGCGATCTCTCGTGCTCCTCCCCTCAGGAGCTGCAAAGCGCTCGACTCCCCTCCCACCACGCTTCTCTTTCTCCTCACCAGAAATGCTCACATGCCCGGCGGGAAGGAGGATGCTTGGTGAGGGCCGGCAAGTGCTTTGCGGCTACTGAGGGGGAGGGGTTGAACATCCCCTTGCAACATCTTTGGCATCTTTGGGCATTGCTGGCAGCCGCTTCCTGCAGCTCAGGAGTTCCACACTCTTCCTGCTGCTGTTCAGCCTGCTCGATGCATGGAGGCAGGAGGCAGCAGCCACGATGCGGGTCTGCTAGGGAGACTGCAGGGGGAAAAATCACCCCTGCCCTACTTGGCCCCACTCCTGCCTGCCCGGTCGCCCCCGTGTCTCGTTTAAAGCTCTCATTTCACTTAGCTCCAAGAACCCCCCAAAAAATCCCGATCAGTGAGACTTCTATCTCTAAGCAGGAGAAAAAGCCATGGTCACCTGAAGCGGCTCCCCTTGAGCATGGAGAAAGGTAGCAATTTAATCCCCTTTACCCTGCGAAAGCCCCTTCTACCCTCCTATCTTGTCTTTCAACACCTCTTCTCTGCATACAGGAGGAGCCTCATTCTCGTGGCGATTGACTAGCCCTGCAGCCAAGAGGAAAAACGAGGAGGAATCGGCTGGGGGAAAAGTTGGAGAGACAGGAGGAGCATCCCCCTTCCCAGCCAGCTGAGACTGTCTGCAATCCGCTGCTGGGTACTTTAATGCCCGCTGCAATCCAAAGCTCGGCTTCCTGCTCTCGGTCTCCCTCTGTCACAGGTGTCAGTTCAGGAGCCGTGTGGGGAGGGCTACAGAAGGCTTCACCCTCCTCCCCCCTGAGTTCATCTCCAGGTAACAGTGTGTGTAGCCAGAGAACTGGGTGAGAGAGAGAGAAAGAGAGGGAGATGAAAGAAAAAAGGAGAAAAAGAACTTTATTGTCATTGTACAATAAAGTACCCCAGCAACTGTTCACAATACAATAAAACCAGAGCACTTAAAAATGAAGATAAGAAAAATAGAGTACCCACATCTCCATTTTCAATTAGAGAGTACAATATCTATGAATATATACAAAATATACATCCTACACTGTGATGCTTTGCCGAGTGTAATACACAGGAGATGGATTGTACTGTAATATGTTATTATGCATCTGAATGAGGTATTGCGATTTCATATCTTCTCACATCTTAATAAGGTAGTGACTTTGTGTTTATTTGCGGTTCGGATGGCCCAGGGAAAGAAACTATTTGTTAGTCTAGTGGTGTGGGATTTTATTGACCTAAAGCGCCGTCCGGGCGGCAGCAGGTCAAAAAATAATTGTCAGGGTGTGAGGGGTCTTCTATGATGGCCATGATTCTGCTTTGGCAGCGGGACCTGGCTAAGTCTTCCAGGGAGGGCAGAGGGCAACCAATGATCTTTTGAGCTGTGTTTATCACCCTCTGTACAGTTTTCCTGTCCTCAGCTGGGTGTGTGGTATACCACACACCCAGACAGTATGTCAGAGTGCTCTCCACAGAGGCTTTATAGAAAGCCAGCAACAGCTTCGAGGCTTCCGGTTTTGCAAGGCTTCGGCGGCGGCAGGAATTCACGATCCTCCGTGATTCCTGCTGCGCTCGCCGCCGAGGTTCCTCCGATCCGAATGGATCCGGAGGATAGGGCTGCCCCGTAGAGGCAGCCGAAGAGAGAGGGGATCCGGATTTGGGTTTGGGGGTATCGCAAACCCTCTCCTCAGCCGGCAAAACCCCTTTTTCCCAAGGCGGTGGAGCGGCGGTCAGTAATGGCTGCCACAAAGAAGCCTGCAGCCGGGTAAGATTTGTGCTGGAGGAAGCAGGTGAAGGTGAAAGTTTTGGCTGAACCGGGACTACAAGAAGCCTCTAAATACCCTGAAAACTGAATCGTTCAAAGGATACATTGTCTCCCAAGGAACATCGTAAAAGCGCCGAAAAAAGCTGAAAGGGAAAGTTACTTTCTTTTACTCTCCCTTCCCACAGAAACAGCAGTTGGAAATCTGGAAAACCTGCTTGGGCATAGAAGGTAAACTTGAAATTTTAAGCCAAGGGGATAAAGGATTTCTGGATATTGGAATTAAAAACTTAAAATTCTTTCTTTTGTTATAAGTGGAAGGGAAGAGGCAAAGATTTATTTTAAGACTGTATTGAAGGAGACTGCTTTGAGCTTATAAAATCAAAAAATAAAAGATATTACGACTTCTAGAAGATTACTTTGGAACTGTGTATCTGAATTCTACCCTAGGAAGAGAAAATATAGAAAGAAGAAAGTGCTAAATGGAACGGTTTGTTTTGATTTGGTTTGCTTTGTGACTTTGGGATCTTTGTGAACTATCTCTTGAAAGATTAAAGATATTTGGGTTGTTTTTTTTAAAAAAAGGGAAAAATGGCATTATCTTTTGAAGATTTACAAATGGAATTTCAAAAATTGAAAGAAGAGGAACAGGAAGGCATGGGCTCTTCTGGATCTATTTTCCACTTTTTAGAAATGGCGATTTCTACTTATCAAGAAATACAACAGCGACAGGAAGACTGAGACCAAGAAGAAGAAGAAGAAGCCATCTTTAATGGACAGATACTTTTAGTGGAAGAAGAAAAGCGTAAGGGGGGGTGAAGAAATGGTGAATTTAGGACTTAAAAAAGCAACCAAGAAAAAGAAAAATAAGATGAAAAATCGATACGATGTCAGAAAGCAACAGAAAAGAGAAATACAACAGAGAGGGAAGATTAAGAGAGTGAAACCTGAGAGATGGGGGGGGGTCAAAAAGCCAGAACTGATAAGAAAGGAAGGGAAAAAGGAAAGAGAAGTCATAAAAGCTTTAAACAAGATGTCAAAAAAGTTTTTTTTAGAGATAAGGGGTAAGATATAATTTTATAAAAATGATTCTGCAAAAGTACATAAGATTGTATGGTAGATATTAGTACTTGAAGTTGAATTAGAAAATTAAAATATTACATGAATTAACAATGCATTAAAGAGAATCTTGCAAATGTTTAAGATTTGATAACAGAGTTTAATTTACTATGAAACATTGCTTTTATTATATTATAAACTCAATATCCCCTTTTTTGGTTTTACTATTACTTGCTAAATTTAATATTATTTGCTTGTCTTATTATTTTGAAACGTAGTACTTAGAATGTACGAAGCAGAATCAGTATGGAAAGTATGTATTATTTTAAGTGTAAAATTTAGGGAAAAGATAAAAAGTTGTCGTACTTCAACCAGGGGTTACAGGGAAAATATTGTATTAGAAAGGAAGGGAAAATAGATGATTGAAAGAGAACGGACAAAAGATGCAAGTATAATTATTTAAATTGAGATGAAATAAATAAAATAGAATTAAAAGAATGAATAGAAGAGAGAAAATATATAGAAAATATAGAATGTTAATTAAGATATGAAATAGTATATTATGTGAGCACGAATTTGATTTACGTCTGTACAAAAAGATCTAACCCGGGGTAAGCCACTTTCCAAAAAGAAGTTTTATGTATTTATGTTTTGTATAATGTTTCTTTATGTTTGAAAGGATGTTGGAAGAGAACCAATGAAATTATATATAATGAATATACATAATGTAAGATAAAAGAAATACAATTATATAGAAGGAAAGGGAGCAGTAAAGAGAAGTTGGGAAAGGATATGAAGTTGAACAGATAAGATAAATATATATATATATTAAATTGTGTTTGTATAGAAATGTGATAAGTTGGAATTATCTTGCTCTTTAAATAAGATATTCTATGTGTTTTTGATATGATATTTTATGATATTTTATGTTAATACATCCTATGTTTTGTTCGCTTGTCTATGTGTTTTGAAAAAAAAAATTAATAAAATTTGTTCAAAAAAAAAAAGAAAGAAAGCCAGCAACAGCTTCTTATCCAGATTGTTTTTTCTGAAAACCTGCAGGAAGTGCAGCCACTTCTGAGCCTTCTTCACTATGGCCTTGGTGTTAGGGGACCAGGAGATATCAGCTGAAATATGGATGCCAAGAAATCTGATCATAGGGACAGTTTCCACTCGTTCTTCGTTGATGATGAGTGGGGCGCGGTCCTGTCCATGTTTCCTGAAGTCCATAATCAGTTCTTTAGTTTTATGGACATTCAGTGACAGATTGTTCTGTGAACACCAGACAGACAGGTTCTCTACTTCTGCCCTATATGCCTTCTCATCCTCTCTGGAGATGAGACCAATCACGGTCATGTCATCCGCAAACTTTATGATGGTGTTTGTTGCGTGGCTTGGTGAGCAGTCAAAGGTGTACAAGGCATATAGCAGGGGGCTCAAGACCCCCTGGAGGGAACTAGTACTGAGTGTAATAGTGAAAGAAAGGTGGGGGCCAAGTCTAACAGACTATGGTCTGTTTGTCAGAAAGTTCTTAATCCAGGAGCACGTGGGGGTGGGGACCTGCAAATTATACAGTTTGGTTACTAGTATATCTGGGATGATAGTGTTAAACGCAGAGCTGTAGTCCACAAAGAGCATCCTCACATAGCTCTGTTTGTTCTCCAGATCAGTGATCCCCAACCTTTTTGACACCGCGGCCCGGTACCGGCATCAGCTGGGCGCCGCGGCCCGGTACCGGCATCAGCTGGGCGCTGCCATCTTTTTTTGATGAAAAAGTGCTTCCGGTGACCTTTCTACCCGGAAAAGCTCACCGGAAGCGCTGGCGCCGCCATCTTTTTTTGATGAAAACGTGCTTCCAGTGAGCTTTCTACCCGGAAAAGCTCACCGGAAGCACTTTTTCATCAAAAAAAGATGGCGGCGCCCAGCAAGCCAGCGGCCCGGTGGTTGGGGACCCCTGCTCCAGATGACTCAGTGCTCTATGGAGTGTGATGGCCACAGCATCCTCTGTAGATCGGTTTGCTCTATAAGCAAACTGATGTTGATCAAAGGAGGACGGGAGGCAGTCTCTGATGTGCTGAGAAAGAGAAAGAGGGAGAAAGAGAGAGAGGGAGAAAGGGAGAAAAGGAGACAGAAGGGGAGGAGAAAAGGAGATTTAAAAAATGGAGAAAGAGAGACAGAGGGAGAAACAGAGAGGGACAAAGAGAGAGGGGGAGAAAGGGAGATGAAAGAAAAAGGGAGAAAGAGAAAAAAGGAGAAAGAGAGAGGCAGAAAGAGAGAGGCAGAAAGAGACAGAGTGGGGGGAGAAAGGGAGACAGAGAGAGGGAGAAAGGGAGATGAAAGAAAGGGAGAAAGAGGAAAGAAAGAGGAAGAGGGAGAAAGAGAGAGAGAGGGAGTGAGTGGGAGAAAGGGAGATGAAAGAAAAGAAGAAAGAGAAAGGGAAACAGAGAGAGAGGGAGAGGGAGAAAGGGAGATGAGGAAAGAAAAGGGGAGAAAGAGAGGGGGAGAAAGAGAGTCAGATGGGGGAGAAAGTGAGAAAGAGGGCGAGAGGGAGAAAGGGAGATGAAAGAAAAAGGGAGAAAGATGAAAGAAAAAGGGAGAAAGAGGGAGGAGAGAAAGAGAGGGAGAAAGAGAGGGAGAAAGGGAGAAATTGATGAGAGAAAAAAGAGAGACAGAGATAGAGAGGGAGAGAGGGAGATTTGATGTTGCTTCTTATGGGAAAGGGAAGTTATATAAGCAACAGCCCCCTCCTCACTTTACCCCACCTGAAAGGGGAGAGGGGGTCTCTTTGTTATTATTTGAATAAAATTAAAGCCACTATTTGTACCTAGTGTGGCTGTCCTTTATTTCCTGCTTTTTCAACCTCAGCTGCTTTGCACGGCACAGCTGAGGTTGAAAAAGCAGAAAAGAAGAGGCAAATGCTGCGCACCCACGCGCAGTGCTTGTCAGCTGTCCAGGTGGCACAGCTGATGATTTCTTGCAAACGCTGCGCACATGTGTACAGCGCTTGTCAGGCATGGCCATGCGCATAGCACACGGCCGTGTGCAAAACGCACGCTCACCGAACTGGTTGTAACACTGGTTGGATCACACCCTTGCTTGTTGGCACTTCACAATAAATAAGTAGGTTTTGGGTTGCAGTTTGGGCACTCGGTGTCGAAAAGGTTTGCTATCACTGCCCTAGAAGAACATATGAACTTAGTGCACCAAGTTTTTAAAAAACTCCCAGCAGCCAAGCTATATGCAAAACTGTCGAAATGTGAATTCCACAAGACCAGACTAGACTACCTGGGCTACTGGGTATCTGGTGAGGGGATAGAGATGGACCCATAAAAAGTAAAGGTGGTTCTGGACTGGCAGGCCCCATGTACGCATCTGCAGTTGCAGAGTTTCCTGGGGTTTGCAAACTTCTATTGACAGTTCATCCCTAACTTCACTGAAATCACCAAGCCCATCACCGAGCTATTGGAGATGGGGAAAGGCCCGCAACAGCTGCAACCAACTCAACCCTTAAGTTGGACCTTGGAATGCCAGCAGGCTTTTGAGCAGTTGAAGGGACTATTCACTAGGGAGGCAATCCTCAACCACCCAGACTCGGAGCAACCCTTTGCAATTCAAGCTGATGCCAGTGATGTGGCTGTAGCAGCAGTCCTTTTCCAAAAGAACATGAAGGGCCCTGTTAGCAATAATGCAGCCCTGTGAGTATACCTCCAAAAAACTGACAGAAACTGGGCGGAGTTGGGCCGAATGGGAAAAGGAAGCATATGCAGTCCGATGGGCCCTACTGACCTGGTGACATTTCCTGGAGGGCAGTGCAGTGCCTTTTGACATATGGACTGATCACAAAAACTTAGTGGTACTGAAGATGCCACACAAACTCCCCCCAAAGCAGGTCCATTGGGTGCAGTATTTTAAATGATTCAACTTTGAACTGAAGCACATCCTGGGGGTGGGGAAAACATTTTAGCTGATGCCTTGTCGCGCAAACTGCAGTATCACAGCATGAGGGAATAATTTCCCCTTCCCAGCCAGCATCACAAGCATTAACCCAGGGCCAGGCATCCCGTAGAAGGGCCTTGAATGGAAAAGGAATAACCCAAAGGCTGAAAGACGAGCTGCCAGCTGATCAGTGGTACAAGGACAATCCAGGGATACTAACCCTGAAAGATGGTTTAGGCTGGAAGGGATCGAAATTATATGTGCCTAGCAGTCTACAACTCCAGGTTCTAAAGCAAAGCCACGATTCCAAGCGAGCGGGACATTTTGGTTATGTGAAAATCCTGCCCCTGACTCAAGACAATTTTGCTGGCCAAAGATGAAAGAAGACATGGAGGACTATGTGAAAAGCTGTGCTACCTGTGCAACGATGAAAACAAGGCCGGGAAAGCCCCCTGGTCTGCTCCAGCAAGTGGTGGATCTATCCCAACCCTGGGAAGAAATAGCTATGGACTTCATTGTCGAGCTTCCTCAGAGCAGTGGAAACACAGTCATTGGACTGTGGTGGACTTGTTCTCCGAACAGGCCCACTTTGTGGCCTGCCCAGGACTGCCATCTACACAGAAACTGGCCAACCTATTTATCAAGCATATTTATAGGTTGCATGGAGTTCCCTGTAGAGTCATCTCTGATCGGGGGTGGGTGGGGGGGGGTGGGGGGGGGTGTTCAGTTTACCACTAAGTTCTGGAGGGAATTCATGAAACCATTGGGTCTTTGCAGGGGCTTAGCTCAGCATTTCATCAGAATACTCACGGGGCCACAGAGAGAACTAACACCATGGTAGAGCAATACTTAAAGTTAACTATCAACAGTCAAACTGGGCGGAGTTGCTGCCATTTGCTGAAGTAGCATATAACAATGCAGTGCACAGTAGTACCGGTCTGTCCCCTTTGCAGGTGACCAGTGGCGTAGAGTTTGTTCCCATGCTTGAGCTCCCTAGGGAGCCACCCTCTTCCATGTCACTAATAGAATGGATGGAGTCATTGAAAAAAGCATGGGAAAATACCAAGCAGGCCCTGAGTGGAGCAGTTGAGTCCTATAAAAAGCAGGCTGACAAATACCAGGCTCCTCAACCGGAGTTTAAGGCGAGGGATAAAGTGTATTTGTCCACAAAATACCTGAGATTAAAGTTGGCCTCAAAAAAAACTTGGCCCTAAATATATGGGCCCATTTCCTATAGTTAAAGTGATTAACCCAGGTTACAGTACAACTTCAACTTCCCAGGTTACTAGGGAAAATACATCCAGTATTCCACAGTAGTCTGTTGAAACTGGTGGTAAGTTCACAAGTTAAACCGGTGGATCGGGTTCCCCCCAAACCGCTGGTGATTGAGGGTCAGACTCAGTATCAAATAAAAAGGATCCTGAACTCGAGGGTACAGAAGGGCCAGATGGAATATTTGATACATTGGAAGAGATACCCACCCTCTGAAGCCACCTGGGTGAAAAGTTGGAAGGTAAATGCGGATAGGTTGATAAAACAATTCCATGGCAAGTACCCTCAGAAACCGAAGGGAACCCCCATTGGGGGAAGGGGAGGTTAGTGGCATGAGTGATTATCTTTATGCTTTATGTCTTGCAGGAACGTTCCTCCAGTTGTGGGGGCAGCCTGTCAAGCCTGAATTTATTTTGGTGGTGGAATCGTATGAATTCAGTTGGACACACTTGAGAATTGGAAAGAGGGGAGACTTGAGGTGGATGAAGCAGTGCTGAACCAGTAATCTTTCCAGCCAGGCCCACAGCTTACCAACAAGCCTCTGAAACTCCCGGACGTAGTCTACCGCCGACTGGCCTCGTTGTTTCAATGCCAGGAGCTCTCCTTCCATCCATTGCATCCAGGTCCTGTCCTCGAACCGGACACGCAGCACTTCCAGGAACGAACCAACATTCGCCAACTCCTGTGCATGTACACTGTGCAGGTCAGCCACTCATTCAATGGCCTTCCCTTCCAACACCGCCATCATTGCTACAACCATCGTCCATTGCAAGTGGTAATGTCAGCCTTCAAGATCTTCTACTATTGCTTTGCATCTTTCGGCTGCCATAAGTAACGGGGGTAGGAGGGGGGTAAAGTCTGGGAAGCAAGCTGGAGGTGTTACATTCTAGTGTTGTATAAAATGAGGGGGAAGAGGACATTCTTGTTTAGGTTTCTATTTCTTGCTTAGCTTTCTTTCCTCTGCGCAACTGCAAACTTTTATCAAAGTATGCCAAGGTCAATGGACAGAAGCCTCATCACCACCTGAGGATATCCACATGATCATATTCACAACTTGTAATTGGAAGACTCATCTGAGCTGTTGGGGGTGGGAACATTTCCATCACTTTGTATATGTGGTTTACGTGCCTAATTCCTCAGATTCAGAATTCTATTGTTGCTACCACTTCATTTCCAGTAAAAGATATCTTTTCTCTAATTAAAAGAGTCTAAGTATTTCTTAGCGTATTGGTCCAGATGGCTTGACTCAGGAAGAGGGCCATGTGATCAGGATTTCAATTCAATAGATGGTTGAAAAGAAATTGTGAAGATCCACTTCTCTTCTAAGAAAGTTCTTCACTGCATCATGTGTTCTTCTTCTACATCATTCAGTGCTTTCATCTTCATTTAACACTGTCACTCTCTTACCTCTATTCCAGAAATGGTTGTCTATCATGCTTTATAAAAACCTCTTGGCTTTCCTATTTAGCCCTTAGTTCATAGTTGGCACTAAATAAATGTGAAGTCATAATAGGAATAAACAATTTCCTAAGGCACTAGTTATAGTCGAATGGAAGGAAGTAGGGTCAGTAGCTTGGCCAAATGTAAGGGAAGCTGTGATTATTGCAAATGTTCCTTTGGAAGAGGAAGTTATCAATCACACTCAAATCAAAGAAGGTTTTGCCTTTCCTTTTAAATATCAGTTATAACAAGTTTCCTGCAACCCTCTGATGGGAGAAGCTGCTCCTAGCAATCTTTCTTAATGCTCATAAAGAAACTTAAATGGTGCACCCTTTTTAATTATTGTATATAATATTGTTATACCATAATAAAATATTATATATTGTATGACATGAACTTAGTGTTTTGTACAATAATTATGTTCTTACCGGACCAAAAGCATTGCTGTCAAAGCTGTGCCCATGATGATCACCTTCTACCCATATATGTCCATGTGGAATTTTCACATATTTCTTTTTATAGCCTAGGGTTCTAAAAGCAAATGGAAATGGAAAGTTAGTTGTGTAAAAAAGCAAAACAAAAAATCAACACTTTAGCTACAGTCTTAATATGTAATGATCCTTTACTTTTTGCATGCTGATGCCTTTTTTTTAAAAAAATAAAACATAAATATCAAAGTAGCCCTTTAATTTCTCTCAACCCTGTCTTCCCACTCCAAATTCAGTTTGTAAATACAACCATGTCGACTTTAAAACTCTCATTTATATTTCAGTGGGCGGGGCTGACGTCATGACGGTACGATGAATGATTTCGGGGCTCCGGGACCAGCGCTGATATCCCCGCAGCTGGATGGTCCATTTGGACCTAAACCATCTCATAGAGATGGTGATCGAGGACAGCGCATCCTGTAAATCCCAGGGACACTGCAAAGCCTCTGGCTGATCCAGGAAAGCTGTCCAATTTGGCTGTGGAGGAAAGCGGCCATTGAAGCTGCTGAAAGGTTGGGACAGCTCCAGAACGGAAGAAGAAGAAAGAAAGTGTGTCGGCTTTGGGCGAGATTTTAACTTTTTTCTTTTTGACAAGAGAGCACCCTAAGGGGGGAAAGAATTTAAGAATATAAAAGACTGAAGAGGAAACAGCAGTGAAAGTAAACCTTTTGTCAAACTAATTAGAGAAATTTTTTATTATTATCACATTTTAAAAATGATTTTTTTAACTGGACTGGACTTTTTAATTACAATTAATAAAAGATAAATACTAATATTTATTTTAAAAGGAGAAATTGGATACTTTGTTAGTTTTCTTTTTTCTCTTTGAAAGGGAATTTTTTGCATTAGAATTTTTTTCCTGTCTTGGTTACATTGGTTGTGAATGTAACGTTAAGGTTACATTAAGGAGTGTTAACATTAAGGAGTGGTTACATTAAGGAGTGAAAGTAAAGCAACACTGCCACCCAGTGCTTTAAAAATCCTTTTGATGGAACTGAAGGAATGAACTGTGAGAAAATTTTTCTAGCCACAGATCTGAGAGAGAGTTGAGCACCGAAGAAATGTTTATGCAGGTGCTACTCTTGTAAAATAAAATAAACAGCTGGAGATTGAAGTTGAAAGAAAGAACTCACTGTGACTTTGGCAATGACTTACTTTGTGACATATTTTTAAACTTCAATTTATTTATTTTTTCACTCCACTTTAGCTGATGGACATTCTGGGCCTGATTTTTCTGGTCTTTTTCTAAGCCTTTAATTTGGTTTTGGCTCTAGCATTGGAATACAAACTTTTTTCGTTTTGGTTTTTCTGTTCCCTTTTTAATGTTATTGGTGGATTACTTTTATATTTTTAAACATTTTTATTCTTTTTCTGATTTTTATGTTTTTTTAAAAATAAACTTTATTAATTTTACAATTAAAACAGACAAACAACATGTACATAAATGTGAAGGAGAAAAAAGAACAACAAAAGAAAAGTGGAAAAAAAGATCAGAAAACGGTTAAAAACACTTTCGTCCTTGACAGTTTGTGGGACCTTTTTTTCAGCCTTATCTTAAACGCTCTATACAATTGATCCTTGTGCGAATATATATATATATATATATATATATAACAGCTTGGGTAATGGGTTGTGTGATGACCTTGTGATATTTATTGCTGTGGTATCCTTGGTCAAATGACCAGGATATCACAGCACAAGACCAAGGATACCACAGCAATAAATCTCACAAGGTCATCACACAACCCATTACCCAAGCTGTTACTACACAGGAGGCTAATCGAAAAGAGATCAAAACACAAACGACCCAGGAGATTACAACGCAAGACCCAAGATACCACAACAAAAGAACTCACAAGCCCATCACACAACCCATTACCCAAGCCGTTAAAACACAAGAGGCTAACGACCCAGGAGATGACAGCACAAGATCCAGGATATCTCTACAACAAAAGGCCATTACACAGCCCATTATACCAACATCAACTCCATCAACCAATCAAGAGGCTGCAGCACAGCCAACCAGCCCAGCACACCATCCCCCACCACTTGTATATAGAGAGATGGCAGCTCCGGTCACACACTGCTTGCACTGGCACCAAGCCGAAAGCACCAGCCTGAAGATGGCGAGTGGGACCTCGCCGAAACGTTGCCTAGATACTTTGAATCTTACGCGGGAGAAAACCCGAATAACCAAAGATCCATATATATATATATATATATATATATATATATATATATATATATATATATATATATATATAATCACTACTACAATTATAACATATCTTCTTTTGCCCTTTATAGTTTAATCGATCTTTGTTCTATCCATTCATACCAGCAGTTCCAGCTGTCATAGTACATTGATGTATCTGTTCCTTTTAATGCCAAAGTTAATTTGTCCATCTCTGCACAATTTGCTATTTTTTGAATAATCAATTCCTCTGGTGCAATATGAGGCTGCTTCCAACATTGTGCAAAGGCCAGTCTGGCTGCTGTCAAAATATGTACTATTGTATACTTCGCTTTTTTTTTTGAGATTTGTTTATTAAAGATCCCTAAAAGAAAGAGTTCTGGTTTAAATTTGATCTGTTTTATTGTCATTTCCTCCATTTTCTAATTTTCTGCCAATATTTTTGTGCCTCTATGCAAGACCACCACATATGGAAGAAAGTTCCCTCCTTTTTTTACATTTCCAGCAATTCAGACTCATGTCGGGGTGCATTTTCGCTAATCTCGAGGGGGGAAGGTGCCATCTGTGAAACATCTTATAGGCATTTTCCTTATAGGCTGCCGATTTTGTGATTTTATTATTTCTACTCCAGACCTTCTCCCATTCTATTAAAGTGATACTATGTCCTATATTCCTACTCCAGGCTATCATATTCCCTTTGACAATTTCTTCCTCTAATTCTGCCTCTAGTAGATAATTATAAAATTTTGTTGTTATTTTTTTTGTCTGGGCCTAATCGAATTTTGTCTAGTTGCTGAAGTTTATTATTGATTCCAAATTCTTTCTTATCCTGTTTGTATCGACTCTGTAGTTGAAGATATGCCTATCTGTTGATTTGTACTCCCTGGTCCTGCAGATCTTGCCACAGTTTCAAATTTCCTTGCACATCCAATAAGTCCTTGTATTTAATCATCTTACTAATATCCAAATTATTTGGGTGGATCATCGCTTCCATTGTTGAGATCCAGATTGGTATCTTTAAATAATGTTTTCTCCTTATTTTCTTCCAATTAGTCAATAATGCATCTCTAATTAAGTGTCTGTGAAAGTATTTCTGGGTGGTTTTCCCAATAGCCCATCGGAAAGCATGCCACCCCCTCTGTAGGTCATGGCCTTCTAAAACTAATATTCTCTTGTTTGTTAAGTTCACCCATTCCTTCAACCACACTAAGGAGGCCGCACTATAGTACAACTCCCAATTTGGAAGGGCCATCCCTCCCCTGCTCTTCATATCTTGCATTGCCTTTAAATTTATCCTCGTTTTTTTCCTTTGCCAAATGAATTTTGTGATTATTTTATTAAGTTCTTCAAAATACTTTTTGTGTACTTTAATTGGTATTGTCTGAAATATATAAAGAAATTTTGGAAGAATAGACATTTTAATCGTTGCAATCCTACCTAATAGTGAAAGTTGCAGTTTACCCCATGTTTCTAAATCCTTCTTTACCTGTTGCAATAGTTTGTCGTACTTATTTTCCTTTAGTGTTTTGCAATGTGCTGTCAGCCATATTCCTAAGTATTTAACTTTATCACTTGAAATCCCATGACCTTTTCTAATTCTAACTTCTGTTTTCCTGTTAGATTTTTAGTCGTTAATTTCATTTTCTTTCTATTACTTTTTAATCCTGCAACTACTCCAAATTGTTCTAACTCGTTCATCAATTTTTGTCCTCTTTCAATTGGCTCTTCAATAAAAAAAAAGCCCATGTCATCTGCAAACGCTTGCAGCTTATATTCTTCTTTCTTAACCTTTAATCTTTTTATGTCTGGATTCTGTCTAATATATGTAAATAATGTTTCCAATGCTAAAATGAAGAGTAGGGGTGAGAGTGGGCAACCCTGTCTGACTCCTTCCTCTATTTTTATTGGGCGGGTATATTCCCCATTTATCGTAATGTTCGCCTGTTGTGTGTCGTAGATAGTGGTTATAATATTTTCTAATTTGGTGTCTAAATTCATGTTATAAATTCTTTGGATTAAAAATTGCCAATTCAAGTTATCAAAGGCCTTCTGTGCATCTAAAAACATAAAGGCTATTTGTTTCTCGGGGTGGGTTTCATAAAATTCCAGAACATCTAGTACTATTCTTAAATTATTCTTGATTTGTCTGTTCGGGAGAAATCCATTTTGGTCTTGGTGTATCAGGTCATTCAAAATTGTTTTTAATCTGTTTGCAACAATAGAAGCGAATATTCTATAGTCCATATTTAACAAGGAAATTGGCCTGTAGTTTTGTATATATCGGGAATCCAAGTCTTCCTTCGGGATCAGCAAAATCAATGCCCCCTTCCATGAGTCCAGCATTCTGGCTGCCAATAGAACATCGTTAAAAACTTCCACCATAAGGGGTCCTATTAGTTCTCCTATTACCTTGTATAGTTTAGTATTTATTTGATTTGTCAATCATTTACAAGAATGAGGAATAAGAATAAATATAGTTTTGAATACATGAGACAGATACTTATAAAAAAAATAAAAAAACAATAGGACAGGGACGGTAGGAACGATTGGTATGCTTATGCACACCCCCTACAGGCCTCTTAGGAAGGGGGTGAGGTCAATAGTAGACAGTCTAAGGTTATAAAGTTTTTGGGGTTTGGGGAAGAAACCACAGAGTCAGGTAAGAGTATTCCAAACATTGACCACTCTGTTGCTGAAGTTGTATTTTCTGCAGTCAAGTTTGGTGCGGTTAACCTTGAGTTTGTATCTATTGTGTGCTCTTATATTGTTATGATTGAAGCTGAAGTATTCATTTGCAGGTAGGACATTGCAATGTATGATTTTATATACTATATTTAGATCGGACTGGAGGCGGAGTAGTTCTAGGTTTTCTAGGTCTAGAGTTTCAAGTCTGGTGGCATAAGGTATTCTGCAATGAGTAGAGGAGCAGAGAACTCTTCTTGTGAAATATTTCTGGACTTGTTCAATTGTGTTTATATCAGATACATGATATGGCTTCCAGACTGATTACCTGTACAAAAATATAAAAAGCTTCTTCGCTTGCAAAAAGCTGCCCTAAATACCAATCATTAGATTAAAAATACCTGCAAGCCAGAGTTACAAATCAGGCAGGGTGCCAGAGCATCTTGAGGAATGAAAATAGTTAAAATGCAGTGATAACTATCAAGCAGCCAACTCTTGCTCATAAAGTGAAACCCTTTAGCAGAAAGGTTATTTAAGCTCTCCAGAAAAAGCACACCCAGGAAAAGCAATCCTTAGATCCATTTGAAACCACTTCAAGGTGGTCTCACTCACCTTACAAGATATCCTAAGGAAATCATCCAGATTTAAGGAAAGGTCACATGCCTCCCAGAAAGGCAATAAAAAAATCAGTGCCGGAAGGCGGAGCTTCGTCTCGGCGATACAGCTGCAATCTCGGGGCTCCGAGATCGCAGCTGATATTTTCGCCCCTGGTCGGTCCTAACGGACCTAAACCGTCCCGTAGAGACGGTAATCGTGAAGGGCACATTCCCTGGATCCCAGGGACATCGCAAAGTCCCTGGTTTGATCCGGGAGAAGTCCTTTTGCTGGCGGCGGAGAGGCAGCTCCCATAGCTGCTGAAGTCGGGATAGCTCCGGAAAGGAAGAAGCTGAAAGTGAAGTGTGTCGGCTGGGTGAGAAACTTTTTTTTTTTGTTAATTTGCTGAGTTTTGAAAGGACACTCTGAATATAAGAAGAAATCTGTGAGATATTTTTTTTTGACAAAACTGTATGAGCGGCGTTTTTTAAAGAGATGTCAAATTGAGGCTTGGATTTTTTTTTTCTTTTCCTTACTTTTTTTTGGGGACTTCAGCGCAACTTTGTAGTTAACCGGACTGAATTTTATATATATGCTTATGCTCCTTTTTGATTTTTTAATTTTTTTTTTAGGATAGAGGCTCCTTTGGCTATTTTATATATATATATATATATATATATATATATATATATATATATATATATATATATATATATATATATATATATATATATATATATATATATATATGTTTTCTTAAGTTTTCATGGGTACATACATACATACATATATATATATATATATATATATATATATATATTAATACTTTTTCTTTTTGTTTAATTTAAACTATGTTTTTCTGGCTGGGGGGGGAGTGTATTAAGAAACTTTGTAACACTGCCAACTAGAGGCTTGAAAATATTTTATTTGAATTGGAGAAGAACTTTGAAAAGACTACTTCTCAAGGACATTTCAATTTGATAAGATAGAGGGAGAGCGCAGCAGAATATTATTACAGGTGCTTTCCTGGACCCTTATCAATATTTCAACACTTGAGGCTTGGCTTTGAAGCTTGTGGAGAAGAGAGTCATAATAAGAGCCTTGGACAAATAAACAAAGTGCAGTGTGTTTTCTTATCCTTTTTCAGTTGTGTACCCCTACTCACCAGCCTCTCTGTAAACTTTAATTTTAGTAATACTCTTATTTTTGATTTTTATTTTAAAGGGAAAGCCTCAGAACTTTTTTTTATTTTTCTTTTCTTCTCTTTCTTTTTACTGGTATTTTTTTTTCTTTTCCCATTTATATTTTTGGACCATTCTGCCTTTTCTTTTTTATTATTGAGATCTCCCAATTGGATTAAGGTGTGAAGAACCTGAAGGAATTTTTTCTTTTTTTCTGTTTTTTTTTTCTTCCTAATTATTATTATTATTTTTGGGCTTTTTTCTTCTTTCTATTTTTCATTTTTTATTGTGGACTACTTCATAATTGGATTAGGGTCTAGAAGAACCTGAAGATTTTTCTTCTTCTTTTTCTCCTTTTTTCTTTTTGTCATTGGGCTTTTTATTATTGGATTTTTCCATTTTGGATTATAATTGGCTATTCTACCAGTTGGATTAAAAGCTAAAAAGAATTTGAAGGTCTTGAAGCATCAAAATGAGCAGGAAACCCATATCTTCTGGCGTTTCTACTTCTACCTCTGCCTCCCCACCAGCTGGAGGACAACGTTTAATTCAGACAATGTTGAAGCAAGATAAAGAACAAGAAAAAGTGACTTTACAGATGATTATGCAAGGAATCCAAGATCTCAAGATAAAAATAGACACTATTGAACAAAGAACAGAGAAGACTGATGAAAAAGTGGAAAATATTCAACAAATGATGGTGAAGTATGATGAGAGATTCCAAAAATTGAGGAAGAAGGTAAACAAAGAGAGGAGAAGATTGGAAATATTGACAGCAGATTAACAGTGGTTGAACAAGATAAAAGTGGGATGTTGAGGTGGGAGATGGAGAGGTCAGAATTCTATCTCAGATTTCAAAATATAGAAGAAGAAAAAGGACAAAACTTGGCTGCGATAATGATAGAAATTTTGGCGGATGCTTTGGAAATTACAGAGGAAAAGATGATGGATGGAGTAGATGAGGTATACCGAGTTTTTACGATGAGAAATAAATTACCAAGGGAAGTCCATATCAGATTTACCAAAAAATCCATCAAAACACAAATATTACAAGCTGTAAGAGAAAAGACATTGAAATACAAAGGCAAAGAGATTGTGGTTTTAAAACAAATACCCAGAAGAGTGAGAGAGATGAGAAGAGAATATCGATTCCTGACCAAAATGCTATTGAAAAAGGAAGTGAATTATAGATGGCTGATTCCAGAAGGATTAATGTTTACATGGCAAGAACAGAGACATAGAATGGATTCAATTGAGAAAGCAGAACTTTTCCACGCAGAATTTTTTGGAAGGACAGAAGAAGAGGCAGAGAAAGAGGTCTCATTAATTGAGTTTCAAGAGGAACAACTGGAGACTGAAGAAGAGGAAGGTGCAGTAGGTGGACAGGTGGACAGTAAAGAACAGCGTGAAGTGAGATCCAGGAGAGCTGTTAGACCTAAATATAAAGCATAATCATGGAAGAAAAAAAATTGATTACAATGAATATAAATGGACTCAATTCAGCTGTTAAAAGAAGGAAAACCTTTCACAAATTAGAGATATTAAAATTTGATATAATTTGTCTACAAGAAGTACATATTAAAAAACAACATGAACAACTGTTAGTACAGCCAAAATTAGGGAAAATATTTACTTCTTTGATTCAATGTAAGAAAAGAGGAGTGGTTCTATACATTAAAGAGGTCATCCCAGCAAAATTGATATATACGGATGAAGACGGAAGAGTATTAATGGTGGAAATAATGGACAACAATATAAAAATACTCTTGATTGCAATTTATGCTCCGAATGATAAACAAGAAGAATTCTATAAAATAAACTGGACTATATAGCAACAACAACAAAGCAAAATAGAAAGACTCTCCCTAAATCCTTTTTTAAAATGACAGACGAATTAACCTTAAAAGACATTTGGAGAGAAAGAAATGTTAAAGCTAAACAATATACTTTCTATTCAAATAGACATTTATCATGGTCCAGATTGGATATGATTTGGATCTCAACAGAATTAATATCTAATATTCAAGAAACAAATATTGAAACAAGTACTTGGGCAGATCATAGCCCAATGACAATTAAATGGAAGGGATAAAAAAAAAGATCGAGATGGACATTAAACAATACTACCTTAAAGGAAAAAGATTTTACACAATGGATGGAGAAAGAATTGGCTTTTTTCTTTAGAGAAAATAAAAAAGAAGATACTTCAATGCAGAATGTTTGGGATACAATGAAGGCATATGTTAGAGGTTTGATAATAGATTATATAAGAAAAAAGAATATTAGGAAAAGGCAAGCCACTAAGGCCTTGGAAGATGAGTATAAAAGACTTGAAAAAGAATTACAGAAAATGCCACAGAAAAAGGATATTAAATTGAAGTTGGATATAACTAAACATAAAATGGAATTAATAGAGAAAGAAGAATTGGCACAGAAAATTAGAAATGCTAAACAGAATTATTTTGAAGATGCAAATAAACCAGGTAGATGGCTAGCATATAAATTGAGAAAGGAGAAAGAATCAAGAAAAATATTGAAGTTAATAGATGATCAAGGCCAAGTTTGTTATGGTAATAAGGAGAAAAAGGAAATTATTCGACATTTCTATGGGCAACTATATAAACAAGAGAATATTGATGAGGAAAAAGTCAAACAGTATCTATAGAATGCTAACTTACCGAAGATACCTAAAGAGACTGAAGAAATGCTAGAAAGCAATATAACAATGATGGAATTAACTGAAGCACTTAAGAAACAAAATAATGGGAAAGCACCAGGTCCAGATGGGCTTCTGGCAGAATTCTATAAAACATTTCAAGAATCATTGAGCATCCCATTGCTAGAAGTTATGAATGAAGCTATGTCAAAGAAGATGATACCCAAAACATGGTCAGAGGCTTATATTACACTTATTCCAAAAGAAGAGGCTGATCCACTGCAAATTAAGAACTATAGACCTATTTCTTTATTAAATGCAGACTATAAAATCTTTGCTTCAATTTTAGCAGAAAGACTTAAAAAATACTTAAATAATTTCATTCACCCAGATCAAAATGGATTTCTGCCAAAGAGACAAATTAGAGACAATATGAGAGTAATCTTGGATACTTTGGAATACTATGAGGCACACTCTGAAAAGCAAATGGCTTTGATATTCCTAGATGCTCAAAAGGCATTTGACAACATGAACTGGAGATTTATGTTATTACTATTGGAACAGATGGGTTTTGCCAGAAAATTTATCCAAGCAATAGAAGCCATATACAATAAACAGACAGCAAAGGTAATGATGGAGGGAGAACTTACAGACTTTATCAATATAAGAAAAGGCACAAGACAAGGACGTCCCCTATCTCCTTTGCTATTTGTATTGACTTTGGAAGTGTTGAATAGAAATATTAGAGATGATAAAAGCATAAAAGGAATGAAAATTAAAAAGGAAGAATTTAAACTGCAAGCCTTTGCTGACGACTTAGCCTTTATTTTGGAAGATCCGTTAGAAACAGCTCCAAAGTTATTGGAAAAGATAGAGATATATGGTGAGGTGGCTGGTTTGAAAATAAATAAAGACAAAACAAAGATTTTGACAAAGAACATGCTACTGAGACAAAGAGAAGAATTGGCAGACCTGTTGAAAATCCAAGTTACTGAATAAGGTCAAGTATCTGGGGATACACTTGACAGCAAGATGTAGCACATTAAAAGAGAATAATTATATTAAACTTAAACAACAGATAGCTACAGACTTGAAGAAATGGGAAAACTTGCAATTGTCATTAATAGGGAGAATTTCAACAATTAAGATGAATCCTATTTCTGTTTCAAACAATACCAATTAGGTTCGGAAAAGACTATTTTGAAGATTTAAATAAAATTATGTTGAAGTATATATGGCAAGATAAGAAAGCAAGAATAAAGCTAAAGCTTTTGCAAGATGCTAGAATTAGAGGAGGTTTTGGCCTGCCCAATTGGGAATTGTACTATCAAGCTGCAAGTTTGATGTGGGTTAAGGAATGGATAACATTAAGAAAGACTAGATTGTTGACACTAGAAGGTCATGATTTGCTGTTGGGTTGGCATGCTTTTTTATGGTATAAGGGAACTAAAACACAGGGTTATTTTAGAAGACATTATATACGGGAGTCTTTGTGGTTAAACTGGGAGAAGATAAAAAGACAATGTTATTTGAAAATTCCAGTTTGGTTATCGACTATTGAAGCATTTTCCTATCCTATAATTTATAAGAAGGAACAAACAGTTAGATATGGGGAACTATTGGATGAAAAGGGTGAACTTAAATCGATACAAAATTTAGAGGAACAAGGTATAAAGATGAATTGGTTTTCATATGCGCAAATACATTCAAGGTATGATGAAGATTCTAAAACAGAGGGATTTTATGATAAACAGACTGATCTAGATAAGATCTTGACAGGTACTGATGAGAAGGTGATTAAAAAATTATATGGTTATTTACTGGGAATTAAATTAGAGGAAGAACAAGTTAAAGAAACTATGATTGTTTGAGGGAAGAATTTTGGATATGGGATTGATTTAGAGAAATGGCAAAAATTGTGGTCTCAAAATTATAAAATGACAATGTCAACAGCATATAAAGAAAATTTGTATAAGATGTTTTACAGGTGGCACTTTTCCCCGACAAGAATAGCAAGAATGTTCAAGAACAAATCTGAAAAATGCTGGAAATGTCATCAGATACCTGGCTCATATTACCATATGTGGTGGATTTGTGAGGACGCTAAAAAATATTGGACTAAAATTCGCATGTGGTTGGAAAAAATGACAAAGAAACGTATAGATTTGAAACCGGAGTTCTTTTATTGGGAATCTTACCAGACACATACAGTAAAGACTTGAAATATCTGATTGTAAATGTATTAACAGCGGCTAGGATTGTATTTGCTAAAAACTGGAAGAATGAGAAAATACCATCACAGGAAGAAATTATTAAGAAAATATTGGAATGTGCTGAGATGAGTAGATAGACATTTGAAATTAGAGAGCAAGAGGATAAACAATTTTATGAAATTTGGGATCTTTTTTATCAATGGCTAGATGACAAAATACGATAATAGAATATTTAGAATGTTAGACAGCAAGGAATACCTTTATCTTTTTTTTTGCCTTCGTTATTTGACATTATATCTATAAAGTGTTTCTAGGATAGATTTGGTATGATTATATGATTTGTTATAGAATAAACTGTTTAAAGTATTGTTATCTCATAAAGCATGAATGATTAAAAGTATAGTCAAATGATTTTTTAATAGTGATATTAGGATATATAAGTTTGGATTGACAATATGAGTTGTTATGTAACATAACTGTAATTGAGACTACGAAATGAATGCACAAAACTGATGAACCAACCGACACACTGTATGTACATAAGAGAGTTGATGTTTTAATGTTTTGTTTGTCTTGTTTGTTTGTAGAAAATCAATAAAATTGTTTAAAAAAAAATCAGTGCCAAGCTTGCATCCTGCCTCTTAGAAGTATACTCCAAAAGGACAGTGCCAGATAGTACTAAAGCAGTGAAGGAAGACCCCCTCCCCAGATAGAAAAAGAAACCAAGAGGCAGGAAAAAATTCAAACACAATACAAATAATTAAACCACAACAGTTACTTGTTGAAGCTGAATAGGGAAAATTATCCCATCAATAAACACAGGATTAAATGTCACCAAGCACAGAATTAACCTTCACCAAAACCCAGTTTTAGACCAAAACTCAGAAAGAGTCTGTAAATTCACGTTTGAATGTCAATTTTTCTAGCTAGCCAAGAAGCCTTGCTGAATGTCACTCATCTTGGTTCCCTGTCACTAAAAGCTTTGCTTCATTATTCAATTATTTCTTCAAAGTGCTGATTGTCCAGGGAAGTATTTCCTCCCAACAGCAGTGTAAAAATCTTAAAACAACCTTTCCCCTTTAAGAAAGCCAAGCCCCAAAGCTCCAGAGACAGTAAGTCTAGGCTGTCCGCCAAGAATGTAATAAGGGTGGAAAAAAACAAAAGGCGATTGCTTCTAACTACTGGTTCTCCGAACTGCTTAGAAAGTTCACAAAGGGTTCTATAGAACTGGATAAAACCAGTAGAATCCCACCCCTGATATAAATATAGCTCTGATTTAAAGAGGTGAATACAATACAACCTTTTATTTATTAAGACAGGGTCCTTGTTCCAAATTGAAGCAACTGTGGTTTGGCGACTGGTGATTATCTTTGCCTTAAACCCCCTCCTTTCTCATTAAAAAAATAAAGAAGGCATAGATTGATATCTTTGTTAATAATACATATCCATATATAACAAAAAATGATGGTTGTCTGGGATACCACTCAAATTATACCAAAAAGGTGCTAGAATACTCTCACAGAAGTCAGAGGTGACAATGTATAATACTTACTTGATGATGTCCCCTTCAAGAGCAATCACTCGTTTAATTATCTTCTGTTCTGGGTTTCTTGGAGACCTAGGTAAAAAATGGGCGGGGTGGTTATTCTCTCAGCAGAGTTCTTATTGTTTTAAACAAAATGAAGAGACAAACCATCTTAAAAATGAGAACTGCGCAGATTTTTGTATTTTGCCTGATATTTCATCTATCATTGCAGAAGTGAAGGTATTGCTATCACTATCATTTCAGTCTACTGTGTAGAAAATGGGGTACGCGCCAGAAAAAAAAGTAAATCCGAAGACCAAGTTAATTTATTCTCTTTTTGTTGCAAAATAAATGTAGAAAATATTCACTGGTGATCAAATTAATACCCTATTATAGAGAATGCTGAGATGGATTCAAATATTTAAAGATGAATTTACTACTAAATGCCAAGACAGTAGCATACATAAACATTTATGTCAGTCATTTATTTAAGAGTAAATGGAAAATTACATAATCTGATGAAGACATTTCTCTCTTAAAAACAGTTTTTTGAAGAAAGATCTATATTGCATGGAAGAAACTTAACTTAAAAAGAAATGATAGTCACAGCAGTTATAAGACACTCCACTAAATTTAAAAAAAAGAGTACAGAATCTGCTCTGATTATCCAACAACTTCCTGCAATACTGACTGTATAATACAATGGTCAGAAATTGAACACATAGTCCTCGTTTAGCAAATTGCTCACAGTTACAACACCCACTCCTTGCATTTGCAACAGAGGTGGTATTCAGCAGGTTCTGACCAGTTCTGGAGAACTGGTAGCAGAAATTTTGAGTAGTTCAGAGAACCGGCAAATACCACCTCTGACTGGCCCTGCCCCCATCTACTCTCTGCCTCCCGAGTCCCAGCTGATCGACTGGATCTTCTTTTGTTGCCCTGCACAGGAGAACAGAGCTGGAAAGAAGGTTATTGGGGTGGGGATGGAATGGGATTTTGCAGTATCTTTCCCCTGCCATACCCAACAAGCCACACCATGCCCAACAAACAATGCTCACAGAACCGGTAGTAAAAATGTTTGAATCTCACCGTTGATTTGCAAGCTTCATAGGTCTATAAAGGAAAGGAAAGCTGTGAAGAAATATAATAAGGACAGAATTTCATTCAGTGATTATTACTTCACTTAATGATCAAACTGACATTCCCAATTGTGGTCACTAAACTGGTATCCTTTCCTTGATAGTATCTAAAAATTCCACCTTGGGCCAGAAAGAAGTTAACAAATATTTTAAGAAATTAAATACATGTACATATGTACGTACATACATACATACATACATACATATTTTAAAGTGATTCATAGAGATCAGTGGGAATTATATATAGAACTGTGGATTTTACAAAGTTGTTTGCTACAAGATGGGCATCAACAAACAAAGACATTTTCATATCGCCTCTGAAGTAAAATTTTGCAAGAAATTTATTTTCATCAACCAATTATACATAAAACAGCTAGTTAAAACTAGTACTAAAATAACCACAGTAGGGAAGAAAATGCTTTTGAACTTTGAAATCCAAAATACAAGAATATGCATCTGGTGAGTTTAGTTACAAATTCTACTACATAATACTAATATTCAACATACATTTCTGAAAAGTGGTTTTTTAGAACTTAGCTCCACCTTGTAAGAAATAAGTAAATTCAAAAATAAAATGGTATATAAGATGCTTAAATGTTTCACAAATGGGGGTTGGACTGGATGACCTGCAGGGTCCCTTCCTTCTGTTAATCTGTTATCAAATGTTATCAAATATCTCCCTGTATATACATGCTTTGCTTTTATACTTTTGACATGCTCCATTGTTGAGCCTTTATATATTTTCATCTTATGCCTTTTATATTATTATTATGTTTGGCGGGGTTGTTATAATCTCTTTGGAAAAATGGTAGTATAAGTTGAAACTGTAAAATTGTACCTTAAGAAGTTAGAAAGAGGCCCTGATGAGGGGATACATTCCTTAATGCTAAGGAAAGATGCCACATGGGCAGCCAAAGTAAGAGGTAGGGAGGGGTATGGATGAGAACATAACAGAAGGAAATAATTCTCCCCAGAGACATCCTGGGATTAGCTGCAACACCTGAGGGCATATCCAATGAGTTTGAAGTGGGGAGGGAATGAGTCTCAAGAAAGAGGGAACTTGAGTGATGAGATGAAACCGTATGTAAAGTATGTTTTGGAATTTAACGGTGTGGCTTTTGATTTGAACCTGTTTGTTGAGGTTCTAAAGGGCCACAGACGCTTTGCAAACCATCTATTATTTCTTTTTAATAAATCCTCTTTGTTTTCAACGATCCAAGGTGTTTTTTTTTTGTTGGCTTTGAGATATTTCCAACAAGCTACACCAAATATTGAAAGAGGCTGAATGTTGCACAAACTCTTAAAGATTTATTAACTTTATAATTCTCTATTCAGCCTCCATCCTTTCACAATTCTTCCACTGATCTTTATTTAATTTCACAGATTTTGTTTTTAACTGATCCATCAAAAACACTCATTTTTAATTAGGGAGGTGGGATGTTTTGCTTTTTTATTATTTTTCATAAAAAATGTTGAGTTATAGAAAGAAAGAGTGATATTTATGCTCTGGACTATTGACATGATACCTGAGCCAAATAAAGGCAGTAAAATCACTCTAGGTGTAGGTACAGTGTAAAATATTAATATATGATAAATAATGGAACAATTAAAAATAATAGCAGTTTTCTCTCTCTCCCCCCTTCCTTCTAATTTCTTTCTTTCTTTCTTTCTTTCTTTCTTTCTTTCTTTCTTTCTTTCTTTCTTTCTTTCTTTCTTTCTTTCTTTCTTTCTTTCTTCCTATTTTTTCTCTTTCTTTCTCTCTCTCCCCCTTCCTTTCTTTCTTTTTGCTATTTTGGAAGCATTTATGCAGCAACGTAAACAGTATCTTCTAAAATGATTATATTCAATAAAAGCATACTTGAGGAAAAGCAGCCAAACTCAGCCATAATCCCTCATCTATCTATCGGCAGAAACTCTTCAAATTACACTAGAAAAGGACACAAAATTGTCCTAACCATCAGTTGCTTGTTAGAATATGATGATACAGACTCTTTCTCACTTCCTTCCTTTTCTTTCTCCCTTGTCAGAATATTCATGAACTGGCAGAGATATGGTAACAAGGTCAGCCAATGAATAGCATGGCAACAGATCAGCCAATGGGAGCTGAATTAGAAACTGAAACTAGAAGTAGCCTGGGCGTGGCTTGTATTAAGCTATCTGCTCTGAGCTCTGAGAAGCTACGATCTTGTCTGGCTTGTCTGACTGTTCAGACTGTTCAGGGATGGTTGTGTTGCATTGGAAGAATCTACTATTGGTATTGTACATTTTACTCATATGTTATTATGTATATAAAGAAGTTAATGAATCCTGCTGAACCAGTCATCTCTGTGTGCTTTCTGGATTTAATTTCTGCAATAAACTCTAACATCCATTCCCTCCTTCCCACCCTCCCTCCCTCCCTTCTTTCTTTCTCTCTCCCTCCCTCCCTTTTTCTCCCTTCCCTTTCTTTCTTCTGCCTCCCTCCCTCTTTCTTTCTCTCTCTCTCTTTCTTTCTTCTTTCCTGCTTTGCGCCCCATGCCCCATTTCGGGCCTTGTAAGCCTCCGTGCAGCTTCCTGGCAAAAAACAGGGCATGGACTCCTGGAAGGGGCAGAGTGGGACCAGCTTGTTTCAGAACTACTGGTTTGCCGAACTGGATGTAAAATTAATACCCAATTCGCTCAAACTGGCCCAAACTGGCTGAATCTCACCCGTCCCAAAGCCTCTGCGTGTCCCATTTTTGCCCTCCCCGGAGTCCAGAAGCACTCTGCAGGCTAAAAATGCGTCTGGTTTTGGCCTCCCAAAGCCTCCATGCATCCCATTTTCAGCTTCCCCGGTGTCTAGAAGCACTTGGCAGGTGAAAAGTGCACCCATTTTTAGCCTCCGGAGGCCTCCACATGTTCCGTTTTCGGCCTCCCATTGGGGAGGGCAAGAACGGGACCTGCAGAGGCCTCTGGAGGCCAAAACCACCCATATTTTTGGCCTGCAGAATGCTTCTGAGTCTGTGTTAGCTGTATAAGACACACAGACATTTCCACCCACTTTTTTGGAAGAAAAAAGTGCATCTTAAAGTCTGAAAAAAACGTTAATATATTATAAAGTTAATAAAGCACTCATAGAAGACAGACAGATATTTTCATGAATAGTTATTGCATGCAGAACAATGACTTATACCTACTCTCCAATAAACAATTTGGTTTCAGAAAAAAACTATCCTGTAATCTGCAACTCTTACACTGCAAAAACATATGGACGACACAACTCGACCAGGGCAAAGCAATAAATGCAATCTACATAGACTTCTGTAAAGCCTTTGATTCAGTGGTACACGACAAACTACTCCTAAAAATAAAATCCTATGGTATCTCTGGACAACTGAATAACTGGATAGAAGCATTCCTGGCAAACAGACAACAAATGGTCAAAATTGGGAGC
The DNA here is from genome assembly GCF_049901735.1 of Notechis scutatus. Classification (NCBI taxonomy): domain Eukaryota; kingdom Metazoa; phylum Chordata; class Lepidosauria; order Squamata; family Elapidae; genus Notechis; species Notechis scutatus. Next base: position 5,594,715 of record NC_142014.1, read on the forward strand.
GTCCTATCAAATTCTGTACCTGTCAATAGTGGTGTCCCCCAAGGCAGTGTTCTAGGACCAACTCTCTTCATACTCTACATAAATGACCTCTGTGATCATATTAAGAGCAATTGCATTCTTTTCACTGATGATGTAAAGCTGTTCAATACCACAGACAATACTGCTACCCTACAAAAAGATCTTGACTATGTATCAGAATGGTCAAAAAAATGGCAACTTCAAATCTCAACAAATAAATGCTCTGTCTTACATATTGGCAAAAAAAATCAGAAAATAAAATACAAGCTGAATAGTCAAGATCTTGTTGATGACCCAAGCTCTGTAAAGGACCTTGGAATACTCACCTCTAATGATCTAAGTGCTAGAGCCCACTGCAACTACATAGCCAAAAAGGCATTAAGAGTTGTTAACCTAATCCTACGTAGCTTTTTCTCTGGTAATATCACACTACTAACCAGAGCATACAAAACATTTGCTAGACCAATACTCGAATACAGTTCATCAGTCTGGAACCCACATTACGTATCTGATATTAGCACAATTGAGAAAGTCCAGAAATATTTCACAAGAAGAGTTCTCCACTCCTCTACTCGTTGTAGAATACCTTATGCCACCAGACTTGAAATTCTAGAACTAGAAAACCTTGAATTACGCCGCGTCTTCGGTCTGATTTAAGCATGGTATATAAAATCATACATTGCAATGTCCTACCTGTCAATGAATACTTCAGCTTCAACCATAACAACACAAGAGCACACAATAGATACAAACTCAAAGTAAACCTCACCAAACTTGATTGCAGGAAATACGACTTCAGCAATAGAGTGGTCAATGTCTGGAATACTCTACCCGACTCTGTAGTTTCTTCCCCAAACCCCAAAAACTTTAACCTTAGACTGTCTACTATTGACCTCACCCCTTTCCTAAGAGGTCTGTAGGGGGCGTGCATAAGCGCACCAACGTGCCTACCGTCCCTGTCCTATTGTTTCTCTTATTCTTCTTTTATTTTTCTTATATGTACCCATTTCATGTATTCACAACTATGTATACACTTATACTTATTATCTTGTAAACAATTGGCAAATCAAATAAATAAATAAATAAATAAATAGAATTCCTCCTCCAGTCATGTTAGCTCAGGAATTTTGGAAGTTAAAGTCTACAAGTCTTAAACTTCCCAAGTTTGAAGACCCTTGTCTTATACTATTCATCCATGTTTCAGAAATCACTAGATATTATCTCTATAATAAAGGTATACGTAACTGTCAAGCCAAAAGAAATGAAAGCTAAGTTTTATTTTTTTCCACTAGAGGGTGGCATCTCAAAAGAAGGGTTATGTACACTATAGTAAACCTGTTATATTTTTTAAAATCAAATTCTACCTGTTGATTTTCAAATCCTTATGTGTTTGAGTTTCTCTTTCTACGTAAACACATTTATAGGGAAAAAAAAGTTAATAAATATTTTGGAGTCATTTTTTTTCTTTTTGACAAGAATATGTTTTCAAACTCAGCTATAATTCTGAAAAATTTCAGAGTGCTACTTATTTAGGAAAAGTAAATAAAAGAAAAAAACAGATAATTCAGATAGATGAAATATAGAGGTAGAGATTAGATAGATGGATAGATAGGTATAGAGATATATAGATGAGAGAGAGAGGAAGGGAGGGAGAATATAAAAAGGTCTGTCTTCTTCCTTTCTAGTGTATGTTTGGTTACAAATTTGACTGATGTTTGTTTTGTGTCTCCATATTTATATTCAGGAGTGTGTAAATATGCATTTTCTATCATTCAGTCAATGCATGTTGCAAAACATAAGGGAGAACAAACAGTGGGGTTTCAAACACATTTGGCTAATAGACATACTGTAGATCTCTCTGTATGAGTGTATGGGGAGGGAGAGAGGGAGGGAGATATATTTTCTAACTAGTGAATGGAGATAACCAGAACAGGAATGTGCCTCCTTTTCAGTATTATACCCTACACATTAAATGGAATTCAGTGCTTCACAGAGATGCATTCATTCTGTCCAGTGAAAGAATGTCTGGAAGCGGAGAAAGGAGAGCTCCGTGTATTTGTACTCTAAACAGCAATGTCATCTAACAGACAAGTTGTCTCAGCCAACCAGAGCATCAGCGAGTCCTACATCTTGGCACTCTAAAGCTATTGGTTCCTCTCTGGGGAGTGGAGGGTTATTAATGACCACTGAGCAGGCAGCCCCATGTCAGTGTGACAACTGATCGGGTGAATGATGCACCACTAACCACCATAGAAACGAAGAGAAAGAAGAAGAAAAGCTAGAAGCATCTTTCTCTCTCCTCTCCTCCGCTCTCTCTTTCCCCCTCCTTCCCTGGATTGTGAGCTTCTGAAAACCAGCACAAAGCTCTGAAAAAAGTACAGGAAATCAGGCTGCACAGAGACTCTCTCCTCTTATATGATACATAGAGACAACACTAATATTCATGATCTGTGCAGATATCGGCTCAGCTTCCTAGCTTTAACATCAATATGTGGCTATTTGAACTAAGGAATAAAATATGCATGAGTATTCCAGGACTAAATTTACTTTTGTAGGGTAAGTATCTTATTTCTCCTAAGTTCTGTTCTTGTGCTATTTGCTTGTGAGATGTTTCTTTTCTGTTTCTAGTTTTCGGCTGAGCAATTTCCCATATTCTCCCTCCAGATTTTACTCTTTTGGTGAGACAAAGGACCCCTGTATGCTCCAAATCAACCCACCATCAAATCCTCATTAATCTATTTTTCCTCAAGACTTCTGAAAGCTGAAACACACATCAAATGGCTTGAATAATGGAATTCTCAGTATCCTCAAGGCAAAATGAAACAGCCCACTTTCTCTCTGTGCTTGGAAACCAATTACATGCAGCACAGGGCAGCTTTTTAACCCTCTTCCAAGGGCTGAATTACAGCAAATGCCACTGCATGTCATACTTGAATCTAAAAGCCACCCAGAAGGAAGGCTGAATAAGATTATCACACTCCAACTGCATGTCCTGCCAGATTAGACTTTTAAGAATTGTTATAGATGACTGGCCTCCCCACCTACCCATCACCTACAACACACACACACACCTGGTAGTCAGAAAGGCAATGCCCCTATTAGTAATGCAGCTGGAATTGACATATGTAAGGATAAAAAAAAAAAAAAGACAGTCCTCATCTCCTCTGGAAACTGAAAGGATCATAATATAAGCCATTAAAGAAAATTTCTGATAGGAAAACCTGGGGTCGGAAGGCTGTATATTCATTCTTTGATGTTGCTATTATTATTGCTTGTTATGGGAAATCTCAGATATTTGCTTGAAAACGGGAGTGAGGAATGGGTCTTGATTTGCACCAGCTCTGTCTAGTTCTAACCAGTAGCATAATTTGGAATCAGTAAGGCCATGTGCTTAAATCAGAAGGAACCAAATGGATAAAACAGGCAAGCTTGACAATCTACTTTTATGTGTGTTTTCATGTGCATAAGTAGCATTGCAGGCACAGGTACAGGAAGAGGATGTAACATAGCCAAATCAAATCAAACCTTGTTAATATAAAGATATCAATAGTGGATCTAAATCAAAAGTCTCTTGTTCCTATAGACTTCCAGTGGCAATGTGCCTTCTAAAATAGTTCTTGTGTAGTGGTGTTTTTGTGTGTGTGTGTGGGGGGGGGGGGTTTGGTAAGCTAAGGAATCCCACATCTCAAATGCCTGCTTTTGCTCCATTTTTGCCCACAAAAAGAAATCCTAGAGGAAGCCTGCTCCCTTACCAGCAGCTCTTTCTCTGAAAGTTAATATTGGCTCTGCAGTATTCAGTGCAAGAGAGAAAGAAAACAACTTCTCTTCCTGAAACTGGTTACTTTCCCATAAAGAAGTCAGGAGAAAGTGTGTGTGTGTGTGTGTGTGTCAAAGTCAAGGATTGGTCAAGGAAACAGCTTCCCTCTCAAAAAGATGGGAAGAAAGCAACCCTAATAAAACCCCACTTTTTTTTTAACTCAGATAATAAATGAGTTTAAGGAAATGGATCTCTTTTAGATTACAGTACAGAAAGCAAGATAGAAAAGCTGTTGTTATTGGCAAGCTTGCCATTCTCCATCGCTGTAGTTTTCCTTGTTCTGTTTGCAAATCTGGTTTGCTATGCAACAACCAAAACGGTTACTTCATATCTATCTTCTTAGGCACCTTTTAGCTGTTTCAAAGAGAGCTGCATCTTTATGTTTTTAGCTGGTGCAAATGTGTTTCGTTGCAGTCATGAAATAACTCGTTATTGCATTTTGGGTGATATAGTAAAAGCATTGCTTGCATGAACACGGTCAGAATTTGTATGGATGTAACAGTGCAAATGTTGATAACTGAGACCTGTGACTAAACTTTAGATAATAATGTAATCCAAGCTACTTTAGATAACAAGTCTATGATATATGATTCTAACCATTTAAAGTATCACCTTGGAGCTTTTCAAAATACAGCTTCCCCCTTTTCTAATTATCTCCATAGTGATAGTAATACTTATGCATGTTCTGAAACACCCAGTCTTCAGAGGAATATTCTTGTTGAATCTGCTAATTTTTTTTTAAAAAAAATTACTCTTTACCTGCTACCCTAACCTCACCATTGTATTTTGCAACAGCATCAAATCATCTGAAATAATCAGATAATAATCAGATACATATGCTTGTATTTTGAAAAGGCACCAGTAGGAACTTTTTAAAAAGAAAAATGTAACTACTTCAAAATACTATGGAATCTTTTATAAGTATAAAAGAACTAAAACATATGTTGTTAGTAATCATACTCAGTTGAAAAGAAATAGGATGGTTTAACTAATTGATAGAAAAGCAAATTGATTTTTCTTTGAGCTTCCCACTGAAATCAGATATCCTAGCTATTCTAATCACAGAAAATACTGGGAAGGAAAGGAAGGGGAAAAGTCCCATTTTCTATTCCATCCATCAAATATTTATTTACTTATTTATTTACTTTTCATTTAGAGTTGTAACTTAATCATTCTATCCAATAAAATGAGGACAATTATAATTTCATGTGTTTTCTCCATACCACCTTTCTATTTATATGTACTTATAAACATCTATTGTCCTTTCTAATAGCAATAAGACTTATATACCACTTTACAGTGCTTTACAGCCCTCTTAAGTGGTTTACAGAATCAGCATATTGCCCCAGCAATCTGGGTCCTTATTTTACCAACCTAGGAAGGATGGAAGGCTGAGTCAACCTTGAGCCTGTGAGATTTGAATTGCCAAACTGCTGACAGCTGGCAGTCAGCAGAAGTAATTCTAACCACTGGGCCACCATGGTTATTCCAATTTTTTGACAAGATACATATGAGTTCATGTGTAATTAAGTTCAGGCCTTGCTAAAATGATGCAAGTTGCAAATGAGGCAAGTAAATACATCCTATTTAAAAAGTAGGAATAAACTAAAGGGCAATTTCTGGCACCTTAAAAAACATATTCCCAGTTTAAGGGAACTCTGATTGAAGAGCAGACACAGAAATCCAAGGTACTTTCAGAAATCAATCTACAAATACAGAAAAAACATGACAATAAAAATTGGCATAAGACAGACTGATAATACTTTCTTTACATACATAAATGGAAAGGCAAAGTGATGGATGGAGATTTAAAACCAATTTATTCAATACCACTATTTTTAAAAATACATTGTGATAAATATAAAAGGTTTTGAACCAAATCAGAAGAAAAATTACAATAAATTGCTTGAGTTTTATAATTGTGGGTTAAAACATTATTGCAATGTGGAAGGACAAATAATGGGTTTTACCATCAAAAGATCAATGTTGCTTTTTCTTAGGTTTACCAAATTTAAAAAAAAAATCCAAAGGTACTATTACTGCTTACAGCTAATATATTTATAAGGTGAATAACATATCTGCTTCTTCCAGTTTCACTCTGATTCATTTAAATACTGATTACGGTAAATAAGATTCAATCTGACTCAATCTATTCATTTAAAGTAGATTCCAGAGTTGTATGCAGTCATGTCAAACTTAGTCAGGCTATATTAGTTAATTTTACAAAGCTTTAATAAGTTTTCAGTTCTATCCAAGTCAGCTTAAAAATTCATCCATAAAGAAATTCATAAATAAAAGAAAGTGCCATTTTAACTGCATCTAAATATCCACCTTGCTGAAGCCACAATTGTCTATTTGTTATTTCTATATTTTTCATATATAGCTAGTGTAATTAATGTCTTGTTTTGGTAAAGTAACATGAGTGTAACCAATATAAAATAGTAACAAAGTGATACATACAGTAAAAAAATCAAACTACAGGTAATCCTCAACTTACAGCCACAATTGGAACCACAATTGGAACCAGAGTTACAGTCTCAAGTTATTAGGGTCATGAGTCAAGGCATCAAGATAACTGGGCTTGATTTTACATTTTTTTGCAGCAGTCATTAAGCAAATCCATAGTCATTAAACAAACATCGTAAATGTGAACCCATTCTTAAAAATGGGTGGTTTTTTACCAGAAACCAGCAAACAAAATCAAAACTGCAGTCACGACCAGTCATAAAGATAAGCTGTTGTCAAGTGCCCCAAATAACTAGAAGATTTGTGTGGCATGATATTTTAGGACAGTCTGAAACAGTTTATCAATCCTAAAACACCCATTTTGAACCTATTGTAATATCAAACAATTGCTAAACAACTGGTTGCAGGTCAAAACTACCTGTAAGCAGAAAAGTCTTTGAATCTATAAAAAAAGATCAATTTACATGTAGCAGAGACAAATAATAACAGTAGGATTTAAAATGAGAAAGAATGTTAAAATGCTAAAATAGTTTAGATAAAAAGATCTATGTTCTAAACTCAAAATATTTCATTTAAGTGAATTGGTGTTTCTGAAAAAGCATTTTGGTAAAAAGAAAAAACAATTAAAATGTCTCATATATAACATACTTTTGTAAACATTTCTTTATCTAATTTAATAATATGGTGATAAAGTTGAATCTTGGCTAGTAATTCTGACTATACTTAGGAGTTGAAAGAAAGGAAAGAAGGAAGATTGGAAAAAAATAAAACTAGATGATATTGGGAACAGTGATTATAGCCCAACTGTTTCCTTGATTTATTTATTTTTTGCTTTTTGGGAAGGGAAATTTGAGGGGGAAATTTTCCTCTACAGGTAGTCCTCAATTTATGACAATTTATGGGATTGGAATTTATGTTGCTAAGTGATGAAATCATAAGGTGCAACATCATATTATTGCATCACTTAGTGCAGCAATCCTGGCAATCTCCATTGCCACCATTAAGCAAAATTCTTGTTAGAACCCACCCTAAGTCAAGCTATTCTGGGTTTCATCCTTCTCAGCCCTGAGCTGTTCTGGAGAACCGGTAGCAGAAATTTTGAGTAGTTCGGAGAACCGGCAAATAACACCTCTGACTGGAGGTTTTACAGCAGTGGTCCCCAACCACCGGGCCCTGGACCGGTACCGGTCTGTGGATCATTTTTTACCGGGCCGGAAAAAAGTGGGCACCACCATCTTGTTTCGACAGCGCTTGAGAAAGTGCTTCCGGGTGAGCTTGTTGGTCGTCGGTTGGAAAGCGGCATTTGGGTGCTGAAGGAATCCTTGCACCTTAGTTTCGTTGAGGGGGGGCGGCTTCGAACGAAGAGCCGTCACGATGGCGGTGGAGTCTCACGTTAGGAGGAGATTAAGAAGGACCCCGAAAAGCCCATCGACAAAGGTACAAAGGAGGAGTTGAAGGTGGCGGGGAGAAGCGCGGGACGGCTGGCTGGCCGGTCGCTCGGCTCGGCTCGCCTTGCCTTGGTCGTGCGTGCTGATGCCGGTACCGGTCCGTGGATCATTTTGTGATGCCGGTACCGGTCCGTAAAACAAAAAAGGTTGGGGGCCACTGTTTTACAGTATCCTTCCCCTGTCACCACTGGGGAAACTGCCAGCACAACCTTTGAAAGAAAGCCTTGTGCATTCAGCAGCTGCAAATACCACCTCTGACTAGAGATTTTACAGTGTCCTTCCCCTGCCACGCCCACCAAGCCACGCCCACAGAACCGGTAGTAAAAAAAATTGAATCCCACCACTGGGGAAAAGAATTGTAACTTCTCATTCAAGAACTGTTATATGGAAATGATTATGTTCAATGATGTGTCTGATTCATTCGATGTTCAAGTCCTGGAACTTTCAAGGAATGGAATGGAGCAGGAAGAGACCTTGAAGGTCTTCTAGTCCAGCCCCATGCTCAAGCAGGAGAACCTATGCCATTTCAGAAGTGACTGTCTAGTCTCTTCTTAAACACCTCCAGTGATGGAGCGCCCATGATTTCTGAAGGCAAGTTTTTCCACTGGTTAATTGCTCAGTTCAAACATTAGAGAAAAAGCCCCATAAGTTCAGCAAATAGGCTGATTTTGTTCCCTTTCATATTTCAATTTCAAACATTTTCCTGTAAAGACAATAAATGATTTATTGTCCATAAACACTATGTAAATAAATAAAGAACCATTTTTTCATATTTGGAAGGTCAAACTTTGGATCTAAAACTAAGTTCTTAAACTGAGACCTCAAATAGTGAAAAACTGAGTTGCTTCATACATTAAGAAAATATGATGATTAATTTCTGATAAGAGCATGCAATTCAATCTTAAACCTACCTAATGATAAATAAATCCCACTGAATTCAAAAGGACTTTCTCTTATGAATGTGTTTAGTTTTATTTCTCTGCTAAAAAATCTGAAAATGATGTTCTGTCTGGCTTGTGTCATGTTAATTATGATTCTACCAGTAAGAAAAGGAAGAAATTGAGGCAAGTTGATCTAAAGATACAAATGTAAGTCTATTTCATAGAAGAAGACAAGCTCAACTTAGGAGGCCTATAAAATTAGAATTTATAATTTGGTTTATTTATGCTACTACTACATATTCATTATATTGATTAGTTATTTTCCTGTTCCTTCAATTGTTAAAAGATTTTGGGAAATCTGAATTACTGAAAAACAAAGAGCAGAAGCTATTGGTGCAGTGGTAGACAACTTGTGGATTGCATGTGGCCTCTTAACTTTTTGTTACCTTACAAAATTGTATTGAATCCATGTAGCTGTAAATTATCAATTTGCTAGATGAAATTATTAGCAGAATTATTTAGAACTTTGAAATACATCTCAGCAACTAAAAAAAATGAAAAAGGCTCCCTTCAAAACATAAACTATATGAAAATCCTGCCACTATATTGGTGTGCTTCAGCATAAACCAGCCCTAAAAATGAGAATTCGTATGCATTTATTTTTAATTTCATAAGAAGGTGTCAGCTTTGGAAGCCATATTGAGATTTAATGCTCCCAAGCTGCCACGGTTGGGTCTGAGAAAGTGAGAGGGAGGAATCCATTTGAGTATATCTAGTTAGACAAAATAAAATTCTTTTGTTTGGTTCAAGGTCACTGAGTGTGGCGTATAATGAATTTGGAATCTTTCTTTAGGACGGATGGTGATTGGACCATGTGATGTGCTGATGGCTAAGGGTGGATGGATTTGTGGTTTTGACTTTTGCAAGGAAGCCTGGAACTTTCAGTTTTGGGATTCCACAGATGTGCCAGTTTACTATTCAAATAAATGTACCTTTGAGATATGTTTGTCTCGGAGTTATTGATTGGAATGGAGGTTTGTTGGAACACTGACATTATCCCGAAACTCCTACAAACTCCAGCGCCCCAAAAGGGGGCTGTCAGGGGTGCTGAGCCCCAGCACTGACTCCAAAATTGGGGCAGTGCGAAGACTCAATGAAGATGAAAGGGAAGAAGCTACAGAAGGGGCTAGGGGGCTTGACACCAGAGAACTAATTGGGGCCCCCAGCTCTCCTTCTGAAGAATTTTTTCAAGTGATAGAAGCTGCAGAGGAGAGACGGAGATCAGGCAACCGGCCTCAGGAGATGGATTCATAGAAAAGCTGCCAGACGGAGCTGAATCCAGAGGGGAGACCGGAGGAGGACCTGCCTGAACGCCTTTCCTTCTCTAGCCCTCCGAGGACAGCCCATGAGACAGAGTGGAGAAGAATGGCAGGCATCCCAGAGCAATTCCAGCCACTCACAGCCACAACCTCTCCAGACAAGCTGGAGACAAGCTGGGTCTTAACACAGCCCACCTTTACTTTCCCTAGTCAAAAATTTGATAGTGGAACCAGCGTGGCATCGGTCAGAGATTACCTAAGGATCGCCCCAGCCCAGCAGACACAAGCAGCAAGGGAGAGATAGCAGATACAGCCGGCATTGGGTACGTTAAAAACCCCAATTCCTCACCCTCCACAACCAGCAAGGAGATTACCCCCATCAGAGAGTATTCCTCCAGGGTGGGGATTTTATCGTCAGGGGTTGGTCCAGTGCTAGTGGATGCCAGCACCCGTTGCACCACTTGGTTCAGGAACACCCTGGGCCAAAGAGAAGCAGCGATCTCTTCTCAACAAAGGGATCTGTGCAGGCAGCAGACTGCAACCCTCTTCCTATCCCGGAGAATTCTACAGACAGGCCCTGCCCAGCAGATTCCAATTCAGTCGCCCTTTGGAGTACCCCTATAGGGCCCCTACATTCCACCAGCTGGCTCAACACATTCCAGCTCAACCTGCAGTTGCTATGCCGATCCCCGCACCCCCCTCAGACCAGATCAAGTGGCTTTCAAAGCAACATTTGACGGACAGCGTGATCACTTTGCTAATTTCCTTACTCGGATCTGGTCCCACATAGATCAGTTTGAAACCCAATATGCAACAGATGGCGACCTGGTTGCTGCAATCACAGATGGGATGAATGAGGGGGATGCTTCCGAATGGGTAGCTCAATTGCACTATAAGGAAGCACCAGAACTACAGGATGTCAATGCCTTCCTTGAACTCCTTATGTTTAGGTTCAAGAATTGGGGAAAGTGAAGACAAAATAATGGAAATGAAAAACCCTTAAAAGACTTTGTATGGGACTTTAGAAGGGTCGCAAGCAACCTCATGAACTGGCCTGAAAAATACTTCTGCACTATTTCAAGAATGCTATTGACCCAGAAGTTAAAAAAGCATGCCACATTAGAGGAATACCAGAGACGCTACAGAATTGGTGTGCAATGTACCTCAGGCTGGACAGGGAAATCAACCCACAAAGAAAAGTTGCTATAACTGGAAGAATCTCTCTATTAACAGTGAATTCAACTAAAAAGACTTTTCAACCAAAAGATTCAGTTGGTAAAATTCTAAAAGATCTACCAACCCTAAAGCTTGGTGTACACTAACATTTAAAAATTAAAATTAAAAATTAAAGTCTTGGAATACACTAACATGCAAAGTAGTATCAATTTATTGTCTGTAAGACAAAATATAAAATTGTTAGAGAAGGAAAAGCCAACTTTGTTTGCAAACAAGACCTCAATATGAAAACGAATGTTTTAGTATGTTTATAGTATAAAAATAAGCAGCTGCCATTTACAATAATTTCAACAATTATATGACAAACATAGCAAAGTAAGTCAAAAGGATGGGGTTTATTATACATATCTACATTGGGCACATTTTCAACAATCAAGATGGGGTCATGTAAGGAATTGTGTCTGAGATTATAATCTGGAATTGCATTAGAAGTCCTTATAAGGTAGTTTTATTGATAGGTCTTGCATCCTGTGTATTCTTTATTTTTATGCAAATATATTACCCCAAAATAACATAAACTTTTTAAAACTCAGCAGGAACAACATGCAGATAGAAGCTAATATCAAATATAAACAATTCAGAAATAAAACTCTTCTATTGTTTAGTAATTATAATAATTAAAACTAATAAAACAGATCCTAACATGAGAGAGAATCTACATGCCCCCCCAGCTAATATCAACTGGCATTCATTCAAGCAAATAGTTTCATTTCTTTTGTATAAACAAATCTTGGTTCCTCTCTGTAAATTACGTTACCTATGGATACAGGAGAGAATAGTATCTCATAATGCAATAGCTTTTATCCAATGGAATGTTCTAGGACAGGTTCAGAGATTCTAGGGCAGTGATGGCTAACTTTTATGGCACCAAGTGCCCAAGGCGCATGCATACATGCGCACATCCCCAAAATGCAATGCATGTGTGTGCCCCATGCATGCACGCTGCCCATGTCCCCCATGCATGTGTGCGTGACAACCTGTGCCCCACACATGCATGTGTGACCTTGTGTGCCCTGCCCCCGCGCATGCATGACCCCTGTGCATGTGCCCTGTCCCCTGTGCATGGACATGCAACCCCTGTGCATGCACAATGCCCCGCATATGCGCACGTGACCCCGCATGTGCACCCCGCCTCCCCCGCACATGCGTGGCAGAGACCCGAAGACCAGCTGGCTGGCGGGAGATGCATGTGCTGAGCTGAACTGAGTTGGGGTGAAGGCTCGCATGCCCAGAGAAAGGGCTCTGTGGTGTCACCTCTGACATGTGTGCCATAGGTTCACCATCACGGTTCTAGGGGAAAAAAAGAGTACTTTCAGTTTGTTTTAAGCTACTTAATTCCACTCATCTGTTTTATATACTCTCAATTCTTTAATCCATACCACAGTTTCATAATAGTTAATATGTATAAAAAGTTTAGGCCAAAGTCACACAATAGTAATGCCCTGGTTAGGGAATTTGATTAAGAATTTAAGATTTGCAATTGTAAAAAAACTCCTCCAATGTGGATACTTGACACTGGACTCAAAACTTAAACCTTGCCTTAAAGGTCAGAAATATTGTCTTGTCTTTTTAAAAAATATTTTTATTGGATTTTTCCTTTTTACATATCTCAATAACATAATAAACAGTACTATGACATTTTTATACAGTTACATTTCCTGTCCAATACAGTCTACGCTTTCTATTTCTATACCTTCTATTGTATACACTTTCTTTTCTTATTTCTATTGTCTATTCAATCGTACCATTTCTCCCATATTGCATAATATTCAGAATCTTCTTTTCCTTTTAATTCTATAGTCAGTGTATCCATTTCTGTGCACTCAATTTTTAAAAAATTATTAAGCCTTCAAATGGTATGCAATCTTTCTTCCAACACCGTGCAAAGTAAATGCTTGCTGCTGTTCATACATGTAACACCAATTTTTTTTCCGTTCTATTGTATTTTCCTTTAATTATCCCTAGAAGAAATAATTCTGGAACAAAATCTATTTGGCTTCCTGTTAAATCCTGTACCCACGTTTGTAATATTTTTTCGCTTCATGACATAACCACCATGTATGACAGAAATGTGTTTGCATTTCCAGCAGTTTGGATAAATCTTGGCCAGCCTTGTTAGCATCATGTGCCAGCAATAGAACATTTTGTGTTGGTTTTCTTTATAAGCCGCCGATTTTGTTATCTTGTAATTTATATTCCAAATTTTTTCCCACTCCTCTAGGTCAATACTATATCTGAAATTTTTGGCCCATGCCAAATCCCTTCACAATCTCTTCTGCTAATATTCTAATAAGTAGTTATGTATTTTTGATAACAATTTCTCATCTGGGCCAATCAAAAGTTTATCTAGTTTTTGTGGTTCAACGTCAATTCCAAATTCCTCACTATCTTTTTTGTATCTTGACTGTAGTTGCAAGTAAGGCCACCAATCTATAGATATTCCCTGATCCTTCAATTCCTGTCTACTTTTTAATTCCCTTTGTTATCTAAGGGAAATTTTGTTTACATCCATTGTATTGGGGTGAATCAATGCTTCCGTGGTGGATAGCCAACCTGGGATTTTCAAGTAATGCTTTTTTAAAAAAATCTATCTCCATGTTTGTATCAAAGCATCCCTTATTTTATGCCTATAAAAATATATGTGTGATTTCCCCCCCTCCCATCCCACAGGAAAGCATGCCATCCCTTTTCCAGATGATGTCCTTCAAGTGTTAGTATTCTTTTATTTCTTAAATTAATCCAGTCTCGCACCCATACTAATATCACCGCCTTATAATAGAGTTCCCAATCCGGGAGTCCAAAGCCATCTCTGCTTCTGTTATCCTGCGAATCTCTTAATTTTATCTGTGCTTTCTTACCTGACCAAATAAATTTTATGGTTATTCTATTTAGCTCCATGAAAAAATTCTTGTCTAATTTTATAGGAATTGTTTGGAATAGGTAAAGTAGTTTAGATAAAATATTCATTTTGATAGTTGCTATTCATCCTAATAAAGATAACTGTAGAGTCCCCCAGTTTTCCAAATCATTTTTAAGTTGATGAAATAATTTCACATAATTGTCTTCTTTTATTGAGGAGCATCTCGTCGTTAATCAAATTCCTAAATATTTAATCTTTTTTATAATTTGTAATCCGATTGCATTTTCTAATTCTTTTTTGTGTTTTAACGTTACATTTTTCACTAGCATTTTAGTTTTAACTCTACTAATTTTAAGCGCTGAAACTTCTCCATAATTCTCTATTTCTTATATCAAAATTGGTCCGGGCTCCAGTGGCTCCTCAATAAAAAAATACCAAATCATCCACAAATGCTTGTACCTTGTACTCTTCCTTTTTAATTTTGGTTCCTTTTATTTCTGAGTTTGTTCTAATTTTTCTTAATAGTGTCTCTAAATATTGTCTTGTCTTAACTGGCTCATATTATTGCCTGTAGTCTTTGTACAAGTTGTGGGCTTGCCCATGAATACTACACTGATTGCTTTGATTGCTCTATTCCTATTTGAAATGAACCAATATTGAATGCATGGATAAAGGGATTTTTAAATATTACCTGGAAATATTAGATTTGTCTGGATATGTTTTACCAGATGTCACCTTACATTATGAGATTAGCATGAAGTAGGAATATGTTCCACAATAGGAACAAGTATCAGGTAAAATATGGATATTCTAACTACAACTTCCTGTACTAATGGTTAAGCTAACAAGACTTGTGTAATTCTATGAGCTCTGCCCACAAAAAATATATGCTTTTTAATAAAATCTCTTAATCTGAAAAGCTGCTACCAGAGACCCTCCGATGTATCCTTAGTACCTTAGTTCAAAAAAGGTATAGCTCCAACTTGCCATATTGATCAGAAAACTTTGAGGAACAATGTATTTCAACTGAACTTTATTATAACCTACCATGGGAGCATAGACCTGACTCCATAGAGCTCATCCTTTGATGTAACTTTGCAAAAAAAATTCACTCAAATGTGATTACCTTCTTTTTACAGATATCCTATCAATAAAGGAAAAGTTGAGTTAATGGTTTTGGGAATGCAGTACATACCCGTTGTTTCATTTTGTTTGTTTTACTTGACTATAGACAATGTATAATTTTACACTATCTAAAACCTGAAGATGTATCAGTTTCCTCAGTGACAGAGAAATTAAATTATAATCCATAAAGCTCTTCTAAGGTACAAAAGAATTTTTTTTTTGGGGGGTGGGTGTATATGCTAGGTTCATGTTTGATTGTTAAATGCTTCTGAATCTGTATTAAGACCTTAAAACAAGATATTCCTATAGAATTGATAACATCCTCAGATTGTGAAGTGCATACATTAAAATGTCACAAAATCAATGCAATTAATTCCAGAAAATTATGTTCCAAATGATATGATATGGATAGTTTCAAGATTTAAATCTATAATTAAAAATCTTGCATATGATTCAAATAATAGCATTTAGAGATGTCCAAATATTTACACATAAAAGATAGAAAATAGTAAAGTGAAATATACCAAAATTGGTACTGTTTTAGCATTAATAATTTACAAGTGTTATACTTAGCTACACCGACCCATTTCCTTAGCAACTATTTGTGTCTATGATTCGGTCTAAACAGACATCTATGTTTCTAAGATAACACTACTGTAAATATCAGTTGAAAACTATCCATGTAGTGTTCTCTTTTTCTCCTAGAGCTTGTATTTTGGAAGAAGAGGTCTCTCATTTTGCATTGTCTTGATATGTTTTCCATTAAGTATCAGTTATGCCCAGAATAGTCCAGGGGTGGGATTCAAATTTTGTAACAACTGGTTCTGTGGGCATGGCTAGGTGGGCATGGCCATGTGACTGGGTGAGTGTGGCTTCTTCTTCTTTTGGCAGCAACCCCCCTCCCCCATTTTTTGGGCCTTCTGGGCCTCAGGAAAGTCTCCTGGGGAGGGGCATTTTTGCTCCCGGAAGGCTTCCCTGGGCCTCAGGAAGGAAAAAATGGAGCATGGGAGGGCATGCAGCGCCCCCCTGCCACTCCATTTTGAGGCCTCCTGGGAGCCTCCTGGGGGTGCATTTTTGCTCCCAGAAGGCTTCCCCGGGGCTCAGGAGGGGAAAAAATGGAGCATGGGGGGACTCGCAGCATCCCCCTGCGCTCTGTTCTGGAGCGTTTTTGCTCCCAGGAAGGCAAAAAATGGAGGGGGTGGGGAAGCTGCACTTCCCCTCCATTTTTTGCCTTCCTGGGCCTCAGGGAAGCCTCCTGGGCGAAGCAATAAGTAAACAAGGGAATCCCGGCACAGCTGATCATAGGAACAGCTGATCATCGGGAGGGGAAAAAATACTTTAAGGAATGACTGGGCAGGGAAGAACGCAGTGACGTCGGGCATGCACGCAATGTTGCGCATGCACGATGAGGACTGACTGGGCAGGGAGGGGAGGGGTGGGGTGGACGGAAAGGACCAGGGCCAACCAGGGGCACAATTTGCCGGTTCGAACAATGCAGAATCGTAACAACCGGTTCTATAGAACTGGTCCGAACCGGTAGAATCACACCCCTGGAATAGTCCCAACATGCCATGGATTTATTTACTTTGTTTAATTTGTAAACTATTACTATATAAACATGTCAGGGAAAACATTAATCTCTGACCTGTATGAAAATACTTCAAATCCAAAATATACTGGAGCTGACAGTTCATCAATACAGAACAGAAGAAGAGAAAGCATGCTCAGAAGCAAACTAAAGAAAAGAGAAAAAAAATCATATGAGAAATGCAGGATCTTATATCTGAGAAGAGTATCTGGTACGGTCTGAAGGAAATATTGTCTGGCCTGATTTTCACTTTTACTATAAAAAAAGTCCATCTACATTATATTTCCTAAGATATTATTTTTCCTAAGACTCAAATCTACAGAACTATATTATAGCTGGGCTTTATCATACTATTTTATAATGATCTAAGACAGAGGAGTCAAACTCAATTTCATTGAGGGCCGCATCAGGATTGTGGTTGACTTCGGGGGCCTGGGGGGGTGTTGCCGGGGTGGGTGAGGCCAGCTCCCATTGCTGCTGTGCTCGCTCTCCTTGGCCAGGTTGCTCATGGTATGTGCCGGAGGGCAAAGTGTGTGGGTCAGAGGAAGGCCCACTTCATCTCCTTACAAGGAGACCCAGCTTTGTAACCAAAGCATCCTCAGTGATAGGATGGGAAGACTACCAGGACAGGTCAGGAGGAAGGGACAAGGGGATGGCAAAATGCAGCAGGGCTGCTGCTGGTGAAGTACTTAAGGCAGGATTTATCTCAGACCCTCACTCTCTCATTATAATCTTCCTTCCCTCCCTCCCTCCTTTTTCTTTCCCTCTTCATTCATTCTTTCTTCTTCCTTCCCCTCTTTCCTTCTTCTTCCTTCCTTGCTTTCTTCCCCTCTTTCCTTGTCCTGTTTTCCCCACTGGAAATAGCTGTTTGCAACACACAAGGAGGGGATACTTTCCTAACAGCTTACAATTCAAGAATACCAATGTGCACATGATGTATCTCAGGGTGGAGAAGGCCATGGGGGACCTAGTGATAGAACAGGCCCTCGAGCCTCCCCGACCCACTAAGATATACCTCATGCTTCTCCCTCCCTGCCACAAGGACTGGCTTACCTTCCAAACATCTGTCTCTCTTTGTTTCTCTGTTTCTTTGCCTTTGCTTTGAGGAAGGAAGAGGAGCACTGGCTAGGAAACGCTTTTTGTACCGAGAATGGACACTCCTGGATGCTATAATATTGCACAGTTGCAGGCACCCATCCTCTTTTGCAGAGTCAGGGACCCAGAAACTTTCATTCTCGGCATGAAAAGTGTTGCTAGTCTCCTGCTCCTCCCCCCCCCAATTATTTTCACTTAACTACATAATGAGACCTTGTTGTCCCATGGAGCATGCTTGCATGCAAATGGGGTGAGAGAGAGACAGGAACAATCCAGTGAAACCTCTATTTGTGTCTGTGAGTGTATATGGGAGAGAGAGCGATCTTCAGCCAAGGTGCGGGCAACAGGAGCAATCTGAGCAGTGAGGTGTGTGTGTGTGGAGTACGAAGCAAAGTGGGGGAGGGGTGTACAGAGCTGCCTCACCTCACCCCACACCAGCTTACCTGAATGCCCCACCAGCCAGGCACTGAAGCATCGCAACTGCCATCGCAACGAGATAGAGGGGGGAGCTCTCCAAACTCTGTGTGTATGTGTGTGTATGTATGAGAGAGAGAGAGATCCATGCTTTAGTCGGGGCATTCAAATTGTGGTGGTGTGGGGCGAAAGAGCCAAGCTGAGCAGCCATTTTTCTCCTCATCCTCCCCACTCAAACAGTGCAGGCTCTGTCAGACAGCAGGGCTTCTCATTTCTCCCCCCAGCGTGGCAAATTCTAACTTCAGTCAGGACATTTAAGCTGCTGGTGGCTGCAGCCACTTATTATTATTTTTTTAATTTTAAAATACTTTATTAAAGTTCAAAATAATCACTTAATGATTGCCCCTTCCCCAACCAGCCAGCACCGCCTGACCTGCTCCCTGCTGGCTAGTGCATAGCCTCGGCGTTCTTCTCCTCATTCTCCCTGCCCAAGTGGCAGGAGGCTCTGCGGGACAGGGTCTCATACCTGCCCTGGCGCTGCAAATTCTGGTGGGCCGGACATGGGTGTGAAGGACCTGGCTCATGTAAGTGAGCAGCACACCAGGGCCATGGACGGAATTGGTTCCTGCAACCGGCCGATTCCAATTCCATGGCCAGCCTTACTGTTTGAAGGCTGAACGAAGCCTTCAACTGAGGGAGGAAGCACTGCAAGAACAGGCCCTTCACACCCGTGTCCAGCCCACCGGAGTTTGCTGCTCTGGGGCAGGAATGAGACACTGTCCCGCGGAGCCTGCTGCCACTTGGATGGGGAAGACAAAGAGAAGAATGGTAAAGCTTTGCCCCGGTTGGCAGAGAGCAGGCCAGGCAGTGCTTGCGGGCTGGCTGGCTGGGGGAGGGGCCAATCATGGCTGCTTAGGTGGCTTTTGCCTCCAGAAGCTTATATACCCTGACTGAAGCTGGAATTCACCACACCGGGGGAGAAATGAGAGGCCCTATTGTCCCGCAGATCCTGCACTGCATGAGTGGGGAGGATGAGGAGAAAAATGACTGCTCAGTTAGCTCTTCCTCCCCCACCCCGACTGCCAGCAGCTTGAATGCCGCAACTAAAGCAAGGATCGTGCTCTCTCTCCCCCCCCCCTCTCACACACACACAGAGCTTGGAGAGCCCCCCTCCTGTCTCTGTCTAGCTGTGGCGGCAATTGCAGCACTTCAGTGCCTGGCTGGCAGGGCGTTCAGGTAAGCCAGTATGGGACGAGGGGGGCAGCTCTGCTCCCCTCCCCTTGCTTCATACTCCACTTCCCCCTTGCGGCTGTTGCACCAGTGCATTGCTCAGCCTCCTGCTAAGTTACGGCAGTGAGCAAGGAGAAGATGTGGCAAAGAACGAAGTGAGGCGGAGGGGGTTGGAGGACAAAGCAAGGAAGTGGGTACAGAGCTGCCTCACAAGCCCTGTCCTGCCACCCAGGGCAGACACATCCCTTCACTAACCTTTCTAGCTCCTTTTGCCACCACCGCCACACGCAGAGCAACTAAAGTAGTCTGTGGGACTATGGTAAAAAAAAAAAAAAAATAGTTCAGACCTTCCAACTTCTCACACACAAAAAAATCTCGCGAGGTTGGAAGGTCTAAACTATTTTTTTTTACCATTGTCCCACAGACTAGTTGCTAGGCACTCAGCGATAGAGAACTGGGCCTGTGCGTGTGCCCACCTGCTGGGATGGTGGGGGCCAGACCAAAGTGACGCGGGTTAGACCCTTACAGTTTCCCAGATGGCCACTCTGTTAATCTGAGCATGAACATTTAATCCCACTTTTTCCTACATGAAGAGCTAGGTGAAAACCAATAGACAAATGTTTTGTTACCCTTGAAGAGCTTTGAGTAGAGGTTAAGAATCAGAGAAAAGTAGTAGTTGCAATTAATTGTGTAAGGTCTAATCTGAATGATC
Organism: Notechis scutatus; assembly: GCF_049901735.1. Lineage (NCBI taxonomy): Eukaryota > Metazoa > Chordata > Lepidosauria > Squamata > Elapidae > Notechis > Notechis scutatus. The sequence goes on from NC_142014.1 coordinate 5,614,924, forward strand.
CACATAGAAGAATCAGCAAATATTGATGTAACTTTTCATCATAAGAAATATGACCAATTTCTATTCATCTCATCTACAGTTAGTACTTGGGCTGCAACAATTCTTTTATTTTTTTATAGTGCTTGGAGCATCATTGACTGTTTTGTTTCTTGGAAAGTCTACTGCAGCGCTGTCAAACTCCCAGCCCATGGGCCAGATGCTCCCAGCCCATGGGCCATGCCCATGCCTGGTTTAGCAAAGGGGAAAAAAGTCCAGATATGTTATATGATGCCATGGTGACTGTTAGGGTTTGGGGATTAACCCCTAGAAGAGTATTGCAGCAGTAGTCAAGCCAGGAAGGGCCCAATGAGTATACACACACTGAACACAAACACTGTTTGTAGTTTAAATAGTTTTAATCCAGTTAGAGTTTAAACATTGTCATTCAGTCCATTAAGTCATTCACAGTATTTCCATCCAGTAAGACTCACTAGTATAGTCCAAGTTAAGAGTCCTTGCAATATCTTTATCAGCCGATAAAGATATCTTCTCCTCCTCCGGTTTCACTCTCCAGAGAAACAAACGCTGGATATTCAGCAAACAGTAGCAAACAATAACAGTTCAGTCACAGGCACTCACAGTCAGTAATCTCAGTTAGTCGCAGCAGCACACAGTTACAGTCAGTTACAGACAGACAGTTCAGACAGCATCACAGTAAACTTTCCAGCTTCTAAAGCTTCCTTATATTGTAACTTCTAACCGCACCCTTAATCGGCTAATTGCCTGCTGCATTGTGCTTAAAGTGACAAGCACTTAAACCATGATATCTAAGTTTTATATATTTATTCACCCAAACCATATTTGGTATCAATGTTATACCTAACATACTCCCCTTTTGGGTGAAATAAATATATAATACCTTACAATCTTATCCCATATTTTTCACAACTCTCCTGGTGCTTACTGGCACCTTGGGCTTTAGTAAAATTATCAGCTAAATTGTCCTCCGACATACAGTACTCTAGCTGAATCATCTTACTTCTTACAGATTGTCTCACGTTTAGGTATCTTAGATCTGTATGCTTGCTTCTTGTTTTTACTCCAATATTTGTGGCCATTTGAATTGCTGCCTGATTATCTTCATGTATAATTATAGGATAATCTACAGTTATACCTATATCAATTAACATTTGTTTATACATTATTAATTCTGTACATAACAATGATAAACAGGAGAATTCTGCCTCCATAGTAGACAAACTGTGATGCTGTCTGAACTGTCTGTCTGTAACTGACTGTAACTGTGTGCTGCTGCGACTAACTGAGATTACTGACTGTGAGTGCCTGTGACTGAACTGTTATTGTTTGCTACTGTTTGCTGAATATCCAGCGTTTGTTTCTCTGGAGAGTGAAACCGGAGGAGGAGAAGATATCTTTATCGGCTGATAAAGATATTGCAAGGACTCTTAACTTGGACTATACTAGTGAGTCTTACTGGATGGAAATACTGTGAATGAATTAATGGACTGAATGACAATGCTTAAACTCTAACTGGATTAAAAACTATTTAAACTACAAACAGTGTTTGTATTCAGTGTGTGTATACTCTGGGGCCCTTCCGCTCTCGTTTGAATTGCTGCCTGATTATCTTCATGTATAATTATAGGATAATCTACAGTTATACCTATATCAATTAACATTTGTTTATACATTATTAATTCTGTACATAACAATGATAAACAGGAGAATTCTGCCTCCATAGTAGACAAACTTATATGCTGTTGTCTTATTGACTTCCAGCCTATTAATGTATTACCCAGCATTATGGCTGTTCCTGAAGTCGACTTTCTAGTGTCTCTTTCTGATGCAAAGCTAGCATCTGCATATGCACTCAGAATTAAATCACCCTTTGGTTCTAAATACAATGAATAATTCATTGTCTTTTTAAGATATCTTAATATCCTCTTAGCTGCAATCCAGTGTCTTTCACATGGTGCAGAATTGAATCTAGCCAACTGATTCACACAGTACGATATATCTGGTCTAGACCAATTACTAATATAACTCAAACTACCTATTAAAGATTGATAAATCACCTTATCAAACTCAGGGCTTTGTACATCAGTGTTGCTAAACTCCTGACTCATTGGAGTCTTAGCCGGCTTACAAAGCTCCATCTTGTAATCTTTTAGCAATTTGCTTATCTTATCTTCCTGAGATATCTTAAAACCTTTCCGTGTTTTCTTTATATTTAAACCGAGATACTTCTTTATCTCCCTAATTGCTTGATCTTTATTCTCTTTCCTAATGATGCTATTATTTTATTTGCTTCATCATTAGTTTCAGTTATCAAAGCAATATCATCTGTGAATAGTAATAATAATGATACTTTCCCATTTGTCTCCCTCTTAAACAGACATGGATCGGCTAAACCAGATTTAAATCCTATATTGTCTAGTTCCTTTACAATATACTGGTTCCATTCATAGCCTGATTGTTTAAGACCATAGAGACTTTTCTTTAACAACCAACAATCATTATTATCCTTATTTTCACTTTTAATACCATCAGGTTTTTCATATAAATAATATGTTTTAATGGGGCGTGCAAGTAAGCAGTTTCCACATCTAAATGGTTAACTATATAGTTTTTACTAGCTGCCCACACTAAAGCTGCCCTCAAGGTTGCTGCCTTAAGACTAGGTGCAAACACCTCATCATAGTCATTAGCATTCTGCCTAAAACCTTGGGCTACTAACCTTGCCTTATGGATTAAATTACCATCCTTATCTATTTTTACCTTAAATATCCATTTGCAGCCAATGGATTTCTTTCCTGCAGGTAATTTGGCATTTTCAAACACCTTCATATCTCTTAAAGAATTTAGTTCCTTATTCATTGCTGCATACCATTTTTCTTTTTCCTTATTAGGATACTTTTTAATTTCTTCAACAGAATTAGGAACTTGATTAATCTGGCACACTGTGTTAGCCTGGTACCTATCAGGCGGTCTAGATACACGTGTAGTTCTTCTGGGAATTACAGGGCTTACAGGAGGACTTTGTTGAACTACTACCTGTTCATCTTCCTCATCCTGTTCAGCTATTGAATCTGTTTCTTCCTTTATGGGCACTATTTCATCCTGTATTTGTCTCTTTACTTTATTTTTAAAGTTACAGGGATAACTAATGGGTTTTCTATAGGATTCAATAATTACATCTTTATTGGCATCCTTTTCTAATTTCTCCCATCCTTCATGTTCTAGAAATTGGGCACTAGCACTACATAACACTTTAGATGTGCCTTTCTCCCAAAATCTATATGCCCTATGGTTTGCCTGATAACCAACGAAGAAAAATCTTTTAGCTCTATGTTGCCCTTTTTTTCTGAGTTGTGCAGGAATATGCACCCATGCTGGTGCACCAAATGTGTGCAGGTAACTTAGATCAGGTTTCCTGCCATGCCACCTGGTGAATGGAATTTCACCTGTTGTTGTATTAACAACGTTGTTCAATATGTTATTAGCACACATTGTAGCCTCCCCACAAAGAATCAGGTAACCCAGAATCATTTAACATTGTTCTAACCATTGCCTGTAGTGTTTGGCCTCTTCTTTCAATAAAAACATTATGTTCTGGCCTGTATGGAGCAGACTTCTTATGCTCTATTCCAGCTACCTTAAGTCTGTTCTGGAATTTGTTATTAATAAATTCCGTGCCATTATCTGTCACCAGGGTTATCAGTTGCCTTTTAGCCTTTCTTTCAGCAAACCTAAGCCAATTGAAAAAATGTTGATATGTTTCAGTTTTGCTTTTCATTAAATAGCAAAACCCATATCTAGAATAATGATCCATAATGCTCAGTATATATCTAGCACCTCCCATACTGGGTTTCTTTGGACCTATTATGTCTGCAAATACTACTTCTAAAGGTTCTTTTGTTTTGAAACCATTTAGCCTATTTGCAGGCAATACTTTGCTCTTATCTTCACAGCAAACATTACAACGCAAATATTTATCACAATGTTTTAACCTTATTCCTTCAGATAACTCAACTGTACGTTTTAGCATTTTAAAATTTACATGCCCCAAACGCCTATGCAATAAATGGATACATTCATCATGAGGCTTTATATTATTAAATACAGTTTGAGCCTCCCCTTTCTTACTATTATCTAAGACATATAATGTTCCATTTAAAGCTGCAGTTACCCTTTTGTTATTTTTTTCAATTATGCAATTATTATCTTTAAAAGTAATTACATAACCTAATTTATCTAATACCCTTACTGAAAGCAAATTAAACTTTAGTTGCGGTACATACAACATTTTTATATCCTGGTTTATGTACGGACAACGTGCAAAACCTTGACCTTTCGCTTTCAGGTTCCAGCCGTTGGCAAGAGATATATGTTGAGAGCTTTTAGACATTTTTATAAATTTTGTCTTATCTCTTGTGATGCAGTGGGATGCGCCACTGTCAACCACCCATAAATTATTCTTCACATCAGAGTTGCTAAACGTGGCTAGTTCAAATGCTTTCTTTGGCTTTTTTTACATTCTGGCTTTTTCTCTTTTTGCAGAACCTTGCCAAATGTCCTCTGCCTCCACAATTAAAACACTTTTTAATTGTGTATGCTGTTGAAGATAAATTTTCTTCTTCCATGTGCTGTACTTTGCTTTGCTGGTTTCTTTCAAGCTTTGAAGATAATTTCTCTTCTTTCTTATCTTCTCTCAGCTCGTCACGCTCACGCCTTCTTCTGGCTTCTTCTAGTAGCCTGCCTGTAATCTCGGTTAATGAGAGGCTTTCTTTTGGCAATACCTCTAACGAAGTCACATAGTCATCATAGCTTTGATCTAATGAAGATAATATTATGTAGACTTGCTGCAGTTCATTAAATATAAGCTCTTTTTCTTGCAAATCTTGAAAAATGCTCTTCATACAGTTTAAATGAACTAACATATCTCCATTCCTCTGAAGATGCGTTCGAAAAAGCTTCCGTGTAAGATTTATATGTGCTCCTACACTGTCCCGAACATAAATCTTCCTGAGGTTCTCCCAGCAGTTTGCAGCATTTTCTTCTCCACGAATATGGACAAGCTGCTGATCACAGAGAGTCAGTCCTATGATGCATAAAGCCTGCTCATTCTTCAGTTTAAAGTCTTGTAACTTTTCGTTATCATCATCATTAGCAGGATCCCAGCTACTCACATCTGGTGGGTTTGCTATAATGTCCCACAAACCTTCTCTGCGTAGAAGTAAACTACATTTCATTGACCATGAAACATAGTTTGTTCCATCCAGCCTGGATATCATGGACAGTTGTGACAAATTTACTTGTGCCATTACTCTTCAGATATTTTGACTATTTTAAACTAATTAAAACAGTTTGTTTTACAGTAATGTGCAACTCACACCAACTCTCTCTGCTATATCCTGGTTAGTTAGACTATGCTGCTGGGCCCATAACCAATGTTAGGGTTTGGGGATTAACCCCTAGAAGAGTATTGCAGCAGTAGTCAAGCCAGGAAGGGCCCAATGAGTATACACACACTGAACACAAACACTGTTTGTAGTTTAAATAGTTTTTAATCCAGTTAGAGTTTAAACATTGTCATTCAGTCCATTAAGTCATTCACAGTATTTCCATCCAGTAAGACTCACTAGTATAGTCCAAGTTAAGAGTCCTTGCAATATCTTTATCAGCCGATAAAGATATCTTCTCCTCCTCCGGTTTCACTCTCCAGAGAAACAAACGCTGGATATTCAGCAAACAGTAGCAAACAATAACAGTTCAGTCACAGGCACTCACAGTCAGTAATCTCAGTTAGTCGCAGCAGCACACAGTTACAGTCAGTTACAGACAGACAGTTCAGACAGCATCACAGTAAACTTTCCAGCTTCTAAAGCTTCCTTATATTGTAACTTCTAACCGCACCCTTAATCGGCTAATTGCCTGCTGCATTGTGCTTAAAGTGACAAGCACTTAAACCATGATATCTAAGTTTTATATATTTATTCACCCAAACCATATTTGGTATCAATGTTATACCTAACAGTGACCACCTGCTTTTGACATCTCTGGTCTTATATGTGTTCAGCGTCAAAAGCTGACTTGACGAATGGTGTAGACTCTCAGGCTTGGCTTTTAAATTGGAAATAAAAGACTGAACAATAGAATTTCATACGATCAAGGTTTAATTTATTGTCTAGAAAAAAGGTTATTGTTTTTATTATTGTATCATATATCATAACAATTTGTGCTATTGCTAATTTAATTACTTATATTTTGAGGAAGTTACACTCCCAATCTTTCACTATACAATTTTTATAGTCATATTATGCAATGTTTTTTTAAAAAAGCACATGCAATGGACATAATCAGTGATAATTATTTTTTCCACATTTAATTTTTCATCTGCTTCCTTGAAATGAGATTAGCAGGTTGAACTTGACAAAAGATTCAAATCATATATGTCTATAGCAGGCGTCAGCAACCTATGGCTCTGGAGCCACATGTGGCTCTTTCATCCCTCTGCTGCAGCACCTGGTCGCTGCTCGGTAAAAGGAAAAAGGACACGGTGCTAAGAGAAGACTCCATGGTGGGGGAACTGGATTTCTAGTCAGCAGAGGAAAAAAGGACGCCATGGTAGGAGACACTATGGTGGGGGAACCGGACTTCCGGTCAGCAAAAGAAAAAGGATGCCACAGTCGGAGGAGACTCTATGGTGGGGGAACCAGACTTCTGGTCAGCTCCAGATGGAATGGGGGCTTCCGGTTAGGACCTTTGTGGCTCTGAGTGTTTAAGGTTGCTGACCCCTGGTCTACAGCAACTGTATCTTTCTTCAGATTCTGTGGAAGATTACTAATATGGTACATTCACACACAGAAAATATAAATTAAATTAAATTCATCTTGTGTACCAATTGTACCCTTTCCTCAAATGACAGGCCATTCAGACAAATATTCAAGTTCTGGTCACCTTATGATTGGATTATTGCAATATGCTCTACATGAGCCTACTGCTCACCACTGCTATACAAGCTGCATTGCTGCCAGTCATCTCCAAGTGTAATTCAAGGGGGATGATTATTACCTAAAAAGTTCTGTATGACATCAAGCCCGCATATGTGTGGGACCACTTCTTTCCAATAATTTCTGTCTGGTCCTTACCTCCCAGCAGAATGGGTGTGCAGCAGATGGGACTACTAAATGCTGCTATCTTGTGGTACTAGGAAAATCCACCATATTTTATTTATTTATTAGGTCTTTAATCCCACTTTATTACTTCATAGGTAACTTGCCTTCTGTGTCACAGTCCCCACTCTCTGAAAAGCATCTCTCCAGAGATAAGGACTGCACCATCTCTCTTATATGTTCAAGAAATCTCTGAAAACCTGGTATTGGAACCCAGTCTTGGGCTGATGTATGAAGAGTTTGTTTAGGGTCTTTGTTTACATTTTAATTTTGTTTCATTGTGATATTTATAAGATTGTTTTAGTCTGGCCAGTTGTTTGATGTGTATCTGTTTTTATGGATTTTCCAGTTTTATATGCCACCCAGAGTCTATTGGAGTTAGGTGGCTGATAAATTCAAACAAACAGAGAAACCAACAACAAGTAACTTCCTATTCTGACCAAGGCTTCCTGAGACATTAACAAACACACTTTAGTCCCAAAAACCTTTTATTTTATTTCAATGGCTGTGAATTATCGTCATTCACAGCCTGTAATGAGTCTCAAACAGTTTGTAAATAGTCCCACAGATGTCTGCCAAAGTCCTTCAGGATAAGTCTGATAAGCACGCACCATTATCTTTCTTGAAATGCTGCCAATGACTAAATTGTCAATTTGTTGTACAATGCCAAACAGAGCACAAATTCAACATGGAGCTTCAGGTTTCAAACCGACCAGTGCGAACAAAGTTGCTTCCTGCAAAGGTTCATGTCCCTTCGCTCTTCCTTTATGCCTTATGGGAGGGCCAATCACCTCCAAGCCTTACTCCCATTTAAGCTCATGCTTACTGCTTCAGTGACTGCACCCAGCTACCTTATTCTCTGTCATCCCCTTCTTCTTATTGCCCTTAATCTTTCCCAGCATTAAGCTCTTCTCTAGTGAGTCCTTCCTTCTCATTAGGTGGCCAAAGTATTTGAGTTTCATCTTCAGGATCTGGCCTTCCAAAGAGCAGTCAGGGTTGATCTCCTCTAGGACTGAACAGTTTGATTGCCTTGCAGTCCAAGGGACTTGCAGAAGTTTTCTCCAGCACCACAGTGTCAAAGGCCTCAATTCGTTGGTGCTCAGCCTTTCTTATGGTCCAACTTTCATAGCCATACATTGCAACTGGAAAAACCATAACCTTGACTATAGGCACTTTTGTTGGCAGGGTGATGTCTCTGCTTTTCAGTATGCTGCCTAGATTTGCTATAGCTTTCCTCACCAGGAGTAAGCGTCTTTTAATTTCTTGGCTGCAGTCCCCATCTGCGATGATCTTGGAGCCTAGGAAAATAAAATCTGTCACTAACTCCATTTCTTCTCCATTTATTTGCAGGGAATTGAGAGGGTTGGATGCCATGATCTTAGTTTTCTTAATGTTGAGTTTGAAGCGAACTTTTTTTTTAAAGCAAACTTTACTGATTATACAACTAAAATAACAAACAAACACATACACAACATAAAGAAAAAAACTGAAAAGAAAACAAATAAAAACAAACAATTCCATTATCAACAGTCTATGGTTCCTTATTTGTTGTCATTAATGGTGTCATATTTACAAATAAGTCTTGTTGCAAATGTGTAATTACTACCTCTATTACAATTTAACAATATTTACTAATATATTTTCTATTTTTGTTCTATCCAATCATACCAACATTGCCAGCTTTTATAATATTCTGATGATTCTTTATCCTTAACTGCTAGGGTTAATTTATCCATCTCTGCACAGGCTGTTATTTTTTGAATGATCATTTCCTCTGTTGGAATGTCAGCTTGTTTCCAACACTGTGCGAAGGCTAATCTGGCTGCAGTAAGAATGTGCAACATTATATATTTAGCTTTTTTAGAAAATTGCCTATTAAATATCCCTAATAGGAAGAATTCTGGTTTTAATTCAATTTGCTCATCATTATTTCCTCTAACCATTTTTTTAATTCTATGCCAGTATCTTTGGGTTTCAGTGCAGGACCACCACATATGAAAGAATGTTCCGTGTTTCTTTTTACATTTCCAGCAATTCAGATTCATGTTAGGAGACATCTTCGCTATTCTTGAAGGGGAGAGGTACCATCTATAAAACATTTTATAGGCATTTTCTTTATATGTTGCTGATTTTGTGATTTTATTATTCCTGATCCAGACATTTTCCCATTCTGATAATGTGATGCTGCGTCCTATATTTCTACTCCAAGCTATCATGTTGCCTTTGACTACTTCCTCTTCTAATTCTATCTCTAATAGATAATTATAGAATTTGGTTATATTATTTTTATCTGGACCGAATAAGATTTTATCTAGTTGTTGTAGCTTACCGTAAATTCCTAAGTTTTTCTTATCCTGACTGTATCTATTTTGAATTTGCAGGTAAGCCCACCGGTCTACTCATAGCCCCTGTTCTTGGAGATCCTGCCAAGATTTTAAAGTTCCTTGCGCATCTAGAAGGTCTTTGTATTTTATCATCTTGTTAAGATCCAAATTATTTGGATGTATCATCGCCTCCATCGTTGAGATCCAAATTGGAATTTTTAGATAATGTTTTTATTTTATTTTATTCCAATTAGCCAATAAAGAGTCTCTAATTATATGTCTGTGGAAATAATTCTGTTTGGTTTTTCCGGTGTCCCATAAAAATGCATGCCACCCCCTCCATAAGTCATGGCCTTCTACGAATAAGATTCTTTTATTCAACAAGTTTACCCACTCTTTCAACCAAAGTAAGGAGGCTGTGCTATAGTATAGTTCCCAATTTGGGAGTGCCATAACCCCCTGCTCTTCATATCTTGCATTGCCTTTAGATTTATCCTTGGTTTTTTGCCTTGCCAAATAAATTTGGTGGTTATCCTATAACTATTAAGTTCCACAAAATAATTTTTATATATTTTTATTGGTATTGTTTGGAATAAATAGATAAATTTAGGAAGAATGTTCATTTTAATAGTTGCAATCCTCCCTAATAGGGAGATTTGCAATTTAACCCATAGCTCTAAGTCTTTTTTGACTTGTTGTAATAATTTACTATAATTATTTTCCATTAGGGTTTTGCAATGAGCTGTCAGCCAAATTTCTAAGTATTTAATTTTTTTTACCACTTGTAGTCTCATTATCCTTTCCAGTTTTAATTTCTGTTTTTCTGTTAGATTTTTAGTTATTAATTTTGTTTTTTCCCTATTAATTTTAAGTCCTGCAACTTCCCCAAATTGATCTAACTCTTTCAGCAGTTCTTGACCTGTTTCAATTGGTTCCTCTATTAAAAAAAAACATATCATCCGCAAATGACTGCAGTTTGTATTCTTCTTTCTTATTTTTCAGCCCCTTTATTCCTGGGTTCTGTCTAATTCATGTAAGCAATGTTTCCAAAGATAATATGAAGAGCAGGGGAGATAATGGACACCCCTGCCTAACTCCTTTCTGTACTTTTATTGGGCATGTATACTCTCCGTTAATCATAATATTCGCCTTTTGTGAGTTGAAAATTGTAGTCACAATGTTTTCGAATTTAGTCCGAAATTCATATTATAAATTTGTTGAATTAGAAATTGCCATTTTAGGTTGTCAAAGGCCTTCTGTGCATCCAAGAATACAAGGGCTTTTTGTTTTTCTAGATGGGCTTTGTAGTATTCCAAGACATTTAACACAATTCTTAAGTTGTTCCTAATTTGTCTATTGGGAAGAAATTCGTTTTAATCTTTATGTATATATTCATTCAGTATTATTTTTAGTCTATTTGTACCTGTTTGGAAAACAAATCAGTTACTACCCAAATAACTGTATTCCCCCCACTTTCAGGTAATTCCACTATAAAATCCATAGAGATTTCCTTCTATGTAGCTGTTGGTCTAGCCACATTTTGTAGTAAGCCTGCTGGTTTACCAGGAGGCCGTTTGGCTGAGGCACAGATAGAACAACTAGCTACATAAGTTTCAATGTCCCTTTTCAAGATAGCCCACCCAAATTGCCTTTTAACCAAGTGTAAGGTTTTCACAAATCCAAAATGACCAGCGGCTTTAGAGTCATGAGCTTGCTGTAATATGTGGTTTCTCAGCTTCGCTGGCATATATAATTTGGCCCCCACCCATGCCAATCCATCTCTAACCATACAGTTATTTGAGTGAGCAAGGAACCAATCATCAAGTTTTAGAGCGTCTCTTAATTGTGCAATCAAATCATTTGATAAATCAACCTCCTTCTTTTTCTGGGCTCTGGTAACCACTGGAGCTGCCAACTGTTTGGTTGGGACAATCGGCCGTACCACTTCTTGGCGAGCACTATTATATTGAGGTAATCTAGATAAAGCATCCGTCATGAAGTTCTTCCCCCCTGGAATGTACTTCAATGAAAAATTAAAGCGTTTAAAGTACTGCGCCCAGCGAACTTGCTTGGGAGACAGCTTCCCCTGCTTCCTCTAGCAGCAGAGAATCTTGTTCTCCAGTTGTTCCCAGGTCTTCTTGGTCGCTGGCTGGATTTGACATTGTGTTGAGACCCCCTCGGAAGAAAATTTGTTAATTCTCCAGGTGGGCTTGTAATGAGAGATTCAGAATAATGTCAGCTGGTGCTCCACTCAAAATCCAAGAAAGAAATACTTAGACTCCTTTAATCAGAGAAAAGATATCTTTTACTGGAAATCAAGTGGTAGCAACAAAAGAATTCTGAATCTGAGAAAACGGGCGCGTAAATCACATATACAAAGTAATGGCAGTGTTCCCACCCCCAATAGTTCAATTGGTTCATCCAATTAAAAGTTGTGTATATCATCATGTGGGCATCTCCAGGTGGTGATGAGGCTTCTGTCTGTTGACGTTAACATAGTTTGATAAAGAGTTGCAGCTGCGCATAGCATAGAATAGAAACCCAAGCAAGAATGTTACCCCCCCAGTTTATACAGTTCTGGTTTGTAACACCTCCATCTCACTTCCCATAACCATTCTACCCCTCCTCCCCCCGTTACTTATGATAGCCGAAAGATGCAAAGCAAAGGGAGAAAATCTTGAAGGCTGACAGCACTGTTCATTTAAGAAGCCATTCTTATATCTTCTAGCTATTCTCTGGAATCCTGCATTCAATTGGGTGCATCTTTCTCTTTTTCTCTTGCCTTTTGCTTCCCTTCTCTCCTCAGCTATTTGCAAAGCTTTCTCAGACAGCCATTTTGCTTTCTTGCATTTCTTTTTCTTTGGGATGGTTTTAGTTGGTACCTCTTGTACAATGTTGTGAACCTCCGTCCATACTTCTTCAGCACCCTGCCTATCATATCTAATTCCTTAAATATATTTGTCACCTCTATTGTATATTCATCAGGGATATGATTTAGTTCATACCTGAGTGGCCTAGTGCGTTTCCTTACTTTTTTCATTTTAAGCCTAAATTTTGCGACAAGAAGCTCATGATGTGAGCCAGTCAATTCCTGGTCTTTTTTTCACTGACTGTATAGAGCTTCTCCATCTTTGGCTGCAGAGCACAAAGTCAATCTGATTTCTGTGTTGACTGTCTGGTGATGTCCATGTGTAGAGCCGTCTCTTGCGTTGTTGGAAAAGAGTTTGCTATCATATTCTCTTGACACAATTCTACCAGCCTGTGCCCTGCTTCATTTTGTACTCCAAGGCCAAACTTGCCTGTTATTCTGGTCATCTTTTGGCTTCCTACTTTAGCATTCCAATCCCCCATGATGAAAAGGACATCATTTTTTGGTGTTAATTCTATAAAGTGCTGTAGGGCTTCATAGAACTGGTCAACTTCAGCCTCTTCAGCACCAGTGGTTGGGGCATAGACTTGGACTACTGTGATACTGAATGGTTTGCCTTGGATTCGAACTGAGATCATTCTGTCATTTTGGGGATTGTATCCCAGTATTGCTTTTCCTACTCTTTTATTGACTATGAAGGCTACTTCATTTCTTCTGAGGGATTCTTGCCCACAGTAGTATACCTGATAGTCATCTGAATTAAATTCACCCATTCCTGTCCAGTTTAGTTCGCTGATTCCTAAGATGTTGATATTCAGTCTTGTCATCTCTTGTTTGACCATGTCCAGCTTGCCTTGATTCATGGATCTTACATTCCAGGTTTCTGTGGAGAATAGATCTTTACAGCATCGGACTTTCCTTTCACTACCAGATGCATCCACAGCTGAGCATCCTTTCAGCTTTGGCCCAGTCGCTTCACTCTTTCTGGTGCTACTAATACTAGCCCTTCCTCAGTAGCATATTGGACACTTTCTGACCTGAGGGGCTCAGCTTCCCGAGTCATATCTTTTTGCCTTTTGATACTGCCCATGGGATTTTCATGGCAAAGATATTGGAGTGGGTTACCATTTCCTTCTCCAGTGGAAATTGTACACTTTACAATTAGTGCCTCAAATAAATATTTCCAAAAGAAAGCCCTACTTATAAGATAAAAGACTTATAAAAGTATGATAAAAAGTATGATTAAAAAAGATAAAAGTATGTGCACTAATAACAGTTTTATTTCTATGGGCTTTTCAGAAGAAGAAAACATTTTAATTGGTGAGTTACCGAAATAATAATCTTGATTATGAGTTTTTATAAATGCAGTTCTTTCTCTGATTAAATATCATAAGTATAGACTTGTTATTTAAAAACCAGGGAGGCGTAATTTGATAGCTATAATGAAACCACTAAAGATTTGTCTCTGAAACACTGTTCTCTTCACATCAAAGAGTTTTCATGACATAATGTTTCTAGCTTTTTTATTTCTACATTCTGCAGGAATTGCACACCTCAATGTACATGCCAGTAATCCTGTATGAATCAGATAACTGGAATATTCATTTTATGTGGATTGCAGATAAATTATACACCAGGCCTTATCCTTGAATTATCAACATTAATGTTTATATAAGGAAAGTATACCCAGTACCTTTTAAAAAAATAAGTTACTCTCTCAGGACAAAACTTGTCTTCTCTGTAGGCACCATGAAAACATGCACAACAGACATCAAATTTATATTGATATAAAGTGATCTTCATTGATGATATTTTAACATATGCACCTTTCTATGTAAGATGAACAATAGAAGTTCCCTCTTTGTACTGTTGTATCCTTAACCTCAGACATTTTATTGACTCACTGAATGGGGATGCACTTTCAAACCTTACTACTCAGTCTTTTCTGCATATCTGTTCTATTCTATTCTATTCTATTCTATTCTAGAATCTACATGCATGATCGTCTGGATTTAGACCAAGTGAAATTACTACTCAATTTTGAAAAAAAGATATGTTACCTGGACACTAAGCATTTAATATAATAGTCATTCTGACCCTAAATTAGCTTCAAGTTATTTCATTACTATCATTCATGTAGTCTTTTATTTTCTAAAATTAAAAAGTTTTAAAATACAATTAATCAGCTTTTGCTTTGGGTTGAAAGACTCCCAAGAATTTTTTAGTTACTCTTCTGAACATGATACATGAATTCCATTTAAAAACAGGAAATATGCACTGTCAGCTAGGAAACTTGCAGCATGCTGATCCATAGCAGCAAAGAATGAAGTATGCTATATAGATTATACAAGTCAAATAATTTAAGATCTTTATCCAATTATACAGATATAAGAAGTTCAGGTTTGGAAATGCAATTTCTTTTGCCAATAATGCAAAAAATAAAATCAGCTGAACATGCAATAGCATTAATGAAGTGTTCAGCTGAGCAAAACTGTAATTAAAAATAAATACAAATCATTTTTCCTGTAATTGAATACGGTTATATATCTAGAAACTGGTAATTTATGCATATGAAAAAACAAAACAAACAAAACCAAACCTCCAGTTAATATAAAGCACTGCAGAGACCAGAATGTCAATGTCTGAGGTTCCACAGAAAAGCATTCTAATGAGTAATGGATTTTGTCAATGATCACCTGTCAATTCTACTATCCCACAATTACTTTTTCAACTATCCAGATGGCTTAAATACAACTCATTCATGCACATAGTTCTGCAATATTTCTGTATTACCCCTTCTAGACCATAGCATCTTTAAAAAAATATTTTAGTAATTAAAAAAATAAAGCATTTGGAAACTTTACTTTGAACATATATTTGCAAATTCTAGAAATTCAATTCTACAGATTAGGTTTTCATTCATATTTGTTCTTATTTTTGATCTACATTTGTCTGTATGTATCCTGCTAATCCAGATCTAATTTATGAGTTATACCCAATAGCTAAAATTGTAAATTTGTAATCATTTTTTAAAAAACAATATAATAACCACCTAAAGCCTTATTTTGTTAATATACAGTATAAGAGGCCAGCTTTTTCTTCTGTTATCAACTTTCTATCTGTTGATTTTTCCAACAATTTTCATAGAATAAATCTGAATAAAGCTCCATCACTTCATTTTTATACAACTGATGATAGATGACTGAAGTAAAGTGACTGAACTGAGAAAACAAATCATCTACCAAAAATCATCTCTCCCCACCCTACTAACCTGCTTTCCAGCTCCGTTCTCCTGTTTGTCATGGCTGATTTACAATCCAGGTCATCAAGTTATTATAACACAAGTGTGAATTAAGAATTTCCATGTTTTGCACGCTTAAAATATAACAATTCATATTTTTTGTGGAAAAAAAGTTTTAGAAATTTGTATGTAAAATTACAAGTTAGAAAATTCTCAAGTAACACTGGAAATGGATGTAAATAAAACATCACTGAATTTTGAAAAGGTCACCTGTTACAGGAAAATAGTAGTTCCTTATTGTTTCTTTCCTATTTGATTGTGCCAGACTGTTAAGGTAAGACATATTGACTAATCTAATATCAACTAATGATATATAACTGTACAGTGCAATTTGTATTTTAAGTTGTAAAACACTGCTAAGAACATATAAACAGAAAACAGTATTTTTTTTCTCACACTAAAATTCCCAATTGCATTTTTAGGGAAAAGAATCAGTGTCTCTCATTTGCATTATGATAATATTTGATGTCTTAACACCAAACTCCACTTACATAGACTTCTGCAGTAAACAGTAAAATAAAATTGCTCAATTGAAGTTTATGTTATTTTTATTTCCATGTTGCCCTTTATTTTTATGAAGATTTAGACATTAGCAGCATTGGAGGCTTCACAACCTTTCTTAATCCAGTTTTTTTTTTTAATTATGCCAGAAATTAAACAAAACAAGGAATCTGTCTATCTGTCTGTCTATTTGATAAAATATTCAATTCTCAAAGAAAATGTAAGAAAGATATGAGCTAAGCACAAGAGAGTTCATTAATTTTGATTAGCAATATAATTTTGTACTCTCATTTCATATAATTATACCCATTTTATATTAGAAAAAAAATACCACAGCTTAATGTTTTGCCAATGGCTTATATTACTACAACTTTCCTCCACTTATAAAAAATGTAATTTCAGGTTTCAGAGTAATATTATGCTCCACAATTTAAATTACATACAAAACAATAGTTAGTCTCTAACCCTAACCACAATTGAGCCCAAAACTTATGTTGCTACCAAGATCGTTAAGTGACTTCTGCAAAAGAAATGTCTGAATTTCAAAAACTGCAGTGTGCTCACAGAATTTTGGTGGCCAAGTGTGACAGCTGATGTCAAAGATTATGTTTTATTCTGTCACGTTTATTGCCAAGCTAAGACTGTCACAATTAAGATAGCTCATTAGCTCTGCCTGCTCCCTTTCCCTTTGGACCATGGGAGAAGTTTTGCCTGGATTTAATTACCATGTTCCAGCCGTTCAAGGTTACATTATCGTGTTGATGGTAGTTGCTTTGTTTACCAAAATGCCGATCATTTGATTTCATATGAGAGCTCTGATCTGAATCAACATTTTGGATGCCCTTTGTCTTCAGTTTTCATCTGGTCACCATTCATGATCTAATGAACAATTGCAGAAGATAAACACATTATTTGAACAGTATTTTCAATGTCTCTCTCCCTTTTATCAGTAGAATAGACATCTAAAATATCTGACTTATCTAAAAGACCTACCTCTTTCTAAAAACATGGTCTAGAAGAAGTTATATAGTCTCCTGAGACCTGATGGTAGTCCCTTCCAAGCAGTGGTGGGATTCAAAATATTTTACTACCAGTTTGGTGGGCGTGGCTTGGTGGGCATGGCAGGAGAAGGATACTGTAAAATCTCCAGTCAGAAGTGGTATTTGCCAGTTCTCCGAACAACTCTGCAGGTGTTTATTCTAACCCCCCAAACAAATCTTCAGAAAGCAGTCCTGTTGCACAGGTCCAGATTCCAAGCAAATCCAATGGCACACATGAAGTCCAGGAAAGCAGTCCTGGAGTCAAACAGGCCAAGATACATGGCACAAACACACAAGGCACAGAACTGGGCACATTGCTCCAGCAACAATCAAGTCCTCAGGGCAGGGTAAAGTAGACAATGCCAGTGCAGCCCTTCATGAGAGCTGCTCCTCAGGAATAATCTTGTTGACTGGCATAGTGCCTGTCTCCTCTCTGCTCTACATGTCTCTGGATCCGCAAGAGGTGTGGACTTCACCTCTTCCTCATTGCTAGCAAGCAACATCTGCTCCTGGTCCTAGCCCAGGGGTTGCCAACCTTTTGGACCTCAGGGACCACCAAACTCATAATTTTAAATCCTGCGGACCACTAATATGAATTTTGACTGACAGTGGTTTTCTGTCAAGAGTCTGGGGGAGAGAAAGAAAGACTTTTGCTGCTTTCCTTGCGTGCAGCCAAAAAGCAGAAGAAGAAAGAAGTGGAAAGAAGCAGCCCAGTGGCCAGGCGAGGCGTGTGGGGTGAATGGAGCAAGTTTTCCCCCGCCCTTTCCCCGCTCCCCTCTCTTCCTCATTTTGTTCGCAATGCAAGCGATGCAAGCCTTGTGTTCCTGTGGGCCATGTGGATGGCACAGCCTTATGTTCCCCCGCAGCCTGGATTAATTGGGGGGTGCTTTGGGGTGACTTTTCTCTGCAGACCACCAAATTTTTCTCATGGACCACCAGTGGTCCCCAGCCCACTGGTTGGTGACCACTGTCCTAGCCTAGAACCTCCTAGCCAACTTGCTACAGCTGCAGCTCACAGAATATAACATTAAAACGGTGATGAAGGACTTTGTTTCTTAGTATAAACAAGTAATAATAAATTAAGGTGATGTTAACATTGTTCACTGTAATACTTAAAAGTTTAGTTAAGATAAATGTTAGCTATGAAATGCTTGTAGCTTAATAGTAGAACTTGTAACTATGAGATTGCTTAGATTCCTTTATTGTTGAATTATAAGGTGTTTTCCCTGAGTTTCTAAAAGGCTAAGAATCAAAAGCCATTCTCAAAGCTTTGAATATCACAGTTTGCCCAACAGAATTTACCATAGACAAATTCATGATTAAATTCTAGGAGTACTTTTGCATATACAAATGAAGATAATGGATATAAGGTAATTATTACTAGAACTGTAACTCTTTTTAGACTACATTAACCAAAATACATTGGAAGTAAGTTTAAGAGAGGAAATATCTGTTTCGCCAGTAAACTATTTTAGACGAATTTTGAAAATACTGGGAATGCAGTTAACTAACTTAAGTGGAGATAGCAGAGGAATTCATGCTTCTTATTATGCTAAATACATGATGATTTTCATAAATAGTTCATAAATAGTTTGAATGCATACCAGATATGACTAAACAGGACAAAGCCATTCCATTATATTGTCCAACTCAGTCCCAGCCAAATGTAGATAGGCTGGTTAAAAATCACAGAGAAAAATTTATAAATCAATCATCAATTTGTAAATGCATATATTGATATCTAGGTTTTTTGCCCAAGAATTAAGGACCTATGCAATAGTAGTATTCTAATTCAATATGATAATCAAGGCTCTTGCTAGCAATATGAATAACAGTAAGTAAGTAAAAAGGAAAGGTTGCAGCAAATGGCAGATTTGGTCCAAGAATCAAATAAAAGTAGAATATAAAGAAACATGAAGATAAAATTTATCATATAAGTTGTGTTAGCACTGAGTCTCCTACTGGGAAGACCATAGATACTAATATTTCTTTTTCCTTTCTTTTCAAACACAGCTGAAGATGAATATCTCTCCTTTAGTGATGTCAGATTTAGCAAAAACCTCAGCTGCAGTCAGGTTTTTCCCCATGTAAACAGCCTGGCAAGCCTTTGACTCTATAGGTTGCCAATGTGTAGTTCCTGAAGGTTACCTTAGTTGAAGAGCCAAATTTCTATACTAGAATAGGTGATGGCAAAATGCGGACCTAAGTTTCTCTAATTTTGGCACTTTAGCATCTCAATGATAAACTCTGCTTCTTCAGATGAAG
Source organism: Notechis scutatus (assembly GCF_049901735.1). NCBI lineage: Eukaryota > Metazoa > Chordata > Lepidosauria > Squamata > Elapidae > Notechis > Notechis scutatus. Next base: position 5,634,399 of record NC_142014.1, read on the forward strand.
AAAATGTGGACCATGATACTAGGCTCCTAAATATATCAGGCTGATCAATACTGCAGACTGAATTCAGATTAAATGGGACATTGGTCCAACAGCAATTAAAATTCTATATTATGTAATTAGGTACTGTATCTGACAGTTAAATAAATATATATATATATGTTATATATATATATATATATATGTTTATATATATAAAATCACCTATGCAGCACTTCTAATTTGCAGTGTTCTTATCAGGATGTACAGAACATATTAAGCTTTTACTTACCAAATGTGAAACGTTCTAAATATGAACATGCCAGGGGTGGGATTCAAATTTTTAACAACCAGTTCTGTGGGTGTGGCTTAGATGGTGGACATGGCTTGGTGGTCATGTGACTGGGTGGACATGGCTTGGTGGTCATGTTATTGGCTGGGTGTGGCCAACTCAATATCACTCACATCGATGCACACATCTCCTCCCTGGCCTCTCATGACTGTGGGGATGCCGCAACAGTCGTAAGTGTGAAAAAGGGTCATAAGTCACTTCTTTCAGTGCCATTGTAACTTTGAATGGTCACTCCACACAAGCAAAGTACCAGCAAAGGAGTGGGGAAAAAACTCCAGAGACATTTCTGAAACAGGAAGTCTAGTCCTGCCAAGAATGTAATAAAGGTTAATGGAGAGGCAGTTTCTGTAAGCAACACCAGAATGTTTCCTTCCTGCCTTCCTTACAGGATTAGGCCAGTAATTTCTTCTAACAACCGGTTCTCTGAACTTCTTAGAATGTTAACAACCAGTCTAGCGAATAGATGCAAACTGGTAGAATCCCACCCCTGGAACATGTCCTCCCCTCCAATAACCTGTTGCTCTGTATGCACACACATACAGGAAGAATATCTAGAACAGTCACGAATATCTGGGGAAAAGGCAAGTGATTTAACAATTTTAGCATTATCTTGTATGCCAAAAGAGTAGTCAGGATGGATTTCCATAATTCTCCTAGTTTTAAAATTGCAAACTTATATCTCTTTAACTGAAAACAAGGCCCAATTGTGATTTTCATCTGGATTATAATCTGAACTGTTGTATAAAAATACAACATGCTATTATTTTAAATCAATAATAATACATAAACCTTCATTGCTATATTCATTGATAGTATTAATTATTTTCTCTTTTATATTGTAGGTTATTTTCCCCAAACAAACAAAAATGAAAAAAGACAAAATGGGATTGAAAATGACTCCAGTTATATAAACAAGCTACCGTACTTCCTTTGATATCTCCTTCTGGATATATTTAATTTAAAGATTCTATCCATCTGATGTAATATCATTTTCCAAAAATGCCTTTTAAATTGAGACACAGTGATTATAACGACGCAGCGCATTTCCAAAAAGCAAACAAACATTGAGTTTGTGCAGCATGTACTATTTGACAAATTCAAATGATTGTCTTATCAAATGACCAACCCTTACTGTACATAAAAACTGTACAATTTATTTTCTGAACTCCAGAGCTAAGATGAAGGACATGTCAGTCAAAATTTACTTTTTATTTGGCCTAACTATCACTGCTTCAGTACAACCTCTGGATAAGAAAACAGACTGCCCACAGTCATGTTCCTGCGAGATACGACCGTGGTTTACTCCTAGGTCAATATACACGGAGGCATCAACAGTAGACTGCAATGATGTAGGCCTTTTTACTTTTCCACCTCAACTGCCTGCTAATACACAGGTACTACTTCTACAAGCAAACCATATTAAAAAAATTGAATACCATCGAGAATTTCCTGTAAACCTTACTGGTTTGTATTTATCTCAGAACAGTTTATCTAAAGTGGCTACTATCAAGCTTCAGAAGATAACTCAACTTCTTTCAGTATATCTGGAGGAAAACAAACTTACAGAATTGCCTGACAGGTGTTTCTTTGGGCTTAATAATCTCCAAGAGCTTTACATTAATCACAATCTACTTTCTACAATTGCATCAGGGGCTTTCACAGGCCTCGATAACCTTCTTAGGCTTCATCTCAATTCAAACAACCTTCAAATAATTAACAGCAAATGGTTTGAATCTATTCCTAATCTGGAGGTTCTTATGATTGGAGAAAATCCAATAAGCAGAATTGAAGATAGGAACTTTAAATCCCTTATAAATCTGAGGAGCCTGGTTCTAGCAGGCATAAATCTCACAGAAATACCAGATAATGCCTTGGCTGGTCTTGACAATTTAGAAAGCATCTCTTTTTATGACAACAGATTAATTAAAGTGCCCCACAGAACTCTTCAGAAGGCTACAAATCTTAAATTTTTGGATTTAAACAAAAACCCTATTAACAGAATACAAAGAGGGGATTTTAGCAACATGATACATCTGAAAGAATTGGGAATTAATAACATGCCTGAACTAATATCTATAGATAACCTCGCTGTTGAAAATTTGCCAGATTTGAGGAAAATAGAAGCAACCAATAATCCAAGGTTATCATATATACACCCTAATGCATTCTATCGCCTTCCACGGCTGGAATCACTCATGCTCAGTAGCAATGCACTGAGTGCACTGTACCACAGTACAATTGAGTCTTTGCCCAATCTCAAGGAAATCAGCATACACGGCAATCCAATGCGTTGTGATTGTGTCATTCGATGGATTAATATGAATAAAACGAGCATCAGGTTCATGGAGTCAGAGTCACTATTTTGTGTAGACCCTCCTGAATTCCAAGGCCAAAATGTCAGGATGGTTCATTTCAGGGAGATGACGGAAATTTGTCTTCCACTGATAGCCCCAAAAAGTTTTCCTGCAAATTTAAATTTAGAAACAGGTAGCTATATTTCCTTACACTGTCGAGCTACTGCTGTTCCAGAACCAGAAGTATATTGGATTACTCCATCAGGACATAAGCTTTTACCAAATACTGTTTCTCTTAAATATTATGTACATTCAGAAGGAACATTAGAGATCAGTGATATAACACAAAAAGAAAGTGGCCTATACACATGTGTAGCAACTAATTTAGTTGGTGCAGATTTAAAATCCATCACGATTAATGTGGACGGTTCTCTTCCCCAGGAGAATCATAAATCTTTCTCCATAACAGTAGAAGATATAAGCTATAATTCCATATTAGTCTCCTGGAAAGCAAATTCTAAAATTGTGAAATCTAACATTAGGTGGACTGCCTTTCCAAAAGATGGGAACTCCCTGACTTCTCAGAGAGTTCGAATTCCATCACATCAAAATGTCTATAATTTTACTCACCTCACCTCATCAATGGAATATAAAATTTGTATAGACATCCCCATTATCTGGCTTCATAATGCAAGAGAATGCATCAATGTTACGACAAAAGAATTGGATCCGGCAATGAGAAATTGTGAGAAGAGCAGCAGCAACAGCACTACAATTCTTTTCTGCTTTTCTTTTCTTTTGGGATTCTTTTGTGTTGCCGCCTTTCTCAGCTGCATCTGTCATGAAATGAACTGTGATGCAGGGCACAGATTTTTCAGGAATTACGTGAAGAAACAATCATTTTCTTTCAGTGAACTTTATCCTCTTTTAACCAGTTATTGGGATGCTGATGAAGAGAAAAGCACAACCCTTGAAGTGCAGGTCACAGTTGTAGAGGTTCCAACAAACATGTCATGAAAGTTAAGGTTATTGGACTTTTTGCTTTAAGGTGTCAGCATCAAGACTCTCTTCTATTGTGCTCAATTAAAAAGTGAAAAAAAAATGTGATTACAAATGGTGGTTACAAATACAAATACTTACTGGTGTAGTATTTTTTTTACAAAGGAAACACCTGTCTTTGGAAGCTCTATACCAACCAAACTTTTTTTTATATGTGATTTCTTAAGTACTTCGAATCTAAGAGGTACTTAATGCTGTCTAAACAAGTAGATAAGATTTTTTCAGTATTTGTTGTTTTTTAATTACATGTACAATAATGGAACTGAATAAGGCCCTCCTCCTGTGTTGTATGATACACTTAGCCATGAGTTTTGCCTAAACAAATAAAACTAGAATTGTGTAATAAAATGAACAAATTCTGTACAGTAACCCAGGGAATATGTGAAACTTTTTAAAGATGAAAAATACAACTTTTGATTACAATTAAAACAGCTTCAGTATTTTTCTTTCTAAAGACATTATTCTGAAATATATGTATCTCCAGTGCTCCAAGCTGGCTAGAGAATTCTGGGAGTTAAAGTCCATAAGTCTTAAAGTTGCCAAGTTTGGGGACCCCTGTTTTAGACTGTGCAGTTGCAGTGCAATCCTAAATATTCCTACATAAGTTTGGAAAAGTTGTATTGTCTGGTCCACTAGCTAGAAAAGGCAAATTTACTAGTTAACAAAAATAATAATGACCTTATAGTGAGATTTAATTTATAATGTAAAAGGCTTGCAGTAATTTATAAACTACTGTTTTCATGTACTTAAAATTATAATCAACTATGCAGTGTCCTAATTATATAGATCTTTACCCAAAAATGAAATCATTGCATTCAGTTAGATTTGTTCTCAGCTGAAGTGTTTAGAGAACAATTTCACAGCCTGATTGGTTGCATCATAAAATTCTAATATATCCAAAAAGTTGCTGGCAATCTACCAGTGTGTGGAAGAGGGTGGAAATTCTGCTTTTTTTGTTACAGACAATAAGAAGGAAATGTTTTTTAGGTCAGATGAACGTTTCTCCAGTTCAGAATCAAATGAACCTGAATAAAATCAGTGGTGAGAAAGAAGTAAAAGAGGTAAAAATGAAAACACATAAAGCTACAAAATGGATCATGGTGGAACTTTAGGATGATTTCATTCTTCCATTCTAGCAGCATTACATCCCATTTAGTGTTTTTCTAATCCCACAAAGCACCAGCCATGAATATTGGTGGAAAAGGGACAAATTAATTTTAAGAAACAGACTCCTTAAAAAAGCAGCAGCATTTGTTCAGCTTTTTGCTGAATCCTGAAAAGGGTAGGTCTAAATGTCCTTGCTAAGTCTGCTTCTCAGTGAACCACAGAGAAATTCTGTGCTTCAAATTTTGAAACACTTCCTCTATTCATTTCATAAATATGATCAATTGTACTGTGTACATATACAGAGATTTTCGGTTGGGATTCATCTTTATTTGAGAACTAAAATAACTGATATCCCTGAACTTGTCAGATGGAGAACTGACAGCCCAGGTTCGAGACCTGAGCTCCACGCAACAGAGTGAGCATGACCACATGACTACAGAAATTGTCTTTGGACAATGCTGGCTCCTTCAGCCAAGAAACAGAGATAAGCATTGTGCCCTAGAGTTGGACACACTTGACAGGGAAACCTTTATCTTATATATGTCATATAAATTTAAAAAAAACTTGTTGCCAAGGAACCTTCTCTCTAAATACTGTATATTGCACTAAATGATATAATAAAACAAAAGGAACAAAGCAAGTCAAATTGTTTTCAAATGCTATCCAAACAAAAGAACTGAAACAAGCAATTATTCTAGCTTGGTTCTAGAAGATCCATCTTAAAATCAATGCTAATTTATTCATGCTAATCCAATGTATATGAAGCAACCAGTAAGATTATAAGAGAAAATAAAAGAAAATTCTGCTGACTAACATTACATTGTGAACTGCATTTTAAGATAAATATTTTGCTGTCCAAATACATATATACTTGATTAAAGTATTTGGAAACCACCTTCAAATGCATTGCTGAGTTCAAGATAACTGAATCAAAAAGAAGGCAACAGAATCAAGTGTACAAGAGTTAAAAAACAGATTTCCCCCCTTTTAACAAACAAGATTAAAAGATTACACAGAAAATATGGAAATTAACTTTTCAATTTTCAAGACTAAATATTCCTCAAAATATAAAGATTAGTTGTGTTTGTTTAAGGGGAAAAAAATCAATATCAGATTTAAGCATCAAATCACAACCATGAAGAAGTTAGCTGACTGTAATTCATACCAGCTGCAATGGGACAAAGAATGAAAAATCAGTCCATATAAAATTGGAACATTAAGATAAAAATGGCAGATATGCAGAGAACAGGAAATAGGTCTGCAAGCATTCTGTCAAGGGAGTGGCTATTTAGAGCAAATATGCAGGAAGTCAATCATTTGCAAAATTGATAATTAGTCCACGTTTTTTTCAAGGATTGAAACAGACTAAGAACCGGCAGTCTATTTCCAAAAGCAGTGTTCACAGACAATTTGAAAATCAAGGAACATAAAATTGGGACCATAGCAGTGTCAAGGAATTAAATATTGTATAAGGCACTATTTTCAGCCAAGGCCTGGGACTGGTAACTTTTAAGCATGACCTTCATTAGAACCTCAGTGTAGGCTGGGGATTTTTAAAAGAAAGAGGTCTTAAAAAACTTTCTACTGCCAAACAAACTTTTACTCCTGAGATGCCCTTTTTCTCAAATTGGGTTGAGTTACATATTTTTGGCTGTAAATATGTAGATTATCACTAGATGGCATCAAAAAGAGGCAGTAAAATCTAAATCTTTGTTGCCATCGAGTGCATGCAAAACATTTATTGTTGATAGCGCTAAGATCAGCATTCCTTCTCTTTGCAATTTATTAGACTTCTTTTACCTGCCATCTATATTTCCTATTTTTAATGATGTCTCAGCTGGTGATTATTTCACAAAGGGGAAAATATACATCTTAAAAGTATTATTACCTATATCAATAGATGCTCCCTGTCCTGTGTCAGGATTTTCGGAAGTAAATTGCTGCTTGCCCAGTTACACTTCAGATTTTCTGTTGTATTCAGAAAAGACTGAGCTGAACTCTCCACTCCGGTCCATGTTTCCAGCGGGAAAACAGACTGTTCCTATTGGCTGATACCATTGACAGCTGACTATAAAAGGGAACTGTCAAACGGCATCAGCTGTTGCCCGCCAGCCGGCTGCCTTGTTAGCGCGGCAGCTGCGGCAACCCTTTATTGTTTCAGTAAAGTTAAAGCTGAAGTTTGCTCCATGTTCGCTTCAGTTATTCCGCTGCTCTACAACACTGGCGATGAGGGCGGGATACGTATAAGAGGCAACCGAGCAAAGAATCGCTGAGCGAAGCCACTACCGAGCTGTATGTCACTTTAAGAGCTTACTGTCACTATTCACGAGCGCAAATTTCAACTTTCCTCAGAAGGAAAGTTTCCGGCACCGCTGAGTCAAGATGACTTCAAACCCTGCGTTCCTGCCTTTCAGACCGACAGCAGAAACTTGGGAGTCCTACAGAAACCAATTTGACTGTTTTCTAGATGCCATAAACCTCGCTGACATTTCCGACCATAGGAAAAAATCTTACTTTTTAAGTTTTTGCGGAGCCACAGTGTTTGACACTGCTACGACATTGTTGGCTCCGTGTTCAATTAAGACTGTTCCATGGGAAGAATTGCAGGAAATTCTTTCTAACCACTATTCCCCAAAGCCCTCCCAAATTGCCAGGCGTCATGCTTTTAGAAGACGGATCCAGGCTGAGGGAGAGACTATTAGTGGGTATATGGCAGCCCTACGAACACCTGCCTTGCACTGTGGGTTTAGAGACTATCTGGAGGACATGTTATTAGACCAACTAGTTTGTGGAGGCAGGGATTTAAGGCTACAAAGGCATCTATTGGCTAAAGGGGATTTAACCCTTCAATTAGCAATTGAAGAATCTCAAGCTGCTGAACTGTCAGCACTTTCAGCAGCAGAAATTCAGGGAAATCCAATTAGCCAGAGCAGCACAGCCATCTATTACGATGAAGCCTCCACAGAGGAAGGCTCTGAAGAGGCTAGTGATGTAAATTGCCTTAGGCAGCCCAAAACCAGTCAAAGAGAAAACAGGTCAATCCCCAATCAACGTCCACGGTCTCAGCCCATCTGTCTAAGCTGTGGGAGAAATCACCTCAGGGCATCCTGCAAGTTCAGGAATGCCATTTGTCTAAAATGCCAGAGAAAGGGTTATTTAGCCAGGATCTGTCAAGCAGGAAAGACTTTTGCCCAACCACAGAAACCTCAGACAACTCAGCATTTCCAAAAACAAATTGAAGACTGTTTCACCTGCTATCAAGCCAAGCTGACAAACAAAGGCTCTAACAAAATCAGTGTTTTTGTTTCTTTAGAAGGGAAACCTTGCAGGATGGAGGTAGACACTGGCTCAGCACTGTCCATCATCTCATGGAGCACCTTGAAACGACTGCTTCCCAGAATGGCTAAGAAGAGGCTTCAAGGCTGCAACTTAACCCTACGTGACTACCAAGGCAGAACCATCCCAGTCATTGGAAAAGGCAAGTTTTTTATTCAATTTCAAAATTTTAAAGGTCACTTGCCTTTAGTGGTAGTGGATGGTGCCCTCCCAAGCCTGCTGGGATTAGACTGGTTCCCTGCCCTAGGCCTCCATATAGGCGGAATCCACTCTATTGCAAATTCCGAGGTGGACGCCTTGTTTAATGACTATGCTGATGTGTTCAGTGAGGGCCTGGGCTGTTACTCGGGAACCCCAATATCTTTCAACTTGGACCCCCTAGCAGTCCCAATCCGTTTAAAGCCTCGAAGGGTACCTTTTGCAATCTGCCCCAAACTAGACATGGAACTAGACAAATTAATTAAACAGGGCATATTAGAGCCTGTGGACTTTGCAAAATGGGAAACCCCAATAGTGACACCCCTGAAGAAAGATGGCAGTTTAAGAATCTGCGCGGATTACAAGAGCTCATTGAATAAATATTTACAAATCAGCGCTTATCCAATCCCAATTATCCAGCACCTGCTGCATTCTTTTGAGCCAGGAACCATTTTCGCAAAACTAGACCTGTCACAGGTCTATCAACAGTTCCCTGTTGATGACACAGCCGCTGAACTACAAACTATTGTAATGCATAGGGGCGCTTTTAAATGTAGGCACCTCCAATTTGGCGTTAGTGTGGCCCCAGGAATTTTCCAATCATTAATGGAAAGACTGTTTCAAGGATTACCTGGTGTAATACCTTATTTCGATGACGTTTTAATATCTGCCCCTGACAAGCCTCAGTTACTGCAAAGAGTCAAAGGAGTCCTCAATTGTTTCAGAAAGTATGGTCTCAAATTAAAAAAAGAGAAATGCACTATTGCCACCACACAGGTTGAATTTTTGGGATACAGAATTGACACCTCTGGTATTAACCCAATCGAATCCAAAGTAAGGGCTATTCATGAGGCACCCACTCCAACTAACAAAACCGAACTACAGGCTTTTTTAGGACTTCTTAACTTCTAGGCTTCATTTTTGCCACATAAGGCTTCCATTGCAGAACCTCTGCATAGACTCTTGGATAAACAATCCTCGTGGCATTGGGGACCTAAGGAAGCCCATGCTTTCAATGCTGTGGCCGAGCATGGATGCTCAGATTACGAGCTGGGTGAATGCTTGTCAGCCATGCCAAGCCACCAGACCTGCTCCACCAGCAGCCACTCCAGGCATGTGGGAAGATTCAGGGACCCCTTGGTTCCGGGTGCATATTGATCTGGCTGGCCCTTTTCATGGACGTACATTCTTGGTGATGGTTGATTCTTTTTCTAAATGGGTAGAGCTGACCTTGATGACCTCCACAACTTCGGAAGCTGTCACTAAGGCCCTATCGAGGATATTCGCTACCCATGGCCTCCCTGACACTATCGTGTCTGATAACGGCCCCCAGTTTACTTCCTGTGAATTTGAGGTTTTCCTAGCTAACCTAGGAATCAGGCACGAACTTACAGCTCCATTCCACCCTGCCAGTAACGGTCTGGCTGAAAGGGCAGTCAGATCTGCTAAGGAGGTTCTGGAAAGGCTTGGGCCCATAGAGTGGCACTCTAGGCTCGCTAAGTATCTTCTAACCCAGCACACGGCTCCCTGTGCCACCACAAATAGGTCTCCTGCTGAACTTCTCATGGGTAGACGTCTGAGGACTACTTTAGACAGACTCCATCCATATTATGACCCAGTCACGCCCCTAAGATCAAATCGCCAGACTAAGAAGTTTGCTGAAAGTGACCAGGTCTATGCCAGGAACTATGCGGGACACCCTTTGTGATGCCTGGGCAGATTGTGGCAGTAACCGGTCCTAAGTCTTACAGGGTCCAATTGCAAGACGGTTGCATTTGGTGCCGCCATGTCGACCAACTTAGGAGGCATTGGAGTGTGTCTACAGATGGCCCTCAGGACATTCCTGCTGCAGAGAAACCACCGGTGCCCGAAGAAACTCTCCATGAACCCGACAGTGACGCAAGCCTACTTGGGCAGTCATCGGTCCCTCACCTGGAGCCGCCTGAAACCAAGACGCCAGCTTCGTTGTCACCAGAAACTGCCCGCCAAGCGGAAGAGTCCCATCCAGCAGCAGCTCCATCGGAGCTCAGAAGATCTGGCCACCTGCGCAAGCGCCCGAGTTACCTAAAGGACTATGCATGCTCCGTTCTAGGGAAAGGAGTGTTGCATTCAGAAAAGACTGAGCTGAAGTCTCCACTCCAGTCCATGTTTCCAGCGGGAACATGGACTGTTCCTATTGGCTGATGCCATTGACAGCTGACTATAAAAGGGAGCTGTCAAACAGCATCAGCTGTTGCCTGCCAGCCAGCTGCCTTGTTAGCATGGCAGCCGCAGCAACCCTTTATTGTTTCAATAAAGTTAAAGCTGAAGTTTGCTCCGCGTTCACCTCAGTTATTCCGCTGCTCTACAACATTTTCCACTAAATAAGAATCTTTCGGAAGAGAAAGAGAATTCCAGTAACTGCAAAAAGGTTTAAGTTTCAATGACCATCAATGAGAAACTGCTGAAGGAAAGTACTGATTACTGAATGATGAAAGAGAACTTTGAAAAATGAGGGACCAAGTGAATGGAACCATTTTTCATTGCTTCAGGAAGTACATTGTAACAGCAATAGTATGAAAGTCAACCATGTGGCAAATATAAATGTAGATAAGAGATAATGCTCTGGTAAGATTTAGTGAATTATTTGAACTCATAACATGCAATAAGTACACTGAAGTTCTAAGGAGACTGAAGCTTGAGTAATTACAGAAAAATAACTGCAATATATTCTGCTCTGAAAATACTACATATAAATGCAGATGTATACTTTTTAAATGTCTGTATATATATGAGAGAGAAAGCACACATATATGTAATATATACATAGTATGTTAACATTTGTTTGATACAACTGAGTACTTTTCTTTTGACAGCCTTCTGAAGAAAAAAAATCTTTAAAAGGCCATTTTGAGATCTACCATTTTTTATTGTGCATATGAATCTACAAATGCAGCATATGAATCTACAAATGCAAATTAAATAACACTTAAGACTAAGAATAGAATTTTAAGAAGCACCAGCATTTTAAATTTCCGTGTTTATTTAGTAAAGCTATAATTGGCAGGCATTTTGTTAAAAAAAGACTATTAATTATGTTGAATTTTAGGAGATCAGGAACAACAGTATCATCTTAACACAGTCGTGGTTTTGTTTTCCATTAACTTACAAAGCTGTCATTGTCCTATTTATCAATTAGACTCAATAGTAGAAGTATGATACAATATTTTTAAACTTTTAATAATACAAATTTCATTTCACCTAAAATGTAAAAAAATTGGAAACTACAAATCATTTTCAATCAGCTTTTAAGGTAGAGAGTAAACAATCATGGTGCCTTAATATCCAAAATGTGGATCCTTACGAATTCAGTATGCCTCAGCTAAGCATATTATTGAGAAACTTGATGAATCGCTATCACGCTCATGCTGACATTAGCATTTATCAGGAAGACATGCCTATATATCATGAGATATTTCAGCACCGAGGACAGAGCTTTTAGCAACAGGCTCTTTATCAAGCACACATATGAAATATCCTCTGTTGTAATGCTGGCACTGTGTAGATCAGCAAGAATTTGTTCGTGTATATTGTATGGTGTTTTTTTTAACAAAGTACATTTAAAACCGGCTCCTGACATAACTCAAGGGTTACAATCACATTTGTTTCCAGCAAAATTCAAAATCAGTGGCACAAAGTAACTGTTATCTAGAGAATACTTAGCAACAATAAATAGAAAAATAAACTATTTCTGCATCTGGGTTTTTTCCTCTGCCATATAAATTTAGATATACATTTGTTTAATTCTACAAAAAAGTTCTTTTCCAACTTGACTGGCACTGTCTGAAACAGGAACAACAGTTTTGGCAAAATATTCATTTTTACTGTCAAAATACATCCCAATAACGATAACTGCAGTTTGGCCCAATTATCTAAATCTTTAACTATTTGAATTATTAACTTATCATAGTTATCTTTTTAAATCGACGAACATCTAGCAGTCAACCAGATCCCTAAGTATTTTACTTTATTTACCACCTAATTTATTTGCTAGTTCTTCCTTCTGCTCCTTTGTAGTTTTTTGTTAACACTTTTGTTTTTTCTTTGTTAATTTTTAACCCTACCACCTTTCCATATTCTTCTATTTCTCTTAGTAATATAAGGCTCGTTTCTAAGGGTTCTTCTAATATAAATGCTATATCATTGGCAAATGCCTGGAGTTTATATTTCTCTTTTTTAATTTTTAGTCCTCTAATCTCTTGATTTTGCCTAATTTGTGCTAAGAGAGTCTCTTCTGCCAATATATACAGTAGAGGAGCTAGGGGGCAGCCTTGTTTTACTCCCTTATTTATCTTTATGGTATCTGTATTTTCCCCATTTATTAATATTTTTGCGGTTTGCATGTTATAAATTGTCTTAATAAATCCTATAAATTTTTCACCAAATTTCATACCTATCAGTTGTTTAATAAGGAAGTTCCAATTCAGGTTGTCAAAAGCCTTCTGGGTGTCTAAAAATATCAATGCCATTGCCTTGATTGAGTATACTTCATAATATTCTAATATATCCATAATGGTTCTTGTGTTTGTTTTTATTTGCCTATGGGGGAGGAAGCCATTCTGATCAGTGTGGATAATTCTAGTTAATACTCTCTTTAATCTTTCCACCAATATTGTAGCCATTATTTTGTAATCTACATTTAAAAGTGATATTGGTCTATAGTTTTGAATTTTTTGAGGGTCTGATTGTTCTTTATAAATGAGGGTAATATATGCTTCCAACCATGATTTAGGCATCTTAGCGTTCTCCAGGGCTTCATTGTACAAGTCCACCAATATCTCCTCTATTGTTTCTTGGAATTTCTTATAGAATTCTGAAGGAATTCCATCTGGGCCAGGGGTCTTATTTGCTTTTTGTGTTCCAATTGCCTTCCTAATTTCTTCTATAGATATTTTATTATTCAAATTTTGTTTCTCTTCTTCAGTAATTTCGGGCAAGTTCTTTTCATTCAAATATTGATCAATAGATTCTTCTGGTATTTCTTCCTGTTTATACAATTTCATAAAAAACTCCTTAGCAATTTCTTTCTTTTCTTGGGTCTGCGTGCATAATTTCCCTTCCTGAACTTGGAGAGCTACGATCGTTCTCTTTTTACCAGATCAATTTCTTTCTTAATGTTTGAATTGTTTGGGTCCTTTTGTCTACTTATTTCCAAATCTTTCAGTTTCTCCCTCCATATGTTTTGTTGCTGTCTTTTTTCTTTATTCTTTTTAATACTATAAGCAATAGTTAGACCTCTCACATAGGCTTTGGCCGTATCCCAAAGATTCTGTAGAGAGGTATGTTCTCTTTTGTTTATTTCAAAAAATACTTTTAATTCTTTATCATTTCAATATATTCTTTATCTCTTAATATGGTATTGTTAAATGTCCATCTTCCAATTTTTCTTTTTCCATTTAATTTGAATGGGATTATGGTCAGCCCATAGATTTGGCAAAATCTCGATCCTTTCAATATTCTCCATTAACCCATATCTGATCTATTCTGGACCAAGAGTGGTGGGGGTTCAAAAAAAGGTATATTGTTTTTTATTTGGATTTAATTTTCTCCACACATCTTTCAAGTTAAGTTCTCTTACCATATTATTGAAAGACGAAGGGAGTATTCTCCTTTCCTTTTTTTTTTTTTTTGGAAGTTCTATAATCTTTATCTTTGTCTGGGACTGCATTATAGTCTCCTACAATGCATACATTAGCATTCTCAAATTCTATTATCTTATGGTGAAGCCTATTATAAAAGTCTTTTTGGTTTGTATTTGGGGCATATATTGTAACTAATAACATCTTTTTCTGATTTACATTTATTGCTATAAAGAGCATTCTCTCTTCTTGATCTTTGTATATTTGTTTATGTTGCAACCAATCCTTTACATCAGGGGTCCCCAACCACCGGTCCGCGGACCGGTACCGGTCCGCGGAACAACTCCTACCGGGCCGCTGGCTTGCTGGGCGCCGCCATCTTTTTTGATGAAAAAGTGCTTCCGGTGAGCTTTTCCGGGTAGAAAGCTCACCGGAAGCATGTTTTCATCAAAAAGATGGCGGCACCAGCGCTTCGGTGAGCTTTTCCGGGTAGAAAGCCATTTCTACCCGGAAAAGCTCACTGGAAGCGCTGGCGCCGCCATCTTTTTTTGATGAAAACGTGCTTCCGGTGAGGTCACCGGAAGCACTTTTTCATCAAAAAAAGATGGCGGCGCCCAGCTGATGCTGGTACCGGGCCGCGGCGCCCATCTGATGCCGGTACCGGGCCGCGGCGTCAAAAAGGTTGGGGATCACTGCTTTACATATACTACAATACCCCCTTTTTTTTGTTTGCAAGTGCCAAGTACATTTTACCCAAATTTATATTGTTTAAGAGGTCTGCTTGATTATCTGGAATATGCAGTTCTTGGATACAGGTTATGTCGGCGTTTTGTTTTTTAAGTTTCTCAAATATCTGTTTTTGGGTTTTTTTGATGATAGATTTAAACCATTGATATTGACTGAAAATAAAGTGATTTCTCTATCAGTGTCACTGACTGTGTGAGGCATTTCTCGTTTCATTTCTTGTTCTAGGCTCTCTTTTTCTTAAGTCTGTTGCCTTCCCCTTCTTCTCTAAGATTTTGGGGCTGGGCGTGTGAATCAGATTCTTTTTCTCCAGAGAGTTGTTTCTCTTGACTTCTTGTATTTAGGTCGTCTCTACTTTCTTGTTCTTCCTCGGGTCCTAGGTGTCATTCACGAAATTCCTGTGCTTTTTCAATTGTATCAATTTTATATTTTTTGTCCTGCCACGAAACTAAAAGCCCCTCTGGTGGAGTCTGCCAGCGTTGATGGTGACAAGGGGATATGATGTTCTGTGTTGTGCTATGCTATTACCTGAGAGGCGGCAAACATGTGAGGAGTCCCCAGAAGACGATGACGTTGTTGTAACATCGGGGGATTCTCTGTTCAGCAATTGGCAGCGCAATGAACTTTGAGGGTAATTCAGCTTGTGACGGGAAGACCCTTCCCCTCTTGCAAACATGGGGTGGAGACTTGGGGATTAAAGAGGGGTCAGGGATAGACAGGGATTAGAGAGGAGTAGGAAAGATAGGGATAAGCTCACATATGGGGGAATCTAGGATAGAACTGCGGAAGGTAGACAAGGGGGTAATGAGAACAGGGCAGAACTTAGGAGATAGCTGTGATTAGGTGGGTGTGGTTACACTATAAACAGCGCTGGAAGGCAGACACTCCCAGCACTAACATAGATTGGATATTAGCTGTTCTTGCCAGATGGGATGTTCATTGCTTATGAATTAAACTACTTCAAACCTTGCTGTTTGTTGGTTTGCATCTCCAAATCTGTGAGTGTCTAGAAGACTGGCTGAGAGAAGGTTAGCGCTCCCTGCTTATTTCACTGTTCACTGCTGGAATTAGTCAGGATGGCAGAGGGAACGGACCTGGAGTTCCTGCCAGCAACTGAGGTAGAGGCAGAGGAGAATGTGGAGGAGATTAAGGGGGTGCAGGGAGAGTTTGAGACTGACAAACCTGCACTTAATGTACTACAACTGGCTGTGAGACCAAAGACATGGAAGTCAGTCAGGTTAAGTGAGCCAGCCGACCAGATGGAAGTTGATATGGATGACTGGATAAGTCACAGCGCAGTGCTCATGGCCCAGGCTCTGCTGAGAACTGGAAGGTGTGGAGATGGCCAGTGTTGGAGGACAGTGGTTGGACAATTCCTGGCAGTACTACATTGGACATATTAAGGGCACAATTTGGTGAGGTGTCCTTACAGAAGTCTCCTGTGTTGTATGTGAAGGAAGGCCAGAGTAAACTACGCAGCTATGGGTCACTGAGTAGGCCGTTAAGAAGCTCCAGTCCAGTGGGATCCTTAGGGCTTGACTTGAGTAGGCCCCTTGAACGCGATGATTTAGAATCTCGACGGTTCTACAATACCGTTGCAGTACCGCCTGGCCAGATGGAATTACCTGGAAGGTGGACATCAGATTCTGAGAACACGCAAGAGTGGAGTCGTGGGGATGAATGCCAGGATCCCAGTAGATTATGGAGTAGTCCCCAGGGAATGTGCCTGGATCAGCATGGGTCCCACCACAAGGTAGGTGGGGTCCTTCTTCCATTACATGCTTTCAATGGGAATGCTGATCGAGTGGCTGTGTTTTTAGGATAGGTTATCTGGACCTGTATGGGAAATGCTATCTGTCCCATTGGGCTATGGTGGTTGCCATAACAAGTGTATTGGAAGATGAGGCCAGAGAATGGGCAGCTGAACTACATAGGGAACGATCAATGGCATTGGCTGATGTGGGTGTATTCCTGGAGGATCTATGACATCGTTTCAAGGACAGTGCCAAAGCACAGCAGGCAGAAGATGATATTTTGGCAATAAGACAATGTGGACGGCCAGCGAGGGAGTATGTTCAGGAGTTTAGGAGGACGGCTGGTAGACTTCATGCTTGTCCGGAAAGAATGCTGGTTCATTTGTTCCAGGAAAGATTGGACCGGGATTTGGGCCAGGCTTGTTTGTCTACCCATGAGGTTGCAGGAATGGTATTGTACAGCCATTGAATTGGACTCCGGGTTACGTCAATTAAAGGTATGGAGTGACGTGAGCCTTGGAGTTCATAGAGGATTATCCAATAGATCAAACCCATCTAGACCTCTAATTAGCCAAGCCCAACAAGGCAGAGGAGCGTTTAAGTGGTACAGATGTAACCAACCAGGTCATAGGACAGCTGAATACCCAATACCTCCATTATGTATAGCTGCTAAACAACAACTACAAACAAACCGTGGGAGTGGAAGACCCAATGACCATTCTAGGCAATTGCCTGAGCGTTCTCAAGGAGTGGGCCAGTAGGACATTAATACTAAGTTCAACCAGAGATCAGATGAGGTGTCAACAGCCAAGAAACCATCCCTCCCTGGATATGACAAGGATGAAAGCAACATAGATGATCCGATGGTAAGTAAGCCCATTCATCCTTTCATAATACCAATCACGGTTACCAATATTACAACAAATCAATATTTGGATATTGGTGCATTGATTGACTCTGGGTGTACACGGTGTCTAGTAACACATACAGTGGTGCAGAATTTGGGGTTAAGGCTTATACGTTTATCTACTCCCATACATTTTGAGAAGGTAGATGGTTCCATTTTGGGTGGAGTGCCGGCAACCCATCAAATGGAGCTAGTATGAATGGATATGGGAGAACATTGGGAGAGAATTTCTTTTGTGGTTGTGGGGCACATGACGGAGGCTGTAATCCTTGAATTAACATGGCTGAATAAATGGGGCCCACTTTCATTGGGAGGGTGGTTTCAGGAAAATACGGTTGGTAATAGGATCCCCCAATGACGAGATGGCCAGTATGGCAGTCCCCAGCTTATTGGCCAATGGCTCTAGGGACTCCAGCCCTGCGTATCCTAGGGTATATAATGATTTATGATCCTAGGGTATATAATGATTTAGCTGATGTCTTTAATGAGACATTAAAGGAAGTGATCAGTTACCTTCCCATAGGCCTACCGATTGCGCTATCAAATTATTCCCAGGAGTAAAGCTACTTATGTATTCGATGACGCACCAAGAGATGGAGGAAATGCACAAATATATAGATAAATATATATAGATCCTCCGTGCTGTGCTGCAACCTCAGCTGAGAGGCGGCGAACACATGGGGAGTCCCCAGAAGATGATTACGTTGTTGTAACGTCGGGGGATTCCCTGTTCAGCGATTTGCAGCGCAATGAACTTTGAGGGTGAATCGGCTCATGACGGAGAGCCTTCCTCTTTCACAAACACAGGGCGGAGAATTGGGGATTAGAGAGGGGTTGGGGATAGACAGGGATTAGAGAGGAGTAGGAAAGATAGGGATAGGCTCACATATGGGGGAATCTAGGATAGAATTCCGGAAGGTAGACAAGGGGGTAATGAGAACAAGGCAGAACTCAGGAGTTAGCTGCGATTAGGTGGGATTAGGTTACACTATAAACAGCGCTGGAAGGCAGACACTCCCAGCACTAACATAGATTGGATATTAGCTGTTCTTGCCAGATGGGATGTTCATTGCTTATGAATTAAACTACTTCAAACCTTGCTGTTTGTTGGTTTGCATCTCCAAATCTGCAAGTGTCTAGAAGACCGGCTGAGACCGGGGAGGCCCGCAGAGTCCCAAACAGAGCATTGGAGGGGTGCATGCAGCTGAGAGGCTGGAGAGGCAAATGTATTGTATATACTACAATACTTCTGTTGAATAGTTCTGTTGAACTGCCTCTCCAGGGCCGCATGTCTGCGCTTCTCTGCCCTCAACTCAGCCTGAGTTGCCTTCTTAGGGGCTAGAGCCTTAGCTCTAATTTTAGCAGCCACCTCCCTCTGGACTGATTGGGTACGTTGCCTACGTCTTTTTCTCTTATTGGGCTTAAGAGACTGTTCCACTGGGGGGGAAAGCTCTGCCTGAGTCTTATCTTGGTCCATTTGTAGAATAAAGGCTCTTGCGATAGAAAGAAACTGTTTGGAAATTTTTTGTATTAAGCCCCTGAGGGTATAAATTGGCCCCCAGGCTTTCAAAATGGCCACTCAACTCGTGGTAGAAGGCTTCAATCCAAGATGGCCGCTGACTAGGGATACAGGTTCCGAGATCGAAGAATCGCTCCTTAGGCTATAAAGAGCCCCGAGCGAAGTCAGCAAAGGAAAGGGCAGCCTCTGGCCACACAATCAGCTGGCTGACGCTGTTATCGGTTTGCCGATCGCTTTTTAGGACTGCTCAAACCACAGGCGTGGGGGAGGTCTACAGACACTGCCCAACTCGCCTGAACAGTGCTCTGGCAATGCTGCTCCCAACGTTGCAGGAGAGCGAGCCCTGCTCTCCTGGAAGAGCAGCTGCCCAGATCCCTCGGAGCTGCTTGAAGCGAGGAAAAAAAGTACTGAAGATTGCTGGTGATTGCTATCTAACAGAACGCTTTCAGAGACACAGCTACTGACTGAAAGGAGCTGAGTCAAAAGCTGGGGTCTCTCCCGGGGGCTGGCTTTTATATCTTAGTACAGACTCAGCTAAATGACGTCATAGTAAGGAGTCAACCCCATCCTGGGCTCCCGATGCAGCATGGAGAAGAATATTTAGATTCTATAGAGACAACTATTGAGCATCCAATGATCATGAAAGAAGAAATTCTATCACTCATCTTGTCTTTAGGAACCTACTTGTTGAGTAACTGTAAATTTAAACTGCATACAGAAATCCATGAAGAATTACCTAAAAGCTATCAGTTTTTATCATATTGTCCTCACATCAAACATACATTATTTATTATACACAGAACATCACTATCATCTCCCTTAAGTAAACTAGCTGCATCTAGCTGCAATTGGGAGTAATAAGTTTTAATAAAACAGGACTCATATTTTTTTTTTGCAGTTATGATGGATACTTTTCCAGTTTCTTAGTTCTTGTAAATATTAATTCAGCTTCTCCTGAATTAATGCATTATTTTATATTCCTCACAAGAGAAGTTTCAGTTCTGTATTTCTAACATTATAAATATAAATGCAGATATTGAGACTTTAATAAAAGCAATGAGTTCTTTTCAAAGAGAAAGATACAGAATAAAAATATAAAACATTGCAGGAAGAACAGAAGATTAAAATCAGTTCTACTTCAATTCATTCACCCTTATTGTTACTCGGTTCATAAATGCATAATAATTATATTTGGTCAAATCAGATTACATTGAGATGTTAATAAAACTCAGATTTTTGCTATAAATGTATCTCAGCAAGATACACAGCCAGTACTTTCCAACCTTCTAATAAAAGTATAATAAAACAAGATTGTGTTTGTTTCAGATGTTTGTCTATGTTCTACAATTTATTTAAACATTTATGAAGTTCACTTTTCATTTTGCAAAAGGGGTGGGATTCTACCTGGTCGGACAGGTTCTATAGAACCGGTTGTTACAATTCTGCGCAGTTCGGAGAACCAGCAAATTGCGCCACTGGCTGGCCCCACCCCATCCAGTCATTCCTTACCCGACATGCGTGCCATCCAACTTGCCTGCATTGTGCCTTCGCTTAATTTTGGGTAAGTTGCTATTTTTCCTTCCCCCCCACAACGATCAGCTGTGCCGGGAGATTTAGATTAACTATAAATCAGGAAATCGTTGGGTTTCTTGCTTGCTAGCTAATCTAAATTGCCGTTGAACTGCTTTGCCTTCGCCCAGAAGGCTTTCCTGAGAGGCTCAGTGGTATTCAGAGGGCTTTTAGGGGGGAGATAAATGGCCTGAGAGCAGAGCTAAACCTTCCTTAGGACTGAAGCTTCTATTTTTCAGTGCAGAATCAGGCAGCAAATTGCAGAAAGGTAGATCTCTGAGTGAATCTGTGATTCTGTGAGCAACTCAATCTGCCTGCCTGTTTTGCTTGATTTTGGGTAAAAGTTGCTGTTTTTTTAATAAAAAAATCAATATTTACATACAGGGTGTGTTATGAGTTAATTTTGTGAGTTTACTTGCTAGCAAATTTTGAGTTTACTTGCAAACAAATTTTATATTACAGACTCAGGCAGCAGATTGCAGAAAGGTAGATCTCTGAGTGAATCTGTGATTCTTCGAGCAACTCAATCTGCCTGCCTGCTTTGCTTGATTTTGGGTAAAAGTTGCTCTTTTTTATAAAAAAATTCAATATTTATATAAATATTTACAATATTTACATCCAAACCACGCCCAGGCAGTCACGTGACCACCAAGCCACACCCACAAATTAGACCATGCCCACAGAACCAGTTGTTAAGAAATCTGAATCCCATCCTTGGCTACCTTAATACTGAAAACTACAGTTAGAATGAAATCTGATAGACCAGGAGATACAAGAGAATCAGCACTTTGAGCTAATTATTCCACTTGTTCCATTGGTCATTAGTATGTTTTCAGCTATTTTAAAATCCTTTATTATCACCTGGATTACTGAGCCTTCAATAATAGATGTTTGGACTTCAACTCTTAAGAATTTCCAAACTAGAATTTGCCCAGTTCTTAATATCTTAATATTGTTAAGTTGAGAAACACTTATCAATGGGTTAATACCATTATTCTTTCAAGTGTTTGTTTCAGTATTTATTTGCCTTTCCATTCAAATCCCCAAAACCTGGTAGTATACAGCACTTTGTTTAAAAATGCATTCAGAATGGGACATGCTCCTTTTCCTGTTAGCACATATATTATAAATATTGGTCCCTAGAATTTAAGTTGCTATTATTCATGAGTCTTCTAGGCAAATGGTAAATAGTTATTTTTGTGTTAAACATTTAATTACTTTTTAATCCACGTTATTACTAGAATCATTTTAATAAGTTTGCTGATAAAATGCTTAATTTTATTTTAAAGTTCTCAGAATTGGTCTTCTGATTAAGAGAGAGGGAAATTGGAGGGGGGGGAAAACAGATATAAATCATCCTTGATAATAAAGTTTTTGTAATTTTTACTGTATTTTAAATAAATTTTAATAATAATGTCAGCGTTCTAGAAAAACCCAGCTCCAACCAAAAACTCTGAGACAGGCATTTTCGCAAAAGTTCCTTTTATTAGAGTAGGTATACTGGCACATCTTGGAAAAACCCGAATCTGAAGAATTCTGGGTTTTCCCTCAATAATTCAAAAAGACAAACCAAACCCCTTCACCCATCAGTCCATCACATGGCCCAATCGCATTCTGTCCCAATAAAGTTATATAATCGTTCATCATTAAATCACTACTGCTACTGTATCATTGCAAGTTATTTATATCTGCCCCATAGCAAAACATAACACAAATAATGAAAATCCTTTGAAAATCTAGTGTGATGACCTGGGGCATGGCACAAAGGCAACACAGTCACATAAGTAAGAAAAGTCCCTACCTCCAATTTTGCCCCCAATGTCCAGTTACCTTCGGCGGAAGAAAAAACTATCCCAATAACAGTCTTTAAGTGGAGGAAATTCAGTCCAAAAACAAAGTACATATAAACTGTAAATAAAAATCCACACAAACCACACTGTAGCAATTAACTGGACAGGGCAGGATAAGGAATTGCAGACTTCAAAGGCCAAAAAACCACACACAGTTGGGAAGACGCCAGGAACCCAGATAAGCCTCGATAATAAAAGATAAGTCACAATTGGATTCCCACAGGTTGCTGTTCCCAGCTGCAGCTAATGAAGGGAATCAGGGCCCTTTCCTCCCACATAAGTCACACAACTCACATTGCTCCCTTCTCCGTTCCTCCCTATGTGCTCCTAGGATGAAGAGAGGGTGGGCCTGGGTTTTCCTCTGAATTCTCTCTCCCTTGCTCTACCTCTCTCCTGCTCTGCCCAGCTGGACTTTGCCCTTCCCCAGTTTCTTTCACAGCCACTGGAGCCACACTCCCACTCCCTGTCAGCTGCTCGGCCTCCCCCTCAGAATCAGATTCCAACAGGAGCATGACATCTAGAAAGCAATGGTAATCACCATACAACTGTCATTCATCAATAAAGAAGAAAACAAAGACATGCTGACATTTGCTTAAAGCTACTTACACAAGTGAAACTACGTCTCCATGTTGTACTTCATAATTCCGAACACTCCAATGATTTAAAAGCACTATATCAGATACTTGCTGTTCCATTGGATTCAGTGAAGGCTGGTGGGATTAAAAAGGGACAAGTATTAGCATTTGAAAACAGAACCACCAAATCAACTTGCATAATAGCTTTCTTCTACCTTTGTCCCCTGATAAGCCTAGAATTTTCATCAATACACATTGGTTGGGGGAAAAAGTGGTCAAGAGATTTGCAAAGAATCAAGCTGGGGAAAGCTGTACACAGAATCATTAAAAGCACCGAAGTGCATTGCACGGCACATGCTGTCTACTTGTAATTCATGCCACTTTGGCTAAGCTGTGCATGTAAACAAAGGCTGAAATATGAAGAAATAATACATGAATATTAGAATATTGTAGAACTTCTGGTTAGGCTCCCTCAGTGACGGACTGAATCTGCGATCATCCGTGGTTTCAGTTTGTGCTTGCTGCTGGAGGGCAGCGATCTACCTAATTTGGGGCCGAAGCCCAAATTAGAGGTGGCGGAGAAAGGGGAGAATGCCAGCTGTTGAGGGGAAATGCATTCCCCCTCCTTGGCAAGGCATAAAACTCCTCTCCGAAGGTGGATGCAGCGATGGCCAAAATGGCCATCCCAAAGAGCTTCCTCTGACCGGACAAGATCATGCAGGAGTGGAGAGAAGAAGAGGACAGCTTGGGTGAACGGGCTAAGCAGGATTAACATCTGAATATAAGGTACCCTGGAGCTAAAATACTTAAGAACTCTTAGGAAAAGATTTTTAAAGCTGCGGCAAAGAAGAGGGCGAAAAAAGATCTGAAAAAAGGGGGTGGAACTTGGACATACTAAAGAGTGCCACCTGATGCTGAAAGAAATTAATGTGAACTTTTAAAAGACTTTTAAAGAATAACACAGTAAATGAAGTTGCTACAATCAAATAGATCCCCTGGAAAGTGAAAGAGGAGTTTGGAACTTTGTAACAAAAAAAGAAGCAAGAAGAAACTGTTCCGGAGTTGTTTGATGATTTTGGAAACTTTGGACATCAGATTATTAGTGGATATAATTGAAATTAATTATGGGAAGCAATCTTATAGAATTTGGTTGTCTAAAAGTACTAGGAAGTGTTGAAAGATGGCAGAACTTTATTTGGAGCTGAAAATTGAACTAAAAAATATGAAGGAACAATTGCAAGTGAAAAGAGAATTGTTTGGTTTTGTTCTGCAATCTCTGGAAATGGCGGTCTTGGTGATAAGGGACTGTGTAAATATTTTAGAAATAAGAAATTATGTAGAAAACAGGAAACTATATGTAATTAAAATGGAAAATGAAACTAGAATTGTTATTTAATAGAATGTACGATAACAGCTAGATCAAATAAAACATGAAAATATGTAAAACACAATTGAATTATATTAATGTATAACAAGGATTTATAAAATCTGATTGAAATGAATTATGAGAAGGATTGTAAGGGAATTAATACCAGTTTTTTCTTTAGGATGAACTTGAATTGATTAATTATTTTCTTCCATTTTTTATTTTTTTAAACTTAAATTTGTTTAGAGGTAATTTAAAGGGGAAATACCATGAGGAATCTGACTTAAAAAAGGATTTATGTTATAATTAGGTGATGGAAATTATAATTGTTTAATGGGATAATTTAGCAGTAGAATATTTAATGGGATGTGAAAGGGAATCAACTATAAGAGATATGAAGATGACACACTTTAATTGGCAACTATAGGGGAAACCTTGTTTTGTAATGTTTGAAATGTGGATATGGATTGAAATTGTATACGGGACAGATAAAAGTATAGGTATAATTATTTTAAAAATATGAAAACCTGGAAAAGGATATGTAACAGATTTAGAAATGAGAGTTATAAAATAAGCCTGAGGGAAGTATTTGAGGGGAAAAATTAATAAAGAATATTTAAAGTAGTGATAACATATGAAATTGAATATGAAAGATGAAAGATGAATATGTAACTAAAATTATATTTGTATGGAGATTTGAAAACCTGGAACCAATCTGTTCACTAAAAAAAAGATATTTTATTTTTCTTTGTTTTGTGAAAACTGAAAATTGTTTTTAAAAAAAATTAGAATATTGTAGAATGTTTTACAATAGTTGATCCAGATTGCTCATCTGATCTTTACAGTTAATATGCTGAAATGACAGTTTTGAAGTAGCTCAGGGAGAATTACCAATACTAGAATTACAGATGCACTTCATCTATAATAAATCTAATGTGAACCTTTTTTCTTAAGTCATGGGGAATAGCATTGCTCACATTTATGAAGTCAAAGCTATAGAACTATAGAAGCGGAAGTACAATGAGATTTATACTGATGACATGAAATGACATCTACTACATAAAATAGAATAGAATATAATTCTTTATTGGCCAAATGTGATTGGACACACAAGAATTTTGTCTTGGTGCATGTGCTCTCAGTGTACATAAAAGAAAAATTACATTCATCAAGAGTCAAAAATCATAAGTTACAACACTTAATAATAGTTATAGGGTACAATAAGCAATCAAATCATACTAGGAAACAGTAAAAAATCGTTAGGATACAAGCAACAAGTTACGGACATACAGTCATAAGTGGGAGGAGATGGAATACGGCCCAATAGGAAAGGAAGGGAGGTTGGACGCCGTTGGTGCCTCTGCCTGGCCGGCTTGGGTGCCTCGCCGTTGGGCGCTGCCGCCTTTGGGCGCGCGGTGGCGGTGGGTTGGGCCCGCTGTTGGGCCAGATGGGTGAAAGGAAGGGAGGATTAACTGCTGCGGGCGGCGCCGGGGCGGTGGCCGCGTGTGGCGCCTGCCGTTTGGAGCGCGCGCCGTGGGTGGCCTCGTTTGGGTCCGGTTGGGGGAGCTTCAACAGCGGTTGCTCAAGCGGCGGCGCTCACCGTAGGGCGGGCGCCGGCGGCCGGGCGCGCTCCGGCCTCACGGCGAGGAATGGGAGGGCAGAGGCGGGCCAGGTGGGGAAGGGTGGGGGGTGGGGGGCCGCCTGGCCCGTGGTGTGGCGGGTGGCGCCGCTAGATGAGGATGAAGGGAATACAAACGCCTCCGGGGCCAAAAAAAAGGCCGCCTTTTGTAGTAATAGTAATGCATTAAAAAATTCATATTTATTAAAAAATAAAAACATATTTATAAAAAATCATACTGGGAAACAGTAAAAAAAATCATTAGGATACAAGCAACAAAGTTATGGTCATATAGTCATAAGTGAAAGGAGATGGGTGAAAGGAAGGGAGGATTAATACAGTAGTAATAGTAATGCAGACTTAGTAAATAGTTTGACAGTGTTGAAGGAATTATTTGTTTAGCAGAGTGATGGCGTTTGGGAAAAAAATGTCCTTGTGTCTAGTTGTTCTGGTGTGCAGTGCTCTATAGCGTTGTTTTGAGGGTAGGAGTTGAAACAGTTCATGTCCAGGATGTGTGTCTGTAAATATTTTCACAGCCCTCTTTTTGGCTTTTGCGGTGTACAGGTCCTCAATGGAAGGCAGAACTATACATTTCCATTTGACAATCTTCATGTTGATAAGAAATGATGGATGCAGTTACAAAAAGTTTATGATTCCATGGCAAAAGGTTGGAAGCAACAATTTATTGCATAAACAGCTCCTCACTATAAAAAACAAGTCAAACGTTAGTTCAGATTGGTAGTGAAAACAATTTCTCAAAATTTTATTAAGAAATATTAGAATTATTTCATTTTTTCTAGACATAACCAAACCAAACCAATGATAAACAAATGTTGAAGAATCTGAAATTACTGATTTTTGGTACCCCCCTCCAAAATTGTATTTTTATTTTGCAAGTTATTTCCATATTGCTTTTTGTCAATAAAACTACTTTCTGAAACATAAATCTTAACATCTTTTTATATTTAGGCCATCAACTATACAAAGACAGCTATTGTCAAGATTTTGACTGACACTAGAATTAACTCCAAATGGACCATGACAACTATACTACTTTTACAATTTTCCTGGTACAGATGTAGCAGTACAAAATGGCATAGCTGTCACACAAACTGTAGAGTCGCATGCTTTTTACCAGTACAATGCTTTAGCTTCTCTAAGAGTACTTGGGGAAATGGTTCATATTTTTAAATGAAGCAATCTGATTTTCAATTCTGGAACTAATATGCAGAATGGAGCACAGGTAACTTTCAGTTTTCAAACTCCCTGATTTTGCAATATATTTCCCATTCTACTTACTAACAAAATTTCTGCAAAAATGTGTTTCATGGAGAAATATGTTTAAAACAACATGAAGTCATATGCCTATATGTAGTTTTAAATAAATATATGAGATCTTTTGAAGTTAGATAACAGCATGCAAAATTGACAAGGCCCACAAATAAATCTTACTGTCCATAGTCATCTTCAATAACAAAAATGAATATACTTCAGCCATACTGCATAAATTATAGAGAAGGCATGAATCTATTAAACAGTCTCCTTTTCAAGAGTAAATAAGTAAATGGGGAGAAATTATAACATTTCAAATAGTCCTTAATTCAAAAAATCTAACCACTGCCTCCAAAAATACCATCACTGAAAATCTTAAAAGTATTGAATCTCACTGTGTTACACAGTATGTGACTGAAATTACCAGAAACTTGACATTGAAGGAACAAATTAAGGGAGGTATTTATAAAAGAAATATTAATTTCAAAATAGTACAGTGATATTAAGTGTTTCCCTAACACACAACCTTAATGTATCAGATCACTCAAATGACTTATGCTTAAAGAACAGTTGTAGGAGATATAATAATTTCTGTGACACAAAATGAAAATCAACATACATGAGTTCTGTGATAAAAATCCAATAAATCAAACTGACAAGAGGCATATGAACAAATATATGTGTATGTGTGTGTGTTTGCAAAGGTGGAATTTCATCCTCCTTTGGGAAGGAATAAGAGACTGCTCCAACTGCAACATCACTAGCGTCTGCTTGGATGACAAAAGGTTGCTCAGGATTTGGGTGCTTAAGGACCGGTTCTGCTGAGAATAGACGTTTGAGTTTCTCGAATGCCGCTTGGCATTCCATTGTCCAGATAAGGGGTTGCCTTGGTTTGGGTTTCTCCCCCCCCTTTCGTTTTTAGCAAGTTCGTGATAGGAAGGGCGATGTTTGCAAAAGCTGGAATGAATTGGCGATAAAAGTTTGCAAACCCCAGGAAGCTTTGCAGTTGTTTGCGGGTGTGCGGTGGGTCCCAGTCCAGTACAGCTTTTACTTTCTGTGGGTCCATCTCTATTCCCTCATGGGATATTCTATACCCCAAATAGTCAATTTTTTCTTGGTAGAATTTGCATTTAGAGAATTTTGCATATAGTTTAGCATCTAAGAGTTTTGTGAGAACTGCACGGAGTAGCTTGATGTGTAATTCCATCGTTTCTTTGTAGATTAAAATATCAAGATACACTAGAACCCCTTTATATAAAAATGCATGAAGGGTTTCATTGATCAATTGCATAAACACGGCAGACGCTCCTTGCAGTCCAAAGGGGAGCACTTTAAATTGGTAGCATCCCAATGGTGTGTTAAAAGCTGTCTTCCATTCATCCCCTTCCTTTATTCAGATGCGGTTATATGCCTCTCGTAGGAATAACTTTGAAAAAAACTTTTCCTTTCAAGAGGTGGGCTAACACGTCCTTCATGAGGGGAAGTGGATACATATTCTCTATGCAAATTGCGTTCAATTTTTTGTAATTAACGCACAAGCATGCTGAGCCATCTTTCTTTTTGCGGAATAACACTGGGGCAGCTATTGTTGGTCGGGCGGGTTCAATGAAACCCCTTTTTAAATTTTTATCAATAAATGCTCTGAGTTCTTTTACTTCTCTGGGAGACATGCAGTACATTTGTGGTTTTGGGAGTTTAGGCCCTGGTAGGATTTCGATAGCATAGTCTGTGGCTTGACGGGGTGGGAGTTCATCACAAGCTTTCTCACTAAATGCTTGGGCCAGATCCTGGTACTCATTGGGGATGTTAATGGGTTCAGCCGACTGTCTGGTCATGGCTGATTCTCTGTTCTGTGTCCCTTTCTTTATCCTTTCCTCTGAGCTATTTGCAAATATTACGTCTTTCTGGAATTGTACAGTTCCTGTCCTCCAATTTATTTTTGGATTCCATTTCTGCAGCCATGTGAGACCTAGGACTAGCGGCTCTTCCATTCCTGGGGCAACAATGAATGTGAGCATTTCCCTATGATTCCCTAGTCTTAGTTCTGTGGTAAACCTGGCTGGCTCCCTCCCCCCGCTAGAATTTAATATAATTGGTGCACAATGGGATTTTCCATTTCTTTCAGCTGGATCCCCAATTTCTCTGCAAGGAGGGAGGGATTTATTAGGCATCGGGTGCATCCCGAATCCAGCAATGCTGCAACTTCCTCCCCCTTCCTTCGGCTGGGGATAAACAGTCTCGGGGTAGGGTGATTGGTTCAATTGGATTGCTTACCAGCGGGTCGTCTTCCGGATCGCTTTCGGACTGGTTCAGATCCCCTCGGAGCATTGGGGGTTCTTCCTCTGGGTTGGTGGGGGATCGGAATCCCACATTTACTCAGCCCCTCAGGCCAGTCTCCTTTCCTCAAGGGCTAGATGTTCCGGGTTTCCCCCCTGCTGGGTGGTCTAGCTTTCTGGCAGGGGTCTTCGAACGGCATTCTGCTGTCCCTCCTTTCCACGCTTAAAGCAACCAGACGTTCTTGGAGTCATGGTGGATTGGGGTTTGAAGACTTCCTGTTTCCCCAGGGGTGGGGACCTTTTCCAAGACTTGCCACTGCAGTACCGGTTTCGAGTCATGTCTATCTCCGCCTCCTCTGCTATCATGCAACAGGTTTGGGGCCCCACGGGCCAGGCAGGCAGCATATAGGTCATCATTTAGTCCATCTTTGAACCAACAGACTAGGATATCCTCTGGCCAGTCTACCAGGCCGGCCAGGTCACGAAATTCCTTGGTGTATTCTGCTACTGGGCAACGGCCGTGTTTTACAACTCTAATGCGGTCACAGGCTTTTCTATCAGCGAGGGGATCCTCGAAGCGGTGACGTAAGGCCGTCATGAAGCGATTGAGGTTCCTTAATTCTGGGGCGTTGACGTTGTGGAGCGTCACCATCCATCTGGCTGCTGCCCCTTCAAGGGCCAGGGTGACGATTCGTACTCGGGACCCCTGGGTTGGGAAATCCCGCCCATATTCTTGCATGTAGGTAAGCACTTGCACTAGGAAAAATCCCAGTTTCTGGGGGTATCCATCAAACTGTGATTTAAATTAGTGTCAGTGGTGTTTGCACTTGAGAATATTGTCGGGTTCAGTATGGAAACAGCTGTTGCCATGTTATAGGATAACTAGGCAATACATCAAAAGCTTCCATCCTTACCATCCACAAGGTAGCAACCACTAGCACTATTAACTTCATGTTGTAATATTATGTTATGAATAGACTAGGCCCTCTCCCACCTTATATCTGTAATTTATATGCCAAAACTTACAACTGGTTGTTGGGGATTTCCATCCACTCCTTTCTTTTGATACCACAGCAATGGCCTACACCAGTCTATTTTCTCATTCCACAATATAATCAACCATGTAAGAAAAAAGTTTATTACACCCAACCAAATAAGCAACTCAACCTAACAGATTACAGATAATCAGAGTTGGAAGGGACCTTGTAGGTCATCTAGTCCAACCCCCCGCCCAAGCGGGAGACCCTACACCATTTGACAAATGGCAGTCCAATCTCTTCTTGAAAGTCTCAAGTGATGACGCTCCCACAGAGCAAGGTGTTCCATTGGTTGATTGTTCTCACTGTCAGAAAGTTTCTCCTTATTTCCAGATTAAATCTCTCCTTGTTCAGTTTCCATCCATTATTCCTTGTCTGGCCTACAGGCGCTTTAGAAAATAGCTTGACCCCTCCCAATGTTCCATAAACTAAATGTTAATGTAAACTGTATGCATATATTCTTAAATGTTTATTTTAAAGGTTGTGATGAATCTTGCTTCATTGTTCAGCTGAAGGGTGGATCCACTGGTCCTTTAACCCTGGAGTAGTGTCCAACCTTTCTCCTTTGTCCTCATAGCCACAGTCAGTAGATAACAGCACCTGGTATAGTCCTTCCCAGATAGGCCTCAATTTCTCCGCCACCCTCCAAAGCTTTATCAGGACCCAGTCACCACTTTTAAAGGTATGTTCTTGAAAATCAAGAGGCAGTGTTTGTGCCAAAAGACTTTTGGACCTTAAAAGAGAAAAACACTGGGACAGTCCCTGTATATATATATATATATATTGTGTTTTTAAGAAAAAAACATATTTAACATCTATTCTAGGCATTCCTACATTCCCAGTATAAGGTACTCCAAACATCATTTCATATGGTGAAATACTTCCTAGGACAAGTTCTAATATGCAGAAGAGCTAAAAGTAAACATTTGTCCAAGGAAACTGGAGCTCTAACATTAGCTTTTTTTATTGAATTTTTTAATGTTTGGTTCATCCTCTCCACCTTGCCAGAAGAACTTGCGTGGAAAGGAAAATGATATTGCCAATCAATTCCCAATTGTTCCATCATTTTCTTTACCACCTGGGAGGTGAAACATGTACCTCTATCACTATCAACAGATTCAACCAAGCTATATCTAAGTATTATCTGTTCCGCTATAATCTTTACAGTCATCTGAGCTTTTGCTCTTGCACATGGAAATACTTCAACCCATCTAGTTAAATGATCTTCAACCCATCTAGTTAAATGAGCAGATATTTTAATGTCTCCACTGCTGGCATTTCAGTATAATCTACTTGTATTCTCTGGAATGGCCAAATAGCCAAATCTCTTCCCCCTGTTATTTGCTTATGAATAATCTTTTTATTTATGCATACACAATGAATACATTTCTTCCCCACTTGCATAGCTATTGTATACATGCCTCTACAAATATATTTCCTTTTAATAAAATCTATTAATGCTTGTATTTCCCAATGTGTTCCTTCATGCACTCTATTAAATTAACAGGTTTGTTTACTATTTGTAATCCACCTTTTGTTATCTATTTCCCTATCTTTCTGCACCTTCTTCTCTCCTTTGTTTTTCTTCATCATCTGTAA
Source organism: Notechis scutatus (assembly GCF_049901735.1). Taxonomy (NCBI): domain Eukaryota; kingdom Metazoa; phylum Chordata; class Lepidosauria; order Squamata; family Elapidae; genus Notechis; species Notechis scutatus. Next base: position 5,666,425 of record NC_142014.1, read on the forward strand.
AATCAGGTTGAACCTCACATTCCAAAATAGGAATTAAAACCATTAACTGCTTCTCCTCTCCCATTCGAGTAGCTTCCTTTTCAGTCTCATCTGCTAATCTATTACTCATAATCTGTTTCGAGTTTCCCTTTTGATGTGCTTCTATATGAATTATAGCCAACCCTTCCGGACCTTCGGCTGCTTTTAGCACTGCTTTTATGAGATCTACTTGTTTTATCTCTTTCCCTTTACTTGTTATAAGCCCCTGCTCCATCCAAATTTTACCAAAAGTCTATACAATCCTATAAGCATATTTTGAATCAGTGTAGATATTACCAATTGCATTTGTTAAAAAGTTTTGAAGCTTGTAATATATGTAAAGACTTCACATGTCTCAGCGGACCAGTTAGAAGGAAGTTTCCCAGCTTCCAAAATTTCTGCTGTGTCCCAATTAATCACTGCATATCTGTTCTTTCTTTGCCCATTCTCTACCTGAGAAGACCCATCAATAAATAGATTAACTCCTCCTTCTATAGGGCTATGTTCCAAGTCCTCCCTTACTTTGGTTTGTAAATCAATAGTTTCTACACAATCATGTTCTATATCATTCCACTGTTTCTCTCACCTGAAAGGAATTCAGCTAGATGAATTCGGCCGGTAAACCAGCACTGCAAATCAGATATACTAATATTCAATTCTGCCAAATAAATGCCTGGTTTGTTAACAAAACTATGTTCTTCAGAAACTGTCCTGTTGCATTACACATAGCTTTGCTCAGAATATGAAAACAACTGCAAAAATAAGAAGAGTGAACCATATTGCTTGTTTTTTTTTTTAAAGAAGAAACTTTTAATTTTGCGCATAGTGTGAACCAGGATAATGAGTACACAAAACCAGTTGGAGTCTTTGGTCTATTACAAATACAATTCTGGTAAATTATACAGTGAACACTTCAAATAAGACAATAATATCACTGATGTAAGTGTGTTAGCAATGAGCATAAGACACCAAGCTGACTAAACTTCACTTTCTATTACATTCCATTTAATTATATTCAACAAAGAGAATTTTGTCACATTTTCCTTGCTAAAGTAAAAGAAAAAAAGAAAATAGTATCTTCAGTTTGATATTAATATTCCTCTCAAATTATTCATTATTGTAACGTTTTAAAATAATTTATAATTCAACCACTGTAAATGCTACTCTCTACAACTGTTCCAAAAATAACGACTGTTGCCTTACATATCACAAATATCACCTGCATTACTATCTTAAAATGATATCAGTACACATGCTACAAAAAGTCATCTTAGGACTGTCAATGCACTTACCAACTGTCTGTATTTAACTGGAATACCTAAAAGCATTTGAACATAAGATAGGCCACATTTTGTCTCAAATGGTGCAGAATAGCTAGAGGTGTTATCATATACAATCCTGCCAGTCAACATACAGGTAGTCCTAAGCTTATGACCAGTCACTTAACAACCATTTGAAGTTATGACAAACCCCCAAAAGGGACTTTTTAACCAGATTCAAAATTCCAATGGCCATCCACCCCTCCACAGTCACATTTGGAGCACGCAGCAATTGGCCCACATTTCAGACTATCTGCACTTACCTATGGTCACGTTATACAATGTTTTTGTCAGAAAACATTTACTTCTAGTAAGCCCAACAAAAGGTTTGCTTATAAACCGATTTCTGGTTAGACTTCCTTGGTGACAGACCGAAATCCGTGTGACAGCTGGATGCCTTACACTGCGATTGTCCGCAGTTTTGGTTTGTGCTTTCCGTCAGAGTGCCCTGACCTACTTGATTTGGGGCCGAAGCCACCCTGTAGAGGTGGCGAAGAAGGGGGAGACTGCCAGCTGGGTCAAGGGGAGCCGCATCTCCCCTCCTTGGCTTGGCATTTACTCCTCTCCGAAGACGGCAATAGCGGTGGTCAAAATGGCCACCCTGAAGAGGAAGATCTGATCAGAGAAGACTGTGCAGGAATGGGGAAGAAGAGCACAGCCTGAGTGACCGGTCTAAGCAGAAGTAACATCTAAATACAAGGTACCCTGGAACTAAAATAACTAAGAACTTTTAAGAAAGATTTTTAAAGCGGCAGCAGAGAAGAAGGAAAAAAAAGATCTGACAGCTGTAACTGGCTTTGAACGTTGAAAGAGAAGCTTGAAGAAAATATTTGTAGAAAACAATCTTGACACTAAATAGGCAAACTTAAAGCTGAACTTGAAAGTGTCAAAGGGAAAATAAGGAATTTTTGAAACTTAAAAGCCATTAAAGAAAAAAAAGCGGAGGGGAAAAAAAGGATGGATCTTGGACATAGCAGAGAGTGCCACCTGGTGGTAAAAGGAATTGTGAATTTTCAAAGGATCTTTAAAGATCCTTGCTACAATAAAATAGAGCCCGCGGAAAATGAATGTGGTGCATTGAACTTTGGAATAAAGAAAGAAGCAAGAAGAAACTGTTCTGGGATTATTTGGTGATTTTTGAAATTTTGGACATTGCATTGTCAGAAAATCTAATTGAAATTAACTGTGAGAAGTAATTTTTAGACTTTGGTTGCTTTAAAGTATTGCTTAGAAATGTTTAAAGATGGCAGAACTTTTTCTGGAACTGAAAATGGAACTAAAAAATATGAAAGAAAAGCTGCAAGAGAGAGGGGAATTGTTTGGCTTTGCTCTACAATTTCTAGAAATGGCAGTTTTAGAATATGAAGAACAACAAGGAGTTCCAGAGGGAGAAGAAGAGCTGAATAAAGAAGAGACCATCTTTAACAAACAAATGGGGCAATGAGGGTTGAAAAGAGGGGGAAAAGGGAAATTAAAAATTGGAGATTAGAGGAGGTAATTAGAAAACAGTTCAAAAAATAAACAATATATAAGGAAGAAGCAGAAGGGAGGATTACAGAAGGAAGTGTTAAAGAGGGAGGGGGACAAAAACTGGTGTGAGAAAGAGGGGAAAAATAAAGAGGAAAAGAAGTTACAAGAAACAGAATCAGGAAATAAAAAATCATGGGAAACAAACAAGAATAAAAAGAAATAGTTTGTTTAAAAGACACAGAGACAATGGTTAAAAACAAAAATTAAGAGAGGATTCTGCAAGGTGACAAGGGATAGTATAAATATATTAGAAATAATAAACTATGTAGAAAATACGAAAATATATGTTATTAAAGTGGAAGATGAAACTGGTAGTGTTAATTAATGGAATGTTTAAATCAAATATAGATATAAATGAATAAAGGTGAAAGAAGGGAAAATAAGAGAAATACAGTATATTAGTTAATATATGGAATCTAATTGAAATGAATTATGAGGATTATCATAAGAAGATTATACGGTGAAAAGAGAGGTATGAAAATATGTATATTAATTATATTTAATGACTTATAAAATATAATTTAAATGAATTATGAGAATGATTGTAATGAGATCAATATCAGTTTCTAGGATAAATTTGAATGGGTTAATTATTTTCTTTACTTTTTTTAAAAAAAAATAAAGTGTACTGGAGGTAACTTAAGGGGAAAGTACCATGCGGAATCTGACTGAAAAGGGATATATGTTATAATATAGTTATTAGGAGCTGAATGTTATAACTGTTTAAGGGGACAATTTAAAAACTGAATATTTAATGGGATTTGAAAGGGAACTAATTATAAAATATCAACACACTCTAATTGGCAACCATAAGGGAAACCTTGTTTTTGTAATGTTTGAAATATGGAGGAATTTTTTGGGAAATGATGAAATAAGAATATGTAATGAAATTGTAAACAGGACAGATAAAAGTATAAGTATAATTATGAAGATATGAAAATTTTGAAAAGCAAATGAAATAGACTTAGAAATGAGTGAGAAAGCTATAAAATAAGCCTGAGGGAAGTATTTGAGAAAAAATCAATAGAGAATATATAGTGATAAGATATGAAATTGAATATGAAAGATGAATATGTAACTGAGATTATATCTGTATGGAGATGTAAAAAACCTGGAACCATGCTGTTTGCTAAAAAAAAAAAAAGATGTTCTATTTTTCTTTTGTTTTGTGAAAACCCAAATAAAAGTTTATTTAAAAAAAACAAGTTTGCTTATAAACCATAGCATTCACTTAACAACCATGGCATTTGTTTTACAATCATGTTTTTTTATTTTAGGACTACTGTGTTTGCTTAATAATCACTGCAAAAAATATATAAAATTGGATATGGTCACATGATGACATCCTTAATAGCTGTCATAACATACAACAAAAATTGCAGGTTCAATTACAATCATAAATCAATAACAACCTGTATCTTAGATATGTAATATCCAATGAATTGACCTGTACCTAGAAATGTATCAGAGCATCCCTTACAAAAACAAATAACTGACCAGATCAGCATTCTTAAGAAGTCAAACAGAACTTGAGAATTTCAATGAACCTAAGTTTCTCTCCTTAAGTTTCTTCGTAGATTAAAGTCACCATAATGCCTTAATGTATGAGTGCAATTGAACAGTATGGAGACCTAGTGCTGAAGACGCTTGCCTCCCATTTGGAAGATTAAGAGTTCAATCAGAGATTTCTTCATTGAGCTGCTCCGAGCATCCAGAGAGTGGGAGGTGCTTAGTCTCTGCTCGGATAGGCTGGGCTTAATTGTTAGGACGCTTTTACTCCTCCCTGACTCCTCCCTAGTGTCCCCCAGTTTTAGCTCAGCCTTTGGTTCAATAGACAGCTTTCCTTGGCCAGAGCAGGAACAACTTTGAGGTTTGGATAGTTTTCAAAAACACCGTTTTGCTAGAATCCCTAAATTGCTCTCAGTGGCAAGATCCAACTGCAATTAGACATAGGAAGCAGTCAGAACGATCACGGATTGCCATCGGCATTCTGCCTGCATCGCACCCACATTGCACCCATAAAGGATGAGGCTTTGAACCCTACCATTACATTTCGGCATCGCGCTTCTTCAAAGGACGTGATTTCCCTTCCTTCACACAAACGATCCTCAGTGCCAGAAGCTAGTCCCCTTGCCATTGCATTTCGAACGTTCCACGCCATCTTAAAAAGCGTGTGTTTTCTTCTCATACCTTCATCCTCCCCATGGAGAATGCAGGGTGGGGGCGTTGGAGCCCTGATTCTCCCCTTCCCTCCGCTCAATCGTGAGGTAGCCGCTGGTAAAATTGGTTGGGCGGCGAAGGTACTGCTGTGTTTGGCGCCCAAAATATGGCTGCATCATTTTGAACAGGGGACTGTCCACCATTTTAGCACACGTTCTCAAGGGCCATTATCACATTGCATCGTGTGGTCTCTGTTGGGCTTTCCAGCCTACTGTTGAGAGGCTTCAACCCACTCCAAGCTCTAGCCACAGAGCCAGGGGAAAGAAAAATTCTACTCCCTTTAGCTCTGGTTTGGGAGATTAAATCATTTGTACTTGTTGGCTACCCTCACAGTTTGAATAAATATATATAAGGAGAAACACAGCAGCAACAACCAGCACCAAGGCTCTGGCAGATAGTTGTCATTATAGTTGTAGAAGTTGTAGCAGCAGTTTTGTAGATTCTCATCTGCCATCATCAGCTTTGTATTGTGTTCGACAGATGAACACAATACACAAGCCTGATGATGGCAGATGAGATTCTGCTGAAACATTGCTACAACTTTAAAAGCACAACTATAATAACGTGGGAAAATACCCAAACAAAGCTGAATACCATACATGTAAGTACCCGTGAAAACTTAAGAAAACAAAACTATATATATTTATATAGATAATACATAAATATATTAATGCATTGAAAATAATAATAATAATAATAATAATAATAATAATAATAATAATAATAATAATAATAATAATAATAATAATAATATCTCAAATTTTAAATATTTCATATCAAAAAGAGGGGAGTAAGTATTGATAGGGTTCCCTGTCCCTGACGTGGTACAGGACCCCAGACACGCCAACCGTCCACATATACATACATACATACACACACACACACACACACACACACACACACACACACACATACATATTTATATTTTTATATTGATACAGTTATCTCGTAGGTCTGAGGTAACTTAAAGAATTGCAATGGCAAGTAGAGGTGGAGCTAAGGCACGGACCCAAGATAAATCTAAAAGAGCTAAGGGTCCTTCAAAGGCCGCAGAGAAGGATGCCACCCGACACCAACTTTTCAAATCGCTCCTTTTTAAGGCCAAAAAGACAGCTCACTTTGAAAAATCTTCCTCTGTCTAACAACCAGACTCCCAAGAGGAATCAGATGATTTGATTTTCTCACAACCCATTAACAAAGTGGATGTTATCCCAGTCCCGCAAATGTTTTCAGATCTGGTCCAGAAGCAATGGGCTTCGGCAGCAGTGTACCCAGCCCCCACTGGTTTTGACAAAAAGTTTTTCAATTTGGCTTCAGATTTTTCAAATTCCCTCAATACTGCTGAGGTAGATGAACCAGTGGTGGCCTTAGCATCCTCCTCTGCAATTCCCACCGAAGCAGAGGAGGCCCTTAAACCAGAGGAGGAGAAAGCAGAGATAGCTCTTCAAAAGGCCCATCAGTCTGATGTGTGGGCCATAAGGGCGGCAACAGCCACATCCTTTTTTACTAGATCTTCCCTCAGATAGCTCTGTCATCTGAGGGGATCTATACCAAATTCTAGCATCAGGGTGCATCAAGACATCACCAAACTGATTGCAGCCGCAGAGTTTTTGGCGGACGCTACATTTAATGCAGTTAAATTCTCAGCTCAAGCCATGGCATCGCAGGTCACAGCTCGCCGATTGCTATGGCTCAAGCATTGGCAAGCTGATACCAAACATAAATGGAAACTTGCCTCTTCCCCAATTTCGGGGGACAAATTGTTTGGTGCTGCTCTGGATCTGCTTCTGATTGAGACAAGAAGTAAAAAGAAGATTCTCCCCTCCCTTTTTTGTCACTCAAACAACAGAAATTATCAGCCTTTTCAGAGAGGCTCCTTTCGTCCCTACTATCAGGGACAATTCTCCCCTAGATTTCAGAGAGTATCGGGATTTAGGAGCAGCCAGCACTCTGATAGAGCAGACTTTTCAGACAGAAATAGTTGGGGGGGACAGGGAAAAAGACCATTTAGGAGAGCAGGAAACAGAGGTTTCTGACGTCCAAAATAGATCCAGAGATTATGCCACCATTGGAGGTCTATTAAGGCTCTTTGCAGACTGTTGGGATACTTCTACTTCAGATTCCTGGGTTTGAGACACCATTAGATTTGGCCTGGCTCTAGAATTCCACTCCACACCCCCGAACTTTTTTATGGCATGCCCTCTCTCCAAGAACCCTGTTAAAAGGAATCTGATGGAGACAGCGATCAGTCACTTACTGGAAATCAGGGCTATCCAACCAGTAGCCCGGGATCAGCAAGGGCAAGGGTTCTACTCACTACTCTTCATAGTCCCTAAGAGTTTGGGGGGATGGAGGGCAATATTAGATTTAAAACGACTCAACTGTTCCCTTGTTTATCGTAAATTTAAAATGAGTATGTTGCAATCCATTATGCTTAGCATAAAAAAGGGGACTTTTTAACTTCCATTGACTTAACAGAGGTCTATTTACACATACCAATTAGACCTTCACATAGCAAATTTCTCAGATTTTGTTATAACAACCAACACTTTGAATATGTCGCCCTGCCCTTTGGGTTGTCATCTTCCCCAAAGACATTTACAAAGGTCTTGGCAGCTCTAGCTGCCCATCTTAGGGGCACACCCATAAGACTGCAGTGCTACCTGGATGACATTTTAATTTTATCTTCCTCATCCAGGCAGGCAGAATTGGATACTCAAATCACATTATATACCTTCAACAACACGGTTTTTCCATTAATTGGGCAAAGAGTCATTTATCTCCCTCGAGTCGTTTATCTCACCTGGGTTCAGTAATAGACACAGTTAAGGGAAGAGTGTTTCTATCCCCTGAGAGGCAGGAGAGCATCAACAACTTAGCTCATACTATCAGAACCCTCAAACGGGTTCCTCTAGCTGATTTGTCCAAATTATTGGGGAAAATGATCTCCTGTATTTCTATTATCCCTTGGGCCCGATTCCATGCTAGATCGCTCCATGGTATTTGCTTCCATACCAAAGATCTGGATGAATCCAAGACCCGAGTATTTGTTCCAACGAAAGTCCTGCTCTCTCTGCACTGGTGGACTGTTCCGACCATCAACAAGGGTTGTCCACTGAAAGAGCCCCACAAACTCACCATCACTACAGATGCCAGCCTGTTTGGATGGGGAGCACATTTCCAATCCCTCTTGGCTCAAGGATGTTGGTCAGCAGCAGAACGATCGAACAGCATAAATTGGTTGGAGCTCAGGGCAGTCCATCTGGCCCTTCGCAGTTTCCTTCCTCATATTCGAATGAGAAACATCCTCATACTAACAGACAACATCACAACAAAAGCACATATAAACCGACAAGAGGGTACCCACTCAAAACAACTCATGTGGGAAGCAGAGAGACTGTGCCTTTGGGCGGAAATATCACAGCGGAGCATATTTCCAGGCTGACAAATACACAGGCAGACTGACTGAGCAGGGCCTCAGTCGACCAGTCAGAGTGGTGCCTGCACCCGGATCTGTTTCAGGAGGCGGTTCAGAGATTCGGTCTGCCAGTTATATATAGATCTGTTTGCTTCTCCCCTGAACACGCAGCTCCCAAGATTCATTTCGAGATACCCATCCCAGGGGGCGGAGAACATCAAAGCTCTCCGTTGCCGGTGGCCCCAGGAATACCTCTATGCCTTCCCCCGTCTCCCACTGATACCCAAGGTGATCCAAAAGCTGCTGGATGAGAAAGCGGAACTGATCTTGGTGGCACCATACTGCCCCAGGAGGCCGTGGTTCGTGGATCTCAGGGATCTGTCCACAGAAGAACTGTGGAAAATTCTACTGCACAAAATTCTGCTCACCCAGGGACCGATCCAACATCCAGACCCTCTATGGCTACACCTAGCCGTTTGGAGGTTGAGCGGAGACATCTAAGAAAGGAGAATCTCTCGACCATGGTGATCAACACCATTCAATCAGCTCGGCGCCCTTCTACGAGCCGTATATATAATGCCACATGGACTATCTTTTATAAATGGTGCACCAAATCCAAGGTGGACCCATTTTCGCCATCAGTGCCACATGTTTTGGAGTTTCTTCAAGATGGTCTCAACAGGGGTCTCTCTCCAAACACTTTTAAGATGACAGGTGGTGGCTATTGCCTCGGTGGTGACCTGGGAAAGTCTAACAGCCATCTCCCACCACCCACAGATAAAGAGTTTTCTTCAGGGCACCACAAATTTATGTCCACCAGTGGTACATTGTTACCCGACCTAGGACCTTAACAAGGTACTCACAGCAGTCCATTTGAACCACTGAAAACTACTAGTCTCCATTTTCTCACATACAAGGAAGTTTTCCTCATAGCTATAACATCAGCACGACATATCTGGGAAATAGCGGCTCTATCGGCCTGAAAGGACCTCTGTATATTCCATATTGACAGAATGGTTCTTCAACCAGACCCCACATTCATACCAAAAGTCAATTCTGCTTTCCACAGGGCACAAGAACTTGTGCTCCCAAATTTTGCCCCAGGCCTTCTCAGGGCCTACAGCTTCAATGGCACCGACTTGATGTCCCAGAGCTCTCCGTACATACTTACATCGACGGCTCCTTTCAGGAAGACTGAAGCCCTTTTCGTATCTTTTCAGCCAACCACTCAGGGGCATAAGGTCTCACCTTCAACTATAAGCAGGTGGCTGAAAGCCACGACAACCAAGGCGTCACGAGATTCAATCATTGCCCGTGCCTAGGGGCATCACGGCGCATTCAACAAGGAGCACGGCAACTTCAGCGGCCTGGGCCACGCAAGCTCCTATAGAAAATTATGTAGAGCGACAACATGGCTCTCTCCATCACCTTTCATTCGGCATTACAAAATTGATGTATTTGCTTCTGCTGAGGCCTCCTTTGGTAGGAGAGTGTTACAACGGGTCCACTCGGATAGTGGGGGCTCCAACCCAACGGAGACCCTCCCGTAGGACAAGCCAAGCTTTGGTATGTTCCCTCTCTGGATGCTCGGAGCAGCTCAATGGAGAAGGGCGTTGGTACTTACCTGATACGCCCGTTCTCAGTGTGCTGCGACGAGCATCCAGCCCCACCCAATATCCGTCTGGTGGATCCTGCTCCGGCCAACAAAATCTGGAAATTCTTAAAAAAAAAAACCGAACAAACAAAGAAGAGGGCGGGGTTGCATCACCTAGTCTTCGCCAAAACTGGGGACGCTAGGAGGAGTCAGGAGGAGTAAGAGCGTCCTAACAATTAAGCCCAATCTATCCGAGCAGAAACTAAGCACCTCCCACTCTCTGGATGCTCGTCACAGCTCACTGAGAAAGGGTGTATGAAGTAAGCACCAACGCCCCTTCTCTCCTAGATTGCAAAGAACAAAATATCTGCTGCAAACTCCTGCTGCATGATGTCAGGAAGGACATCCTGCCAGTAAACACTCGGCTCCATCCAGTTGCCCAACTCTACCCTGAATTAAGGGATTACAGGGTCGTAAAAAGAGTTTAATGTATGAGAGCAATTGACATGCTCCAAATGGCTTTTTCCATAAAGCCTCCCTTATGTAATCAGAGAGCAACATTCAGCAACACATGCAGCAAGGGAAATAATGCTGTCCTTTCACACCACACTCACATTATTTCCATGAAAGTCTCACACTAGATTTCTCTTCAACATTTCCCAGAACCATCACAAATGTTTTTGATTAAAAATCATTTATCAAAAAAGGTCAGTGTTTTCCTGAAAATAAGACCCAGTCTTATTTTCTTTTGGGCTTGAAAATAAGCACTCAGGTTAATTTTTGGGGAGGTCTTTTTTTTTAAGTGCAGGAGATGGCGAGCATGGGGACTGATGGGAGTGGGAGCACAGCTACCACTGGCCACACCCTCTCCATCCCACTGTCTGCTTGCTTGCAGCTGCAATGAGCCAAGTTCTCAGCATTCCCTGACCTCCTTGGCACAGCGCAAATACTGTTAATTCCAAGTTTGGAGGCAGAGGTGGAGGGGAGAAGACAGGCGATTCAGACATGATGCTCGCCTGCCTGACTCACAAGGAGCTCACTGGAGGCTTGCACGGCAACACCAGTAGCAGGCAGAGGCATGGGAGAGGCAGGTGATCCTGATGCATACATGTCTTCCCAAGTCTTCTTGTTGCCCTGAAAATATGCAGTGAATGCCATATCTTTCACCATCTGGGTTGTGTGTATATTTGCCGATAACCTTCAAATTGCAGTCTTCTCCCTCAAGAAGAGCTCTGATCCCCACCACACACATACACATGCACACACATGTTTACACTTAGTGAAAAGTGAAAAGATTCCCCCCATGACCCACCCACTCCTCGGCCACTTCAGAGTCATCTGGCCACTTTCCCCAGATTACTTCCATTTCCTTCACTGGATGTTTCGGAGCGATTTGCTCCATTCCCAAGCACCCAATAGTGTTCTGTCCCAGCCGAAGTTTCCAAAAGCAAACACAGATAAACTCCAAAACTGAAATGTTCACGGCTTTATTCCACAAATAACCCTCTTTGTAGATAACAGATGGCTTGCAGCCAATTAGTCCAATAAATCAGAGTCTGTAATAATCACACTAACTCCTTCAAACTTTTGCCTTTTGCAAAGGCAAAAGCCGTTTGAAACCATGCTTATATTCCCTAGAGGGAGGGGCCATTAATTAGCATTCTTACTCCCGAGTCACCTGTGCTGCTCTTCCATGAAATCATCCTGCTCTCACTCACACCCAGCACAGGCTTCTCGGGAACGTCCACCTGATTACTGCCGGCGAACCACAACAAATAGGCGGCCAAACACTTTTCGCCCAGACGGAGAAATGACAGAGACTCAAAGCTTCGTTTGTTTGCAAAGGGGAGAGTTTGAAACGGAGCAATTAGGTCCTTTGCACTTTGTAAGACAAAGCTTCATCTCCCTCTAGGCGAAAAATGTGCAGCAGAGCCAGGCAGAGACAGAAACAATCCCAACACGCTGCCCACTCCATCCCACAATCTCTCTGTTTGCCTACAGCCATGCTGAACAAACACCTGCATGGGACGGCGGGATCGCCTGTCCCAACTCTCATGCCTCTGCCTGCACCGCCATGCAAGCCTCCCATGAGCCTCCCGTGAGTCAGGCAGGTACACAGCACGTCCAGATCGCCCATCTTCCCCCTGCTTCCATGCTCGGAATTAATGATATTTGTGCTGTGCCAAGGGGCCGATAGGCTGCGGCTGCAGCCAGACACCATCACCCCCCTGCGCTTGCAACCTCTCGTCTTGGCCATGCCCATCCCCCGGGCTTAATTTCAGGGTAGGGCTTATATTAGGCCAACCCCAAAAAAATCAGGCTAGGGCTTGTTTTCGGAATGGGAAAAACAGTAAGAAAATGAATTCTTCTAACTCACTCACCTAAAGCATTTGTTTATCTATATCTCTTGATTTATCAGTAACGTTTTCCTTAAATGTCTTTCTCTCAACTCAGACACTGAGAGGCAGATTTCAAAATCGTAAATAAAATGGAAGTACTTTTATATTTCCCAATTACAAAAAAATATTTACCTTGGTAAACACACTAGAAATGGCCATCTTTATGAGGAAAGGCCTTTGCTATACAGTTTATCTTTCTAGTACCATAAATTACATTTTTATTTTGGCTTTCAAATTGGATTGAGGCCATTATACCTAAAGTTACCTGCATTGAAGTCCCTTCTACTCTTGCTATACAAGCCACTCTGTCGAAGAAAGTGACAGTCACAGGAACAGCAACAAAAAAACCTTTCAAAAAGCCTTTAATATACTTTCTCCCGAAGCCTTGCATCTGTGTCATAATCTGAAAGATAAAATATAAATATGATATAGACTTCAGAACTGACAAATAACTTTAAGAAATGTTGAATACAAAAATATAATATAGCGATACCAAATATGTAGGCTGAGTTCCAACTCATTAGTTCATTAGTAGCTATTCATGTCTTTGTATATTATCAGAAAGATTACTAGACATTGGAGTAAAGCACATAATGGGCCAGGAAGACAGGAGAAGATGAATGCTTTCAATTCATTATTTTTGTCTTTGCCAGTTGACTGCTTCATAAAAAGTTTCCTTTTGAGAAAAAGGAAAAGATAAAAATTGCCTTTCTTTCCTTTAAACCAAAATTTTATCTTCATCTCTTATGCAGTTGAAAGGACCCTATTTATTTTATGTTACTCCACACAATCTCATGTAGTAGATGAAAAATAATTTAGAAAATGATTAAATAAAAAGATTATCTTAATCAGATTTCTAAAATAATCATTGGAAATGAACACCAAAGATATATGAAGAATGTTGATTATCTAGTGGTGTCATGAGGGCTGATGTTCCAAGCTGGCAACTAGGAAAGGTTGTTATGGGACAATATTGAGACAATAGATCTATTCATGATTAGTCCAGTGGTGTATTCTACCGGTTCAATCGAACCAGTATTTCTTTCTTTCTTTTTCCTCCTGATGATCCTGATGATGCTTTTCTGACAATCAGCGGCGTCGGGATCCCCCTCGCTGTCTTACTGCTTCACCCAGAAGGCTTCCCTGAGGCCCAGGAGGCAAAAAACGGAGCACAGGGGGGTGCTGCATGGGCCCTCCCCCCACACTCCATTTTTTGGCCTCCTGGGCCTCAGGAAGCCTCCTGGGAGCAAAAACGACCTCCAAGGAGGCTTCCCTGGGGCCCAAGAGGCAAAAAAAGACGGAGTGAGGAGGGGCCGCGTAGCACACACACTCCCCATGCTCCATTTTTTTTAACCTCCTGGGCCTCAGGGAAGCTTCCTGGGAGCAAAAAAGAAGCCAGGCACATCCAGTCAAATGCCCACGCCTACCTAGCCATGCCCACAGAACCAGTAGTAAAAATATTTGCATCCCATCCCTGGATTAGTCCATTCTGATATATAGATATCGGGGGGGAAGGGAGGGGGAACACCAAACCCCCCAAAAAAAGTTGCTGCAGATACTGTGCAGACCAATGCTGTTGGTCTACACAGCTTTCTTTCAAGGCCAAACCTGAGAAGCCAGGCCAGGCCACAAAAATCTAAATGTCACATAGTACTACTTTGCAAAGTCAAATATATTATCAAAATTTTTCTCCTTAGTTCCATGTTGGTTCTCTCCACCATTAGTTTCCATCCATTGCTTCTTGTTCTACCTTCAATACTTTGCAGAATAGGTCGACCCCATCTTCCTTGTGGCAGACACTCAAATATTGCTATTTTCCTTCTTTTCATTAAATTGGTTCTCCTGGTTGGGGTCAATATTTGGAGGGGGAAAGGGGGGGAGTTTCTCAAATTATTTTTAATAGTAATTTTATTAAATTTTAAAATAGAAATATAAAAAGTAACAAGAATAATCAAGAGATATTTTAATTTACACCCCCCACACACCAAGATGATTACTGAACGGTAGGAATTTTTCCCTTTCCTGTCAACAATCTGCTGATTTTGCTGCCAGAGCTGGTTCTCTGGCAATGTTGCTCTCTGAATTTGAATGGGAGCACTTAGGAATAACCGAGACAACTTTTAGATAGCCATGGATCCATTTGGGGAATCTTGAAGATTCTTTGGGAGTGGTTGGAAAGTCACAGCATCTATCTTCCTTTCAGAATTTCATTTTCTTTTAATACATGCTTTCTTTCCTAACCAAATAAAGTTAAGCACCATTCTATTCAAGTCTTCAAAGAATTTTCGGTCCAGTTTTATGGGAATTGTCTGAAACAAGTATAAGAATTTTGATAGTATGTTCATTTTTATTGTGGCAATTCTGCCAATCAATGATATTTGCTCAGAATTTCATTTTCTAAACATGCCTGGGCTTTAACTTTTAACTTTTTGAATTTATGCTTTACTTTTCTTTTTGTCTTTAAAAGGTGACCATCTGTTTAGCCCCTTGCTGGATTTTACGGTGACCAGCTGTTTAGCCCCTTGCTGGATTTTATGTTTTTTCCCCCTTTTGATTTATGTTGTTGTTTTGAATAACTTTTGATTTTCTATATGGAAAGATGGATGTTCTTAGACAGTGAAATTCTTTTATTTGATTAGATTTTTACCTCAGGGTTTTTGTATTTTGTTAACATGCAGAATATTTGGAGCTTCTTTTTTAATTTTTTTTTTTAGCTTTGGATTGACATATCCGTAAAATATTCTCCCTATCCCTTTAATTTATTTTTTCACTTTGCTTCAACATTCTTTGTTTCCTGACTAACTTACACAGAGTAACAATGGATCAGATTACAAACAAACAGGGCTGGCCAAAAAGATTGCTTGATAACATGCAATTTCCAGCTGAAAGCTTCTTCAAAAAGTTTGATGAAATGATAATGGCTGTGCAAAATATTCACAAAAGGAATGTGATTTGGAACCAATTAATTCATTGAAAAGAACCTGGGACTGTATATACTTAGAATTAAACGAGCTGATAGCATACACCTCTTTGAAGCTCAAGCCTGCATTTTTCACAATAGCAGAAATTATACTGAGTGGAGAAGCAAATTGGCTTTCCCTAGGAGGACTGAAGGAGATGGGGGAAATGGATTTATTGTTATCCGAACTTTGTTGGGAAGATAGACCGACTTTGGATATTATACTTACTATATTTAATCAAACAACAATTGATAAGAAATGGCATTAAGAAACAAACATAGATATTTGATTCAGGACAATTACTGTTAACCTTTGGGATGGTTTGGATGAATAAATGTCATAGAAATTTTTCTATGAGTTGTTCACAATAGTAGTTTGTTAACAGAGGGTTTTAAAACACTAATCTTGTTTTTCTTCCTATTAATTATTTTGTCATTAATATTGTATATAGATGACAAGTTAGTATCTTGCTTGTTTTGTGTGGTGTTTTTTTGGGGGGGGGGGATTCCCTTTACTTTTTTGGAATTTTATATTTTAATCTTGAATAAAATAAAATTTGAATTCAAAAGAAATACATTTTTAATTGGCCAGATTGGTGTCTGGCTCTTTTTTTATGACCATGCCAGCCCTCACCTTCACTTTGGATCAATCACATCAAGAAACCAAAACATGCAAACACAACTGGGTTCAAGCTGAGATTACACTCAGACAAAAACATCTTGCTTCCACCAGTCCTTCTCAATATTATTTGGAAGCAGCATGGTTCAAAATGTTCTGTTCACTCTTAACTTAGCAGAGTGGAAACTGGTTTCTATTATTCTTCCTTACATTGAATAAGTAAAAATCACATCAGTAAGCCAACTGAAAATAAGTCTCCATTAATACAAAAACAATCTTCTATTCACATAAACCTAGCAATTTGACTCTCCTGAGGGAAGAAGAACACTCAGATAGCTAATATGTTGCTTAACATATTAAAATTTTAAATTTAAGAATATTCTCAAACTTTAATTGAGCATTAAAGCATTGAGCCTAACTGAATCATAACCACCTTTTGTTAATAACACCAATTAAATCTTAAAACGAAATGGAGAATATATTGCCACTAAAATATTTGTACAAAGAAGTGAAATACTGTTAAGTAAAAATATTTTTTTAAATCATGCATGTGCTTCTGTGGTTTTTTTTTATTATTATTAAAATTATTGAAATCACATATCAATCTTGCTAAAAGAAGAAAAATAAATTATGTAACTTTGAAAACTAGTATTTAAGATAAATTTCAAAAAGTTCTCCACAATAAGTGTAAATTACTAAAGCCAGATATTCAGTCCTTAGAAGAATTATTCTAGAGCCTGGTGTAGAAGAGAGAGAGAAAAAGAAAAAGAAAAAGAAAGACAGATGGAAGGAGACAGAGAGGAGGAGAGAGAGAAGCACTGGATATATGAAAACCTATATTACATGCTTACAATGCTTATTTATTATCATGACAGGAGGGAGGGAGGGAGAAAAGGAGGGGGAAAGGATGTTTTTTCAAAATAAATTTTTTGGAACATTTAAATATAACAGCGCAACCCTTGTCTGATTTCAGGTATATCATATGGCTGTCCTAGCAAAGACCAATTGCATTAGCAAATAACAACTCAAAATCCAAAGAAGATCACACTGTGTAGTTTAGAGATTACAGCAGATGGAATAGAGCATTATTTGGACTGAAGTCTTAGTGTACAAAGGTTCTGTAACTATAATAAATCTCTAGTGAGTATTACAACATATGAGGCAGAAATGCTTTTTAAATTGCAACACTACATTTAAATGCTTTTTTTATTTCCTATACTTGCTTCCACATTAAAAGAAACTGTTTTATCCAGTTGTCTGTAAAACTCATCAAAATTGACAAATTGGAAGACATTGCTTCCACAATACTGTCCCCTTTATATAATCATTATATCATTCTAATTTTAATTGCCTTTATATTTGTAAGGACCAGCCTCTATCCCCCCTCTTTCAAAATATAAGTATGAACTCTTGGAAACTTTTATTTTAAAAGGAATCTTTTATTGAAGAGGGGTAAAGCCGGTCAAAATTCAAAGCAGGCCTGGGGTCCCTCGGGGCATGCAACTAAGATAAAGGGAATTAGAACCCTTCCTCGCAGTCCAATGTGGATTCCACCAATTCGCAGGTGTGAACATGTTATTTTCCCACCATCTGAGAAAGCAGATAAGGAAAGGTTCCCAGGAGTTATCTTCCAGAGCTGCAATTCACATGGCCCCTTCTCCCCTTATATCCCTCGAAGAGGTGAGATTTTTCCAGACATCTGGGGCGCCAGGCAACGCTTATAAATCGTGTAAAAGGTTATACAGAGCCAATGTAAGAAATAGGATATTTAGGATGCATAGAGAGGAAAATAATTAAATGTATCATATCATTGACGAATGTATCTTTTCTTTTATGTATACTGAGAGCATTTGCACCAAGACAAATTCCTTGTGTGTCCAATCACACTTGGCCAAAAAAGAAAGAATTCTATTCTATATCCAACCCACCCTTTCTTCCATCAAAAAATGGCAGATACATGGATCTGACAATATTTATCTTTTTACCATTTGTAAGCTGCACAGAGGTATCTTATCTGTGAGATGGGCAGTATATAAATTTAAACTAAATCAAAATCTTGAATCACATATAGGTAGTCCTTGATTTATGATGGCAATCCATCATAATTTGACTTTCTGCAATCAAATGGCTCGTGTGATCTGCGGTCACCGGGGGTGGGTAGGAGTTGGGGGTGATTTTTTTTTTCCAGATTTTGTTCTATTGTACTTTATTAATTTATAATTGATTATTTTTGTTAGCTTTTTATTGTTTTTTAAAAATATGGTTTTACATTCTGTAAGCTACTTCCAGCGCCATGAGTGAATAGGCAGCAATATAAATTCAATAAATAAATAGGACTTCCGGTTTGAGCTTCTTCAGCGACAGACTGAAATCTCGTCTCTGCGAGGCTTCTATCCGTGCTTGCCGCTGGAGCGCCCCGAGCTGGCTGGTTTCGGGGCTAAGCCACCCCATAGAGGTGGTGAAGAGGGGGGAGACTGCCAGCAGGGTTGAGGAGAGCCGTATCTCTCCTCCCCAGCTGGCCATTACTCCCTTTCCCGAAGGCGGTTGCAGCGATGGTCAGAAATGGTCACCACAAAGAAGAACTCGACCGGAAAAGAATGTGCAGGAGGAAGATAAGAAGAGAAAGTTTTGGTTGACTGGGTCAAACAGCAAAAGCAACAAATAAGGTACCCTGGAATTGAAACTGTTAAAAAACAATAACATTGTTCCCTAAGAAGATTTTTAAGCTGTGAAGGAGAGAGAAAAGGGAAAAGATTTGGTTTTCTCCTTTTCCTATACTGACAGCTAAGAGACTTAAGCAAGAAATTGGAAAAAAATCCACTTTGACATCAATAGGCATTTAATGATGAAAATAAAAAGTCAAAGGGATAATAAAGATTTCTGGATAATTAAAAGCTTTTGAAAACAGGAAAGGAGAGAGGAAGAATAAAAGGGCAGGATCTGGAAGGGAGGAGACTGCCTGGAATTAAAAAAGAACTTACAGCAAAATCTCAACAAGACTTCCAAAATTTACATTCTAACTGAAATATCGCAACAAAAACCCCAGGAAGAGAAAGTCGAAAAAGAAATAAGAAGATATAACTCGGGACTATCTGGATTACTTGATGATTTCTGGATTCTTGGTTATTGTTTTGAATGACTAAAATCAATCGGGTTTTTGTTTAAAACTGTTTAAAATGGCTCCACTCTTAGAAGAACTGAAAATGGAACTTAAAAAGTACAAAGAAGATGCACAAGAAGGGAGAGGTTCTTTTGGCTTCGTATTTCAGTTTTTAGAAATGGAGATTTGGAATTATGAGAAACAACAAGAAATGCCTGCAGAACAAGAAGATTGTGACAAAGAAGAAGCCATCTTTAATGAACAAGTAATCTTAGATGGGGGAAAGAAAGGAAAGGGGAGAAAGAGAATGGAAAGTTTAAGATTGGGAAAAACAACTCCAAAAAAAAAAAAAATAGAGTGAAAAATAAGTATAAAATCAGAAAGCAACAGAAGAGGGAAATGCAGAAGAGAGAATTAGAAGTAAAGAGACAAAGGGGTAAAAAGGGGAGGGAGAAGATGAGAGGGAAGAAAGAAAGGAAAAGAAGTTATAAAGGACAGAAGCAAAATATAGAGAAACAGGGCCTATTTAGAGATAATGGGTGAAAATCTAACTGAAAAAGGGATTCTGCAAAGGTACATAAGATAGTATGGTTATATTAGAAGCAGAAATAATTTTAGAAAATATGAAACAATGTATGATTAAAATGTCTGATAAAATAGCTATCGTAATTCAGTGGAATGCTTGTCAATAAATAAATGTAACAAAAGGTATATTTAATGATTTATAAAACATATGTGAAGAGAAATAAGGGAAACAGTAATTATGGAGATTATATGTGTTTTTAAGGAAGTATGATATTTAATTGAAAAGAAGTGTTAAAGATGTTATGGTTTTAATGATTATTAATGATAGAACTGAACTGGAATGGAATGAGGGTTTATAATTACATATATTTACAATCTTTCTTTTTTTAAAAAAAGAATATAGTGTGTATTATAAGAATGTGCCAAGCAGAATTCAATTGGAAGTTATGTATTATGTATTATATTGAAGGTCATAAACTTAAGGTATATATTGAAGTTTAAATAAGAGTTGAATGGATGTAATTAAAAGATATAAAGGTGTCATACTCCAATTAGTAACTACAGGAAAAAAAATCTGTTTAATGAGAAAAGATAATATGAAATTGAAACAGAACAGACAAAAGTATAAATATAATGATTTGAATTGAGATGAGATAATCAAAAAATTGAGAAAATTAAAAGAGGGGAAAAACTATATAGAAAATGTAAAATAGTATAAGATATGGAACAGAATACAAAAAGGAGCATGAAATTGAGTTTTGTGCCTGTATAAAGAAGTTCAACCTGGGACCATGATATTTTCAAAAAAGATGTTTCACTTGTATTTTGCGTGTGAAAACCCAAATAAAACTTTATTAAAAATAAATAAATAAATAAATTCAATAAATAAATAAATAAATAAAATCCCCAATCAAAGTCAGTAGGTAAGTGGGCAAAAAAAATCCCATCCCTGCAAGTAGATAAGGGTCTATTGCCAGGTGGGAGAGAGATAGGGTGTGCAAGGATGTGAGGTGTGCAAGAGGTGCCATGTGGATCAGGGAGTATGCATGAAGAGTATGCAGGGGGGGGTGTTGTGAGACATGTCATGTGGGTTGGGGAGAGGGGGCAAGGGGGTGAGGAGTTATGCAAGAAGTGACATGCAGTTTAGGGAATGTATGAGAGGGTTATGAGAGGCACCACATGGATAAAGGAATGTGCACAGGAGTTTGAGAGATGCACTGCATGGCTGAATGTGCACAGGGAAGTGCACAAGAGGCACAGTATGGATCAGTGAGGATGCAAGGGGTTGTACAAGAGGCACTGTAATGGTCAGGAAGAGTTTGGGAGGATGTCTGAGGGTGCAGAGATGCACACAATGGTTGGAGAAGGTCAAAGACGGTATAAAAGGGTGTGTAACAGGTGCAGGGCAGTTTGGTCAAGAGTGCAAGGAGGTGTGCAAGAGACACCGCATGGGTTGTGGAATGTGCATGCAACTGCAGCATAGGTAGGGGACGCTGTAAAAGTGGGGAAGACTTACCCAATGGCTTGCAATCTTCCCCACCCCCACCCCAGCTTCCTTGACTTTTTCCAGAAACCAGTTAGGAAGGTTGCAAATAGCGATTGATTGCAAGCACTTGGCACTGCTAAATAAACTGCACAACCATAACCATAATCTAAACCTGAAGGAATTTTTATTTTTAAATTAAAACATCAGCATCAGATTTTAACAACTTGAATCAAATCCTGCTGAGTAACAATTAATGATGAGAATTTTCCATATTTTTCTTTAAATAATGTCTTTATGAAAAATATTTTTAAAACTCTGAATGTGCCATAAAGTACAGGTAGTTCTTGAGTTACGAATGTAATGGAGACTGCCTATTCCATTCGTAACCCAAGGATTCATGGGAATAAATCTCGTACACTTTGAATGCGATCACTCCCTCCTTTCGTTAAGTGCACATGAAGTATTTCAGACTGAGGAAGGCCATGGGAGTCCTAGTGATGGAACAGGCCACCTGATTAAGTCCACTCAAGGCCCCCCGACCCCTGTGCTCCCCACAATTGCTTCCCAACCTGCCACGTGGGTCACTTACCATACGAAGATCTAGCCTCTCAGCCGGACCTGCCCCTCCACAGCTCCATTTTGGGGTGTACAGCCTCATCCAGCACTTTGCAGCTCAAAATGAAATTCTGTTTCAGGCTGCAAAGTGCTGGACAAGGCCTGCACACGCAAAAACAGAGTTCCAGAGGGGCAGGCCCTGTCTGAAATTGTCAGCTTTGGAAGCCATATTAGCACCAGAAGCTTCCAGGTTGCCACATTCTTGAACCTGGGAAGATGGGAGGGGGAAATTTCATGGAGTGTATGTGGTTAGACATAATAGCATTCTTCTTTAGAGTCAAGGTCATGTTGTTCTTGCACCTGGCTGAGGAGTACTAGAGAGGACAACTCAAGTTGGGATTGATGGTGATTGGGGCATGTGATGGAATGATGGGAGCAGGGGGTGGATTTATAATAATTTACTTATTGGAAGGAAACCTGGAACTTTCAGATTTGGGATTTCCCAGATGTGCCAGTTTACTACTCTAATAAAAGGAGACTTTGAGAGCATGCCTATCTCGGAGTTATTTGTTGGAGTCGAAGTTTTCTGGAACACTGACATTATGTCGAATCTATAAATAGCTACCAGCACCCCAAAAGGGGCTGTCTGGAGTGTTGAGCCCCAGTACCGACCTAAAGTTCAGGCGGTGCAAAGACTCAGCGAAGGCCCCCTAGGAGAACTTTGGCCAGTCGTCCTCTGACTAAACCTGCTGAAGCCACTCCTACCCAATCTACAGGAATTATGAAATGCTACCATTGTTGTCAAGTGGGTCATCAGGCTTCCAACTGTCTGGCCCCTGCACTGATTCCGCAACCAAGGCCCACTACAGCTGCCAGAGGCAGAAGAGCTCCAAGGAAGCCCCCAGACATCTTTTCACCCAAGTAGCTTCTGACAAAGGGTAGCCTTTCCATAGTATTAAATATTGTAATTGTCCTCTGGGTAATCTAGTCGAGGATTTTCTTGATTTCATAATGTGTGTCACCTTGTATTACTAAAGGTTTGGGGGGAGCTGCTGGTATGGGTCGTAAATTGGAACCAACAGCAGGCTTCAACAAGTTGCTATGGAAGACTGGGTGTATTTTCCCTAATAATCAAGGGAGGCTAAGCTGAACAGTAACTAGATTGATTACTTTCAATATAGGAAAGGGACCCAGGAATTTAGGTCCCAATTTTTTACTAGGAAGTTTCAACTTAAGATATTTAGTGGACAAAAGCACTTTGTCACCCACCTTTAAAGGTGGTTGGAAAGATCTATGTTTTTCTGCCTGTTTTTTATATTCCTCAGCTGCTTCTGCTGGAGCTTTTTTTTGTATTCTCCCAACCTTTTTTTAATGATTCTATCCAATCCGTTAAGGACATGGATGTTGGGAGTTCTCTAGGTAACTCAGGCATAGGAACAAAGTTCATGCTGGTAGTGATTTCGAAAGGAGTCGATCCAGTGCTGCTGTGTACTGCATTATTATAAGCCTTTTATATATACAGAAATTTGCAGAGATCATCAAATAGTTTAAAAAGAATAATATGACATAATCTAACATGTCCTAATCATGTGAATATATTTGGGATCTTTTTCAGTCCTTATAAATTTCTTGGACCATAAATTAGGCAAACTATAAACTGCAAACGCTTCAATAATATGGTAATAAGCTAGTGTCAGGCTTTGTCAGCGCTGCTTCACTGCACGACAGTGTAGCCCGACACATTCTCATAACCAAGGGTGAGCAATCCAGTCCAGGCGAGATCGAGCCGAGCCGGTTTCGGGGAGGGTTGACGGCTCTGGGCACAGCGTCTTTTTGTCTCCCTCTCAGTGCGGCCAGCTGACTTTCGGGCCGCTTTGCCGGCGTGCTGCCTCTCTCTCTCTCGTGGTGCGACAGGCTGGATGGAGTTCCGACTCTTCAGCTGTTCAGCTTCGTGCCTTTCGCTTTCAGGTTGTCAGCTGCCTTGGACTGGGGCTGCGTACTGCGGGATGGGGTGACACTTGGGGACTGTTGGTCGGGGGTCGAGTTGGGAGCAAGTGGTGTTGCGGGATGGCAGCACGCTGGGAGGCAGATGTTGGATATTACTTGGGGCGGAGGTTAAGCAATGATTAAGGGTGGGGTGGGATTATAAGGCAGATGCTCTCAGCGCTGGTTTTGCACAGAATTACCATTTGTTGCTGTTGCTGGGAGAAACAAACTGAAATAAACCAATCTTGCCACAAGCAGACTGTGAGTAAAGTGGTTTATTGGTGAAGTTTCATTACAATCCAATGGAAGCTGACAGAAAACCAGCGCTGCAAAACCATCTTTCTCATTTTTGAGGCTACTGTTTGAGAATTATGACAGAAGGTAAAGACCAAGAATGTGTGGAGAAAGAGGAGTCTGAGGATGTTGATAATAGCAGTGAGACAGGAACAGGTGTATATGGGGGAGAAGGAGTCTATCCCAATGACAGCGCAGCCAGCTGTGAGACCAAAAATAACCAGAGATGTGCGATTGAATGATCATAGCCATGTTCCTAAAGAAGGTAAGCCTCAACTAATGGAACAAACTTTAGACTGGAAAGTCAAACGGTGGCCTGGAGCTGAAGATGACCAGTGGGTAGTTCCACGTAGTTCCACGAAGTGATACAATGGAACTTTTATGTCGCCAATTTGGGGAAATGACATTGAGGGGGCCGATGGATAGCGGCTCTGCGGGCCGTAGACATGCATTGGCTTCCGACAGTAGTTCTAACACATCCAGCCCACTGGGGTTTCGGGACCTGATATTGGAAGAGGGCTGGAATGTTCGGATTTACATTCTAGGAGATTGGATGACAGAGATGTAGGGCCTGAAAGTTATTCCATGAGGTCAAGTTCAATGGACAGACAAGACATGGAATATGGGCCTCATTGGGAAGGACAAACACGAGAGGTGGGGACACCCTCCCCTGGTAACTACTTTTGATGGTTCTGCGCATAAAGTGGCTGTGTTTTGGGGTCAAATATTGAACCATTTTGAACTATATGGCCAATGTTATCTATCCAATTGGTCTATGATTATTGCTGTTACTGGAGTGTTGATAGGAGTAGCTTACGAATGGGCAGCTGATTTATTCCAAAATAGGGCAGAAGAGTTAGGAGATATTGCACAATTTCTAGCTGCTTTAAGAACTCAATTTGAGGATACCACTGCAGACAAACGAGCAGAAGACTTGCTGGCTGTGAAATAAAAAGGTAGAACGGCTAGGGAGTATGTGAACGACTTCCGACAGGTGGTCAGTAAGCTTCCATTATTACCAGAAAGCTTGTCAATACATCTATTCAAAGAAGATCTGGACCCTAAATTACATCAAGCTTGCCTTTATAGGGGGTCACATGTTAATCTAACTGATTGGTATCGAGTATCCATAGAACTAGATGATGGACTTCAGCGTCTGAAACCAAAACTCAAAAGCGGAATCCAAACATGGAAGCCTATGGATCCGGTTATTAAAACCCAGACCAGAGAAATCCCAACATCAAGTGGTAGGGCGTACTGAAATGTTTCCGATGTGATAGACCGGGACGTAGGGCTGTGGAATGTCCCATACCACCTTTAACATTGGAAAGAATGCCTCGCATTGGCCCAGACAGTAGTCGAACTACATCAGAAAGAAGTGAATGGCATAGTCAAGAGAAGGCGAGGGATGTAAAAGGCGAATCCCCAGACAGTCGCATCGAAGAGAGATCCAGGATGCTGACTACAATTTTGACTGACAGTGAATTAGAAGGGGAACAGCCTGATGATCCAATGGTAAGTAAACCCATCCATCCTCTTATTTTACCTGTTGTTTCATGGAATAAACGAAAGGAACAAGGAATCAAGGTGGGGGCACTCATTGATTCTGGGTGTACAAGGTGTTTGATAACTAAAGCTGTGGTGGATAAATTAAACCTAAAAGTCATTAAACGGGGGGGTCCCTATTAAATTTGAACAGGTGGATGGGTCTATATTAGGTGGGATTCTGGCAACTCACAAAACTGAATATGTTAAAATGGTGATGGGTGGATTTCTTTTGTGGTGGTTCCGCATATGAATGAGGCTGTAATCCTGGGTCTAGCCTGGCTTGATAAGTGGGAGCCAACTATAAAATGGAAAGGAGGGTATCGTAAATTGAAATTAGTTGTTGGTCCTCACCCACCAAGTCATAATAAAGTACAGCAAGCATCTCAACATATATTAAAAGAAGAATCACAACTATTACCAGTACGATCCTATCCAGTTGAATACCAAGATCTGGCTGATATATTTAATGAGGATGGGGCTGATTGTTTGCCACTGCATCATACCACAGATTGTGCTATAGAATTGATTCGAGGAACCCCTCTGCCTAAGCCACGAATGTATTCTATGACCCAAAAAGAACTAGAAAAAATGAGCAAATGAAAGAAAGTTATTAGACGCTCAACTGTATGTAAAACTCTCGAAGTGTGAGTTTCATACCTAACAACTGGATTACCGGGGTTATCATATTTCTAAACGAGGTATTGAGATGGACCCCAAGAAAGAAAGTAGAATCTGTGTTACAATGGCAAACTCCTACCACTAGGAAACAGTTGCAAAGTTTCTTGGGGTTTGCCAACTTTTATCGACAATTCATTCCACGGTTTGCCGATATCGCTTTGCCTTTAACAGATTTGTTGAAAACCAAATCTATTGGAATGAAAAATCCAAACTCAAATACTACATTACCATGGACAAATATATGTCAAACGACATTTAATAACCTAAAGGACTTATTTGCAAAAGAACCCGTATTGAAACATCCAGATGTAAATTTACCATTTGTTGTCCAGGCAGATGCCAGTGACGTGGCAGTGGGAGCTGTACTACTGCAAAAGAATGTAGATGGTATTTTGCAACCATGTGCATACACTTCTCAGAAATTCAACCCAACGTAATTGGGCGATTTGGGAGGAGGCTTTCACAGTTCTTTGGGCATTATTGACTTGGAGACATTTATTGGAGGGCACTCCAAAGCCTTTTGTGGTATGGACTGACCATAAGAATCTGGAAGCCCTTCAGAATCCACGTCACTTATCACCAAAGCAGGTTCGCTGGGCATTACTTTTTAGAAGATTTAAGTTCATGTTAAGATATGTTCCATCAGGAAGGAATTTTATGGCAGATGCCTTGTCCTGACTTTTTCAATGTAATAGTCAACGTGAGAATACAATTCAACCAATTATTGATTGAACTGAGTCATTGAGAACCACTATACTTGTACCAGATCTGCCTGTGTTGTTAACAGAAGATGAATGGTTAACACATAACAAAAATCATATAGAAATGAAACATGGTATTGCCTGGTATGGACCCAACATTTACATACCGAAAGTGCTATGATCTGTAATATTAACATGATGTCATGATGTGAAGCAGACAGAACATTATGGATTTTTGAAAACATTACATTTGGCAAAACGACAATTCTGGTGGCCAGGCATGCGATCAGATATCAAAACTTATGTAAAATCATGTCCAGTGTGTTTAGTAAATAAGACGAAGATAGGAAAACCAACAAGCTTGTTGTAAACAGTCTCTGAACCGATGAAACCTTGGCAAGACATTGGGATGGATTTCATAGTTGATCTACCAGATAATAACAAGTACACAGTTATATGGACTATTGTTGATTTGTTTCCGAAACAAGCACATTTTGTACCTTGCAAAGGAATACCATCAGCTAGACGATTAGCACAGTTGTTTATACAACATATATACAGGTTACATGGAGTGCCTAAAAGAATTATATCTGATAGAGTAGTACAGTTTACGTCAAAATTTTGGCATGAATTCATATATGCAATTGGATCAACACAAGGCTTAAGTACAGCTTACCACCCAGCTACTAATGGAGCAGCTGAACGAGCTAACGTGAGAAATATCTCCGGTGTTACATTAATTATCAACAAAGCAATTGGATAACTTTACTACCATACACTGAGGTCACATACAGTGCACAGAAGTACTGGTTATTCTCCTTTCCAAATAGTGAGTGGCCTTTCCAAATACCGGAATGGCCTCAAGATGAAGAAGCCCAGAAAGCTCCGAATGCTACCATGTGGGCGGATAATACACTGCTCAAAAAAATAAAGGGAACGCTTAAACAACACAATGTAACTCCAAGTCAATCACACTTCTGTGACATCAAACTGTCCACTTAGGTAGCAACACTGATCGACAATCAATTTCACATGCTGTTGTGCAAATGGAATAAACAACAGATGGAAAGCATAGGCAGTTAGCAAGACATCCCCAATAAAGGAGTGGTTCTGTAGGTGGTGACCACAGACCACTTCTCAGTTCCTATGCTTTCTGGCTGATGGGTTGGTCACTTTTGAATGCAGGCGGTGCTTTCACTCTAGTGCATGAGACGGAGTCTACAACCCACACAAGTGGCTCAGGTAGTGCAGCTCATCCAGGATGGCACATCAATGCGAGCTGTGGCAAGAAGGTTTGCTGTGTCTGTCAGCGTAGCATCCAGAGCATGGAGGGGCTACCAGAAGACAGGCCAGTACATCAGGAGATGTGGAGGAGGCCATAGGAGGACAACAACCCAGCATCAGGACCACTACCTCCGCCTTTGTGCAAGGAGGGACAGGAGGAGCACTGCCGGAGCCCTGCAAAATGACCTCCAGCGGGCCACAAATGTGCATGTGGCTGCTCAAACGGTCAGAAACAGGCTCCATGAGGGTGGTATGAGGGCCCAACGTCCACAGGTGGGGGTTGTGCTTACAGCCCAACACCATGCAGGACGTTTGGCATTTGCCAGAGAACACCAAGATTGGCAAATTTGCCACTGGCGCCCTGTGCTCTTCACAGATGAAAGCAGGTTCACACTGAGCACATGTGACAGATGTGACAGGGTCTGAAGACACAGTGGAGAACGTTCTGCTGCCTGCAACATCCTCCAGCATGACCGGTTTGGCAGTGGGTCAGTAATAGTGTGGGGTGGCATTTCTTTAGGGGGCCGCACAGACCTCCATGTGCTCGCCAGAGGTAGCCTGACTGCCATTAGGTACCGAGATGAGATCCTCACATCCCTTGTGAGACCATATGCTGGTGCGGTTGGCCCTGGGTTCCTCCTAATGCACGACAATGCTAGACCTCATGTGGCTGGAGTGTGTCAGCAGTTCCTGCAAGATGAAGGCATTGATGCTATGGACTGGCCCGCCTGTTCCCCAGACCTGAATCCAATTGAGCACATCTGGGACATCATGTCTCGCTCATCCACCAATACCACGTTGCACCAGACTGTCCAGGACTTGGGGGATGCTTTAGTCCAGGTATGGGAGGAGATCCCTCAAGAGACCATCCGCCACCTCATCAGCATGCCCAGACGTTGTAGGGAGGTCATACAGGCACACGGAGGCCACACACACTACTGAGCCTCATTTTGACTTGTTTTAAGGACATTACATCAAAGTTGGATCAGCCTGTAGTGTTTTTTTCCACTTTAATTTTGAGTGTAACTCCAAATCCAGACCTCCATGGGTTGCTAAATTTGATTTCCATTGATAATTTTTGTGTGATTTTGTTGTCAGCACATTCAACTATGTAATGAACAAAGTATTTAATAAGAATATTTCATTCATTCAGATCTAGGATGTCTTATTTTTGTGTTCCCTTTATTTTTTTGAGCAGTGTATATAGAAACTATAGTCAGATCTAATTTAAAAATTTGCATCCTAGTTATACTTTATTTTAGTCTATTGGAAATGTAATAATAAATGTAATAATAAGATCTTGAGCATAAAGGTATAATTGAAATGAGCAGGTATAATTAGAATTATACCTATAATTCAAAAGGTATAATTGAAATTTTGCAACACACGCTCCAATTATGGATTTGTTGAAATTAAATGCATGCATTTTATTTGGACTAGATCTTGAATGTACAAAGGGAGGCCCACAGATTGGAGATTCCAAAAGTTAGATTGTTCAGGTATTTGTATGTATATTTGTTTCATACAAATACATGGAACAATCTAACTTTAGGAATCGCCAATCTATTGGCCTTTGTACATACCAGATCTACCTGAAAAATATATGTGATCATGCAATATGGATTTTTTTTTTAAGTTCAATTGCTCCATCCAATTGTGATCAAGGAGTTGGAGGTTTGCTTTGTTTGTACATAAAGATTGAAGAGCATAGATTACTACTGAGGTAAATATACAAGATTGCTATCAGCAGTTCTTTAGCTCTGAAACTTTCAGCATTAATGGATAACGCTTACTTTATATACTTCTGTAGTGCTTGGTATGAAACACTGAAGACAGATGGTTGAACCGTTGAATACTTATACTCATTAGAGATGAGCAAATATTTGGAAAGAGGTGTTTTAGAATTCAAGGGAGCACATATTCAGCAACTCTCCCTAGCTGGGTCTTTTTCCAGAATCAAGTGGCTTCTTCTGTAAGTGGCCAAGTACATGTATCCCTTTTGCTTTGTGAGGAATGCATTTCCATGCAGAGACATCCAAGAGCAACTTAGAAAGCAGACATATTGTACATCTGACTTAATGAGATAAACGGATGCTTTATACTTGTTCTCTGCATTGTTAAGAGCCTCTGTTGAAGAATTTGTAAGCCCTAATAAATATTCACATCCTTCTATCCATTCAAACAATTCTAGATATCCTCTCCTGGTTGAGAGAGTTGGCTTAAACCCAAAAATAATATGAAGTAATGAGTAGGACGTTGGTTTGACAAAACAAGGAAAACCATCAGGGTGGCCAATTTTGTTTTCTTCTATTTTTTACTGTGCTGTGTTGGTGTTTTACAGCTATCTGCTACTAAACTAGAAAAAGCTGCATTTTCCTAAGGTGCACTAGACCAGTGGCCCCCAACCTTTTTTGTGCCACGGCCCGGTACCGGCATCACAAAATGATCCGCGGCTCGGTACCGGCATCAGCACGCATGACAAGGCAAGGCGAGCCGAGCGACCGGCCAGCCAGCCGTCCCCCGCTTCTCCCTGCCACCTTCAACTCCTCCTTTCTACCTTTTTTGTGCTTTTTTTATCTCCTCCGCCATCGGGACGGCTCTTTGTTCGAAGCTGCCCCCCTTCGATGAAACTAAGACGCGAGGATTCCTTCAGGACCCAAATGCCGCTTTCCAACCGGAAAAGCTCATCCGGAAGCACTTTCTGTCGAAAGAAGATGGCGGCACCCAGCAAACTAGCGGCCCGGTAGAAAATGATCCACGGACCGGGGCCCGGTGGTTGGGGACCCCTGCACTAGACAGTCTCATTAATAATAACAATAAAAGCCTGGTTTCATTCAAATATGCTAAGCTGTACTGAAGATTTTGCTTCATATGGGAGCTTTTTTCCTTGCAAGAAGCAACAACTTCAGCCTATTAGAGATTTAAATCAACTAGGGACCTTACAGCAAAGCTGACAAATTCATGGCCCACAAGCTGGATGTCACATGCTGGTTCCGTCCAGTTTAGCGAAGGGGGGAAAAGTCGCCCTACGTCATGTGACGATGCTGTGACATGAGTTTGACACCCCTGCTTTAAAGTATCATGATCAGAGACTTAATGCATTTTTTAAATGAGCAAAATTATGTTCAAATAATAACAATATGACACATTTTGACAGTAAGGAATTCCAGTGGCCTCAAAAATGAGCTGAAAGGCATTTTTCAGCTAATTACTGACTACTTACAATCTTAATTTCACGTATTATATAAAAACCACAAATAATGGCTAATTTAATAAACTATAACTAAAATACGGTTTAGCAAAAGTGCAAATCCAGCCATATAACTTTTATGATGTAGAATTACCTTGGAACTATTATTTATTTAAAATAATACTCCAATTTATAATAGCTTAATCTATGACCTTAGAAAGGCACAATTCCTCTACAGCAAAAAAAAAAAAAAAAAGCATTTATCATTGAAGACAAAAACAAAAAATGCCACACTTAAGTGTCAGTTTTTTAAACCTATTTTTGCAAGTTTGGAAGTTTAACCCTCCAAAATAGAAATCAGAACATAACAGTAGTATACTTTTTTCCCCAGGAAAAAAAGACTGAACGAAAAATACTCATATAAGCACTCTGTCCGTTTTTCTATTATTTGTTCTGAAAATTTAGTCTTCCTCCTTTATTCGAAACGTGAAGGAAACTGCAGACATTCCATAGTTTAAGAAACGCTGAGGAACTTTTTTTTCTCCATTATTAGGGGTTTACTAAACCAGGAGCAACATATCTCCTCACAGGTTTGCACAATAAAGAAACCCGGCTAGTATAGTTTGCAAAATATGATTTCAACTTTTTCATTCCGTATGAGTCAGCAATTATAACTTTGGCTTCCTTGCTTGCTCGGAACTGGGTGGCTCAACCTTGGAAAAAACAAATAAAACTGTCCCAACCTCTTGCCTTTCAGACGCGTTAAATGTAAAAGGCCGAAATCGCCGACCACATCCTTTCTTGCTTCCCAGCCGCGCTCCGTTGGGCAAGGCAGAAAACGACGTCCGGAAATACCCAGGATTGGCTAGTGGTAGCAGTGAACTGGAGCCATCACACGAGGCGGGTCGCTGCGTCTCCTTCTGATTATTTGCGCAGGGAGAAGAGGCGTGGCTAGCAGATAAGTTGAGTCTGTTTCTGCGGTTCCGGAGCTGGGTAAAGTTTCTGGAGAGATTAGTTTGACGCCTTGAATACTAAAATGCATGGCATTCGGTACCAGAACCGCCAACTTCTCTGCCCTGCTTTCCTTGCAACATGGCTTCTTCTTCCAGAAGACTAAAATTTTGAGGCCTTGTTTTATTATAGCTGCGAAAAAAGAAGATTGCAGAATCTGAAAAACTAGAACGACATGTTGGAAGAAAAAAAAATCCGGTCCCGATTCCAAACTGGGAGAAAAATGCTGGAAA
Source organism: Notechis scutatus (assembly GCF_049901735.1). Lineage (NCBI taxonomy): Eukaryota > Metazoa > Chordata > Lepidosauria > Squamata > Elapidae > Notechis > Notechis scutatus. The sequence goes on from NC_142014.1 coordinate 5,699,092, forward strand.
TAAATCGAGGCAGGCTTGCAGGCATTCTCCCCTTTTCTCTCTTTTGTGCGCGCGTGTGCACACACACACACACAAGCAGGAGACCCTCCTGGGCCGAGATCATGGCAATGGCAACTCTTCCTCCCTCTGCCACCACTGCGCGCTCATGTGAGTAGTTGGCTGCGCTGCGCAGGAGAGCCAGAGCTTTTCCCTCCCTGCATTCGGCGGCCGTAGCTGCTCCTCTTTCCTGAGCCGACACGAAGGGGACCGTGGCTGGTGCTGAGCTGCCCGCGAAGGACGCAGAATCGTAAAAAGCAGCCGGTCGCAAATGCATACCCGCCACCGGCTGTTTTTTTTGCGATTCCGCGTCCTTCACGGGCAGCTCAGCGGCAGCCACGGTCCCCTTCGTGCCGGCTCAGGTGAGAGAGAAATGAGGAAGGGAGAGAATGAGAGAGGAAAGAAACAAATGAGAGAGAGAGAGAGAGAGAAATGAGAGAGTTGGAGGGAGAGAATGACAGAAAAGAGGGAAACATGGGGGTAGAAAAAGAATGGGAGAGGAAAAAGAAAAACCAAAGGGAGAGAAATAAAAGAGAAAAAGAAAAACGGAGAAATGATGGAGGAGAGGAAAACATGAAGGGAGAGAAATGAGAGCTGGAGGAGAGAATGAGAGAAAGGAAACAAAAGAAGGGAGAGATACAAATGAGAGAGCTGGAGGAGAATGACAGCGAAAAGAGGGAAACAAATGGGGGGGTAGAAAAAAGAAAGGGAGATGAAAAAGAAAAATCAAAGGGAGAGAAATAAATGAGAGAAAAAGATGGAGAGGAAAACGTGAGAGGGGAGAGAGAGAAATGAGAGCTGGAGGGAGAGAGGGGGGAAATAAAAGGGAAGAAAGGAAGAGAGGGAGGTGGTGGAAAAAGAAAAACAGAAATGGGTGGGAGGGTGAACACAGAGACCTATTTCCCACAGAAAACAGGAAGAAGAAAACCCTTGGTAGGCGTGGCTGGGGGGGTGTTATGTGAGTGGGTGGGAGCGGCGATGAGTTGGCAGTCCAGGCAGTCATTAAAGCAGAGAACCCTTTGCTAAAAAAAATTTGAAGCCCACCCTATTGTTTTCCTTTACTATTGGGCCCCATTGTTTTGTCTGAAATTGCAGAGACTTTGATTAAGATGCTATGTATGATATATATATTGGATGTCACCCATTCAATAATTGCCATTCAGTAAAAAGGCACCATTTGAAAACTTTTGAGATCAGTCATTTCTTCTCTGGAGTATAGCTGAAATTTCTAGGCCCTGATTCAAGAAAAATACCAGATTTGTAACATTTTGATCATGGTAGTGGCCTAAATTATATCCTGTAGTTCAGGGGTCTCCAACCTTGGCAACTTTAAGCTCGGAGGACTTCAACTCCCAGAATTCCCCAGCCAGGGAGTTGAAGTCCTCCAGGCTTAAAGTTGCCAAAGTTGGAAACCCCTGCTGTAGTCCCCTTCTAAGCTGGATGTCGGCAACTTGCAGACCGAGAGATGCATGCGACTCTTTTGACCCCTCTCCTCCTGTGGCTCCCTGCTGATGCGGTCGTACGATCTGCTCTCTGCCCCAAGAAGGCACGAGCTCTCCACAGAGCTGCATGGCTGAAGCGCCCCTAGCATTTTCTCCGCATTGTCTGTGACCGGCTGCTTTTTTGCGATTCCGGCCCTTTGTAGTGCTAACCGCGGTCCCTTTCATGTCATGCTCAGGAAGGAGCCGCCATGGCCGGATGCAGGGAGGGAAGAGCTCCAGCTCCCCTGAGCACATGGCTCTCCTGCGCTGCGCAGCCAGCTAACCTCACTGCGCAGTGGCAGCAGCGGGAGGAATCGCCGTCCCCATTGTGATCCCGGCCCAGGAGGGCATTTCGTTTTGTGCGCGTGCGCATACCAGAGTGAGGTGGGAAAAATCATAGAGAATGGGGAGGGGGGGAAGGGAAATGAAAAGAGATCCGATTGGAAAAAATGATAAGGCAACACATAGATTTGAAACTTGAAATATTGCTATTGGGGATGGTGCCTGAATGTTATAGCAAAGAAAAAGCATATTTAATCATTCGTGTATTAACTGCAGCTAGAATTGTATTTGTTCAAATTGGAAAAGCGAAAAAAATTCCAGTAGAGGAAAAGGCGATTGAGAAAATATTAGAATGTGCAGAGGTGAATTGTTTAACGCTGGCAATTAAAGAAAAAGAAGAAACTGAATATTATATGGTATGGGATTTGTTTTATCAATGGTTGGAAAATAAAACAAGTGAAAATCGAGTAGATGAATATATAGAGAAATAAGATTCTTATAAAAATAATAGATGTATGGGATAATGGTTTATCAAGAAAATGTGATTGCTGTTTTGGCAAGAAAAGTATTAATTATAATTGTTAGCCCTAAATATATGTACCCAGTCGACATATTGTTTGAATTAAGGATGAATTTATTGTAATATAAAATAAAAAACTTTTTTTTTTTTAAAAAAAAAAAAGGAGAATGCACTTGGGGCTTGGAGCGGTAAGCTGCATCCAGGAAAAACTGCAGCAGAGAGAAGTGGCTGGAGTCAACCCTAGCTTTGCTGTCCATTGCAGATAGGAATCTCAAATAAGGCCAAGAATGAAAGTTTGTATTGTAGCCAGCCCGAGCGCTAGATTGGCCCCCTGTGAATTCCTCATCTCTCAAGGAGCCGGCCAAGGTCTCACTCACTAATCACTGAGGCACCTGGACTCCCAGTGACAGGATGGGGTCCTTCAGGTACTTAGCTTGGCCGCCTGTTTAGTAGCTCCAGCCCCTCCCTCTGTCAACAGGAGTCTAGGCACTTCAGTGGGCAGCGAGCGAGGCCTCAGTCGGGTTCCTCGACAGACAAGGACTTCATAGGGAGCCGATCTAGCACCTGGGCTGGCTGCCACACAAACTTTCATTTTCAGCCTTATTAGCTGCAATGGTCAGCAAAGCTAGGTTTGATGCCCCTCTGTGTCAATCCAGCAGACAAAATAGATAAAGGGAGTGGAGAGAAACAGCCCAGTTGTCAAGGTACGCCAGAGTGGGAGGCCAGCGAATCGGAGAGCTTCTTTCCCATCTTTCCGGGAGCATGCAACTTCTCGCAACCGGGGCCGTTGCAATCTGTTCTGCTGCTGGAGGATAAGCTGCAGTGGTTCCAAATTGGGCCGTGCCAGTTCCTTGCAGTCACCCATGATGGGATTGCTTTGGGATCTTTTTGTGTGGGTCGGAGGGGGGGCAGAAATTCCAACTCGGGGTTTGCTTGAAGGCTGGAGGGAAGCACTGCGGGTGGCAAAGAGCCAGTGGGCTTCATTCCAGTGGGACTGCATCATGGCCTGGAACTAGCTGACCATCTCAGTCCACTGAGCTTCCAGGCGCCTGTACCTGGCCTTGCACTCCTGCAGGTCTTCCCTCTGCTTGGTGCCTATGCTCCTAGTCCTCAGCGAGGTGGTTCTGCTGAGCCTCCTCCTTGGTCAGATCCAATTTGAACTGAGGCAGCTATTTTGCCAACTCTTTCTCGTGGCTCTTAGCTCCAACAACTGCTTCCTGTAGGGGCCCTAAGGAGCCAGGATAGGGAGGCAAGGAGCGGCTGGGAGGGGAGGGGTTAGGAGAGGAGAGGATGGCAAGGCATCCCTCAACATGAGTGACATCAAGTAGGCCATGCCCACCCAGTCACATGACCACCTAGCCACACCCACCCAGCTGGTCATTAGGCAGACTATAGCCCAGCCCCCCAATAGTCTGCGGGACTGTGAATTGATCCCATTTAAAAATCTTAAGGATCCTTGTCTATCCAATGGAAAGCTTGCAAAAGTCATCCCATGCAGAAAAGACACTCCCCTGAGAAGTGGAGAGGCTGTGGAGCTTCACCGCCTAGCAAAATTGGGGGAGGGAACTCTGACCTCACCAGCAGAAGACTCTGGCCTGTTTGAAAGCAACTCTGAAGACGACCTGCTGGTAAGTGAACCAGTTGAGTCGGTCACATTGCCCCTAAGACTATTCATCCCCAGCCGGAACAAGAAAATAAAGCACTCAGCCCTTCTAGACCTGGGGTGTACCTGATGCTTAATAAGCCCAACCCTGGTGGAGTAATTGGGCATCCGCCTATGGAAGCTAAAGACTATCCCTTCCTCTAATGAAAGACATGCTCGCTCACCTCTCCAAAGGAATTTTTTTCTCAAAGCTAAATCTACTAGAGTCAGAATTAGGAAAGGGAACAAATGGAAAATGGCTTTTAACACATCATTGGGGTGTTTCCAGTTCAAAGTGCTCCCATTCAGACTACAGGGGGTCCCAGCAGTTTTTATGCAATTAATAAATGAATGCTCCATGAACACCTACACAAAGGGATTCTGGTGTACTTAGATGACATTTTAATATACATGAAATGAAAGTGGAGCATGTAAAACGTGTCCAGGCGGTCCTAAAGAAACTGTGCCGCAAAGCTGTACGCAAATCCAACTGCAAGTTCCACAAAGATAAAATAGACTACCTACAGAATTTCCCACAATGTCATAGAAATGGACCCAGAAAAAGTGTGAGCAGTGATTGAGTGGGGCCCTCCCCCCCCCCACAAACAATTGAAAAGCTTCCTGAGGTTTGCCAACTTCTATCGGCAATTTATCCTGGCATTCATGCAAATTGCACTCCCCATCACCAACCTGCTGAAAACAAAAGGGGGAAACAGCCACTAAATTGGACCATTGAATGCCAAGCGGCATTTGAGAAAGTGAAATTGTTATTTTCAGCAGAACCAGTGCTGAAGCACCCAGATCCAGAAAAACCTTTTGTCATACAGACAGATGCCAGTGACGGTGCCATCAGTGCCGTCCTCCTCCAAGCGAATGAGCAGGGCCAACTACAGCCTTGAAAAAAACTAACAGATACTGAATAGAGATGGGCTATCTGGGAGAAAGAGGCATATGCCATGCAATTGGGCCCTCCTCATAAGGAAACATTTCTTGGGGAGGAATGAAATCCCCTTCCAAATCTGGACTGACCACAAAAATATGGAGGCCCTTAAGACCCCATGGAAGCTATTCCAAAAGTACATCCGCTGGGTTCAGTATTTCAAGTGTTTTGACTTTGGGGTGAATCTACTCACATCTGGTAGCTTCCATAGGGTCCTCCTTCCTCTGGTTGCTGTGGGAGGCCGAGGTTGATGGACAAGTGTAGGAGCTAAGCACTCGGATGCTCAGTGCCCTAGTTGTAATATTTAACATGTGCTAGGTTGCTGGGCCAGTGGTGGTTCAGGAGGTTTCACCGGGGCTCGCCAACCCAGGGATCTTCTTGCCTGCTTCTCCTGGGCAGGTTTGCAGTGAGGAATGATTTCTAGATCCATTGCCATGGCCATAGTGTAACAGTCCTGCAATCAGTTTGATACTTCTTGGATGCCACACACTTTCTTGATCTCTGGGTCAATGGCCTCCTTGAAATAGTAGACAAGAATTGATTCAGGCCAGTGTCTGAAGTTCCTGCCTACCCTTCTGAACTCCCAGAAAAACTCCTTAGGGGAGCAATTGCCCTGTTTCATAGTTTTAATCAGGGTTCTCATTCCTGTGGTCTGTCTCTTCAAATCTGGCCTGGAGCAGCTGGATGAATTCATCAGCATCATCAGTAGGTCCTTCATCGCTTCACCCTCGTTCATCCCATCACCAATTGCTGAGATCAGGTCATGGTCAGACTGCTACTGGTCCCCATGTCAGTCGATGTACGCCCAAACTCGGTTGAGGAAGTTGTCAAGCATCCAGAAAGTATCCATGATATCAATCACTCCGAGACGTTATCTCTCCAATTGATTTATTAGGAACAGATCTGGCATGTTCAAAAGCAATTTCCCAAGTGAAAGTTTTTTGGTGTGTTACACAGAACCCACCTTCTCTCCTCCCACTTCTACACTTCATAAATCACAAGAACCAATTAACTGCAACTGAAATCCTTAATGTGACACACAGAATAACCTTGAACTTTTCAATTCCTCTAACTCTCTAAAAAAAATGTGGCAGCTGAATGTCAAAGCTGACAGGCGTCCTGCCTTGAAAACTCCTCCTCCTAAAAGAAAAGAAAAAACACACACATATAGGGGTTAATACATTGTCCTTAACCCCCTCTCCCCCCCTTCAGTTTGTGGGGAAAATCCTCATGGAATTGGTTAACCAATGGATCAGCATGAACATCCCAACTCTTTATCCAACTAACATCTGAGAGATGGTATCCTTTCCATAAGACCAAATATTGCAATCGGCCATGGTGTAATCGAGAATCGAGAATTTTTTGAATCTCATAATGTGTTTCCCCATGTACCATCAATGGTTTTGGGGGAGCAAGTGGTAGTGGTCTTATCATCAATGTAGTAGCTGGTTTTAGTAAACTACAATGGAACACTGGATGAATTTTCCCCAATAGTCGAGGAAGACTTAATTGGACAGTGACCAGATTGATTATCTTTGAAATTGGGAACGGACCCAAGAATTTTGGGTCCAGCTTCTTACTGGGCAGTTTCAACCTAAGATATTTGGTCAACAAATATACTGTGTCCCCTACTTTAAAAGGCGGTTGAAGGGATCTATGTTTATCCGCCTGTTTTTTATAAATTTTTGCAGCTTCGTTCAAAGCTTTCTTTGTATTTTCCCACCCTTTCTTTAATGAGTTCATCCATTCTGTCAGGGACATGGATGAGGGAGATTGTCTAGGTAACTCTGGCATCAGGACAAAATCCATTCCAGTGTTGATTTGGAATGGAGTCAATCCCGTGCTGCTATGTACTGCATTATTGTAAGCAACCTCTGCAAAAGGTAATAACTCAGCCCAATTTTCTTGTTGATAATTTACATAGCATCTAATATATTGTTTAATCATGGTGTTAGCTCTCTCTGCTGCTCCGTTACAAGCAGGATGGAAAGCTGAGGATAACCCTTGAGAGGAGCCAATGGATTTCAGAAATTCCCTCCAAAATTTTGCAGTAAATTGTACCCCTCTGTCTGATATTACTCTGAGAGGCACACCACGTAGTCTATAGATATGTTTCACGAACAGCTTTGCAAGTTTTTTCGCAGATGGAAGCCCTTTGCAGGCTATAAAATGGGCCTGTTTAGAGAATAAGTCAATTATAGTCCAAATGACCGTATTCCCTTCACTCTTAGGTAATTCAACAATAAAGTCCATTGTGATTTCTTCCCAAGGTTCGGTTGGTTCAGCAACTTGTTGCAGGAGGCCAGGGGGTTTTCCAGTTCTGTGTTTCATTGTGGCACAAATTGAACAACTTTTTACATAGTCGTTGACATCAGGTTTGATTTTTGGCCACCAGAACTGTCTTCTTAGTAAATGTAGGGTTTTTAGGATTCCGAAGTGGCTTCCCAGCCGGGAGTCATGGCTACGCTTTAGTACCAGTAGTCTAAGGGTTGTGGGTACATAAAGCTTAGTCCCTTTCCAAGCTGATCCATCATTTATTGTCAACTCGGTTTGATGGTTCAGGAACCAAGGATCGGTCAATAGGGCCGTTTTCAATTCCGCAGTCAGCTTCCAGGTATTTGGGGTTGCGGTTAGCTTGGGTTCTAGTGGTTACTTGGGCGGCCAACTGAGCGTCTGATATTAAGGCTTGTACTATTTCCTCTCGGTGGCTGTCTAACTGAGGTTTTCTGGACAGAGCACCCGCCAGTACGTTTTTCCCTCCGGGGATATATTTAATGTTGAAATTGAATTGCTTGAAATATTGAACCCAGCAGACTTGTTTGGGCGATAATCTCCTAGGGGTCTTTAGAGCCTCGAGGTTCTTATGATCAGTCCATACCTCAAAGGCCTCTGGTGCACCTTCTAGAAAATGCCTCCAAGTCAATAAAGCCCATCGTATGGTGAATGCTTCTTTCTCCCAGACTGCCCACCTCTGCTCTGCGTCTGTCAGCTTTTTGGACACATAAGTGCAAGGCATCAGTCGGCCATGAGAGTCTTTTTGCAGCAAAACGGCTGGCACCGCTACATCACTTGCATCTGTTTGAACAATAAAAGGCTTGGTCGTGTCTGGGTGCTTGAGGATGGGCTCCATTGCAAAGAGGCATTTTAATGTCTCGAAAGCTTTCTGACAGTCCATAGTCCAAGCCAGGGGTTGGCAGACCCATTTTTAATAGCTCTGTCAATGGGAGGGCAACTTCAGCAAAGGATGGAATGAATTGTCTATAGAAGTTGGCAAACCCCAAGAAACTTTGAAGTCGTTTTCAGGTTCTGGGGGGTTGACAGTCCAGCACTGTCCATTTCAATCCCCAGGTTGGATATTCGGTAGCCTAGGTAGTCTAGTGACTCTTTGTGGAATTCACATTTTGAGAGTTTCACATATAATTTGGCGGCTAGAAGTTTTTCTAGAATCTGTCGGACCAATTGAACATGTTCTTCCATGGTTTCGCTGAAGATAAGGATGTAATCCAGGTACACGAGGACCCCCCAGTAAAGGTGCAGGTGGCACCTCATTGATGAGCTGCATAAATACTGCAGGAGAGTTCGCGATGAGGCATAATTCCATCTTGATTAATTCTGTCAATTGAGTGGCTGGGGGCCCCCCAATTAAGGTTCCATCCACTTGCTCAAATCTGATTGGGCATTTTAGCAGGTTAGTCTTTATGCCCAATTGTTCAACAATGGGGAGTCCGATAAGACATCTGGAACACCCAGTATCAATGACAGCTTCTAACTCCCCAGTCTCCCCCGTGTTTGGTACCACTAACTTGACCTTGACTGTAAAAGTTATGATGGGATCACTCACCATTGGGTCGTCTTTGCAGGTCGGGTTTTCGGGGATGTGGTGTCGGTCTGGTGGTCTATTGCTCCCATCTGCACAGAGGGGGCTTTCCCAGCTGTGTTTGGTGAACCCGTCCCTGCCCAGAGATCTTCCTTGATTCTTCCGACCTCTAACAGCTATATTAGGCTTCGACTGCGGAGCTTGTGGCACAGGAGCAGGGGTTTGACAGTCTGCTGCCCTATGACCAGCTTGGCCACATCGGTAACATTTCAGCACCCTGGTGGGTCGGGTATGAGCAGGTTCAGCTGGTCCAGTCGGCGGTCTCCTCGCCACAATTCTCTTAGTCGGGGCTGCTGAAAGGGGTTTCCTGTGTAGGTTGATGCTGTGATCTAAGCTGAGGGAGGCGGTATACCATGACTGTAAGGTCTCTGGGATTCCCCTAATTTCACAGGCCTTCTTTACTTCTGGATCAATGCCTTTTTTAAAATAGTGTAAAATCATTCTTTCAGGCCAATCCATGAGGTGGCTTGCGACCCTTCTAAAGTCCCAAATGAATTCTGACAATGGTTGCTTGCCTTGCCTCATTTCCGTTAACTTCTCTTCATTCTCTGCTACCCTGTCTGGATTTTCAAATCTGAGCCTTAATACTTGAATAAATCCATTTACATCATGTAATTCGGGGGCTTGTTCGTTGTGTAGTTGGGCCACCCAGTCTGAAGCATCCCCTTCATTCATCCCATTTGTTATGGCCGTAACCAAATCACGCTCTGTGGCATATTGATCTCCAAATTGTTCTATATGGGATCGGATTCGAGTGAGAAAGTAATTGAAATATTTGTGGTGGCCATCGAACACGGCCTCAAAGGGTATTCGGTCCGGCCTGGGTTGTGGTTGCAGAGGTGGCACATGCCAGGCTTCTGCAGGTTGTACTGTATCTTTAAATTGGATTTTGAATAAATGTGCAATTGTTACAATTTTGAATTTTACTGTTACTATCTTCTTTGGTGAGTCGTGCAAACTGCTATTCTGAATAATGCTGTTTATAGGGGGTGGGGGTAGGGGTGGGGAGCACTGAGGATGAGTTTGTAGCACCAAGGGGGAGGTGGACTGAAAAGAAAAGAAAGAAAGAAAGAAAGAAAGAGAAAGGGAGGGAGGAGAAAGTGAATGAGCTATCTAGTCCAACCAGCTGGGCTAGAAGGGTGTGTGTGTGTGTGTGTGTGTGTGTGTGTGTGTGCATGGCTGTCAAAACTCCAAAAACAGGTAAGGTAGCTCTGGAGAGGCCAGTCATAAATTGCTAAGCAACCTGCCATTAAGTGAGGACCACTTGTATTTGGTCTGCCAGTCACCAAACCATGCCTACCCAGTCACGTGACCAGCAAGCCATGCCCACCCAGTCATGAGACCAGGCCACGCCCACCCAGTCACGTGACCCGCAGGCCATGCCCTCAAATTAGGCCACGCCTACAGAAATGTGAATCCCGCCCCTGGGTGGGGGGCACTGAGGATGAGTTTGTAGCACCAAGGGGGCGGTGGACTGAAAAAGTTTGGGAACCACTGCTGTAGAGGAACCAACCATACCCTCCCTTAAGGAGTGGATACACCAACTATAAAACACCTGGCCAGTGGTAAGAAAAGCTCTAAGTGAAGCTAGAGCCACTTTTAAAGCACAAGCTGATAAAAAATAACAGAACCCAAACCATTTAAAGTAGGCAATAGGGTGTATTTATCCACCAAGTTTCTACAATCCTTGCAACCCTCCCAAAAATTGAGACCAAAATTCATACGACCTTTCCCTATCACCTGAATCATAAACCTGTTGAATTACTGCTGCCAAAAACCCTCAGGCAAGTACACACCATATTTCATTGCAGCTTATTGAAACCCGAAATACCTCCCCACTCAGACCACCAATAGACATTCCGCCTCCACCTATCATGATTGAAGGTTAGCAACACTTCAAAATTAAGAAAATTCTAGACTAGCGCACACACCACAGGGTCATGCAATACCTAGTCTCTTGGAAACACCTGAACGAGTGGGTGGCTAAGAAACTTGTTAGGGCTCCCAACTTACTGACAAAATTCCATGCACAATACCCTAATAAGCCCTGATAACTCATTGCTCTGTTTCATCTTTGTGTTTTCTAGGTGGAGTTCTCCTATTCCTAGGGAGGCAGAATATCAGATTCCATCGATCACTATTGGGATGCTGCCATTTTGGTGGGGAGGGGTGTCAGGACTTGGGTGCATTCTTTAGTTTATAGCCTTTTTCCTGGTATCTATTTTTTCCTGTACTTTGATTTACCTTCATGGGAATGTAAGGAGGGAGGGCCCTCTGTTTTGTCTCTGCTCTGGAGCCTCCAGAAAGAGATGCCTGAGAACAGCTTCTTATCACCTCCTCCACCAGCGATTCTCAAAACAACTTCACACTTGTGGATTGGCTTATTCAACATCTGACTGAGGGGAGGGGTTACTGCCTTAATCTAACTGAATTGCCCAGGAATCCTCAGATTCTGCTTCCCTTTTGTCTTGCTCTTTCCCTCAATAAAAGGCTTCTTTTGAAATGCTAGGGATGCAGTGGCTCAGTGGCTAAGATGCTTAGAATGTGAATCAGAAGGTCAGCAGTTCAGTGGTTCGAATCCCTAGCGCTGCGTAATGGAGTGAGCTCCTGTTTACTTGTCCCAGCTTCTGTCAACCTTCTGTCAATGTTCAAAAGCAAGTAGAAAAATAGGGACCACTTTGGTGGGAAGGTAACAGCACTCCGTGCACCTTTGGCATTTAGTCATGCTGACCACATGACCGTGGAGATGTCTTCAGACAGCACTGGCTCTTTAGCTTAGAAACGGAGATGAATACTGCCCCTAGATCCGGAAACGACTAGCATGCATGTGTGGAGGAACCTTTACCTTTTACCTTGAAATGCTAATTGTTTCAAGAGTGGTAGTTTCTTGAATGGAGAGGAGATGCAGGCCCTTACACTAAGCTTGATTTGGGCTTCTTTCTAAGTGTACCTAGGCATCAGCACATACCTACACTGCGAAGGGGTTGATGGGCAAGATGGTTTGCTGAGACGATCTTCTGGTTGTCTGTTTGGCCTGCCCGCCCAGGCTCTAGGTGTCCTTTAGTCTCTGCTTTTTTCTCCTCAGCTGCTTTGCACAACATAGCTGAGCGCCACTCATCAGCTAGAGCAGGTGAATGCTTGCCGGACCTGGTAATTTGTAAGTAATGCGCACACACGCAAAGTGAACCAGTTTTTATGCCGGTAGGATCCCACCCCTGGATGCAATAACTTTGCATCCCTATCTGAATGACATATACTGTATGTTCCCTAACATGCAGTGACACAGTGGTCTAACATAGCCTTCAGCTGCCAGTTTCTTCTTCCCAAGATTATTGTCACTTCATTGTTCTATATAACCAAATGCTTTTCTATATTTGAAATATTCTCATCCAAATTGAATTATGGTGATGCTTCCACTTTCACAGAATATCAGCAAGAGGATCTTTAAGAGATGAAATCAGTTTTACAGGTATAATGCTGACCAATAGTTTTCTGATCTCAATTTAAAGTGCCAGACATATGTATAAATTCCTAAATCCCATGGTAACCAACCATACCAAACGATACAGCCTGTGCAGCTGGATTATCCAGAGCCTCTGCTTAAGGTTCCAGCCTGACATAAAGTGCATTTGATGAAGCAGACCTTTTCAGTTGTACCCCTTATGATACACATGATTCTCCTGCTCCTCAGATGCAATATACATATATAGGTACCATGTTTCTCATATAATAAGGCCGGGTCTTTTTTTTTTTTTTTTGAGCCCCGAAAAAATGGCTAGGCCATCTTTTCGGGGGTGACTTAATTCCCCCCCCCTTGTATCTTCGGGCGGGCGGCGACGGCTTGGATGTTGACCTCGGCGTTGGTGGGGCACTTCGTATCAGGGTCAACGCAGGCAGTACCATATCCGGGTGCGCAACAAAAGTACTTCCTAACGGCAAGCCCCACTGCCATTTCCCCCCCATTTCGCATGTTTTAATATAGGCCTTAATTTGGGGGGTAGGGGCTTAATTTCATTTCATGCCTATAAAACATGCTGGGACTTCCTATTGGGGGAGGCCGTATTGTTGGAGAAACAGGGTAGATTTTCAATTATATTATTTAGTGACAATAGAAACAGGCTACTTGATTTTATGTGGTTTTCTTGGTATTTATTGCAGTCTTGGATAGAGTTATTACCCAGTCATTTGACTAGGATATCATGAAAATGTTAATAAATAATATAAATTATGTAATTGAACTGTGTTGGAGAGAGGGAACAAAAAGATATTGGGTTTTATCTTTGTTTCTTAAAATCATATATGAAGCCTAATAAAAAATAAGAATCTATTTTAATTTCCTCACAAATAGATTTATAATGCACCACTCAGCAGAAAATAAAACTGGACAACGAATTTCAATCAATTTTATTTTGAATTTATGTTTTCTCAACAACCAATATAATTATCTGTAAACAAACTACCATACATTAAAAGGTTTTGCTGCTTACTGACATCAGTAATACGTGCACATGAGTAAAAGGTTTGCTTATTCTCCAGTAAATTTTAAAAATGGACAAGCAGCAAATAATACTGATTCAATCTAAGCTAAAGCACCAAGCAAACACAGATTTAATTCTAAATACAATATAGGAAAGGATCAAAGTAGATCTATTATCCAGTTTATGACAGTTTATTTAAATTACAATATATTTTAAAAGATAAATATGTAGCTAATGACTCAAAAAAGGTAGTTATGCAGACACAAAAAATGTTATGATCAAGCAAATTCAGAAATCTCAGGCCTCAAAATCAGCAACCTTCAAACCTAAATTTTATGTCCTTTTCCAGTTGTAAACACTTTTGCTAAACATAGGTATTTCAACATATATTAATATATTTTTGACATTCAAAGTTATAGAATCAATATGGCAGAATTATTGTTAAAAACACATATATACAAATAGTATTCCCTGTGTCCCTGTTCCCCCAATTACATAAAGTATTTGGCATAATTATTACAATCTTACTGCATACACAACCATTTGCTTTCCTCCCCCAAACATCATTGTACTTATTAAAATTAATCAATTATGTACAAAAATACTTGAACATTTATTATATAAAACTTTAGCTATCATTAACAGTATATACCTGCTGAGAGTTTCTCATTGAGGGAATATAAAAAGTGGTCAATAATGTTCCAGTTAAACTATCAACAAGATAAACTGATAAAATCAACGCAAGTTTTCCAACAAAACAGGGAGGTAACTTTAAAGGTACAATTGAAAAGTACAGACCACATGATATCAAACAAATATTACAAACAGCAAGTTTTGTGAGGGGAATGGAAAAATTGCCTGTATACTTAAGTTTAGTTTATACAGTTATAGGACTAAATGTGAGCTTTCAAAAACACAGGAGCTTTCTAGAAAAATACCAATTAAGAGCACTTTCAGAGAAAACATTTTGCAGGATTGGGGCTGAAATCTGGTTTCCTTTTAGTTGCCAGCAAATTTTCAGTCTCTACCTAAAAACCTCTCTCTTTCCACCATCTGAAATATTACCTCTTAAATTATTTTCTCCACATTTTTGGAGTGGAATATAAGAGCAACGGAATGGAAGAACTTTCATTCAGAAATGTTATATATAATAATAATAGTCTTTAAAAATTTGCTAATGCTACTTGTAAATAGCCTAATTCTTGTGAACATTTGCTTGACTTAATTGCTTTCAGTGTTTTCATCTTAAGAATCTGATAGTGGTTTTTTTCTTGATTCACATTTAAAATGACTTATTCATTTTCGCCATTAAAATAATCTGAGGAGTTAGTTTCTGTGTCTGAAATCAATGATCTTTAAAAAAAATTAACTGTACATATTGGCTACATTTTCTATAGTACAATAAGTATTAATGTTTATTATCTTCATGGAACTGTAAATTGCACCTATCTAAAATAAAATAAAATGGAGGGGGCAAATTCTACAAGCATATAAACTAACCACTGTCAGAATAGCAATAGCACTTATATGTCGCTTTATAGTGCTTTACAGCCCTCTCTAAGTAATTTTACAGAGTCAGCATATTGCCCCCAACAAATTGGGTCCTCATTTTACCAACCTCGGAAGGATGGAAGGATGAGTCAACCTTGAGCCTGGTGAGATTTGATCTGCCAAATTGCAGGCAGCTGGCTGCAGCAGAAGTAGCTTGCAGTACTGCTCTCTTAACCACTGCGGAACCACTCTAGAATGCTAGAAAAAAGATCTCTAAGACACAAGTTCCAATAGCATACATACAAATATTGAATAAAATGCAATAACATGTCAGTAGAAAGAAAACAACCCAAACATTTTTTTTCCTGGAAATTCAGTTACAACATCTTTGTAATAGGACCTTTTCCAATGCAATGTGATCACAAACCACAAGAGTTTTATTGGATTCATTAGCTTCAAATCATTTTTTATTCTGTCATAAAGTACGCTGTTACACTAATATAAGGCTTTCAAGAGAAGGTATGCTTTTGATGTTGTTTGAACAGCTAGGCTCCGGGTTCAAATTTACATGCAGAATCATATTTGCTCTATGCTATGCTAAATATAGAATTTTCAGTCTCATTGCCTCTAGGTTCTGGCTTTTTAAGCTAGTACTTAGTTAAGTACTAAAAGTTAAGCAGTTTTTAAAAATCACTGGAATGATTTGTGAAAAATATTAAAGTGCCTATATCAGATATGTTTTTCGTTTAACACATTCAAAAAATGATTTTTTTGACTTTCATTTATAACTGAGAGACTTTTCGTGGAAGAGGCCTGGGTCGAGGTACATGTTCTGTTCTCTTGCTGCTGTGCTCCAAATTGCTTGGTCTGATCAACAAAGGTTTTGGGGGTAATGCTGGTGCATCTGTAGAAATGGGGATGGAAAGGCTGTGAGGCAGTGGGACGGGACGCCTTAGAGTCTGCTCATAAACACTATAAGGTGGAGGAGTTTTGCTTTCTTTTCTTATTGGCTCTTCGGAAACGTTGCAATTAGAAAAAGGAACTGGATGTTCATTGATGTGAGTTTCAATGCCAGATGTTTCAGATGTGCTACATCGACTAAGCGAAGAAATGCCACTGCTGTAGCTTCCAGACAAGACTGGAGAGTTGGAAATGAGCCCAGACGAATGGTAGTCCATAGATGATGAAAATGATTGCACAGAACCCTGAGTTTAGAAAATAAAAAATTAGTCTGGAAATAGAAAGAAGAGACTAGGAGAGAAAAGGAAGTAGAGGAACATGCTTCTACATTAGTTTTGGGTCCCTGCTATTGTCCATGTTATAACAATACTTATTGTTATAACAGTTTTGTGGTTTGAACATCAAAAACTGAATGGTGCTTATTCACTGATACTATAAAACCTTGGATTACTGTGGTTTGTATCTACTTTTAAATTACAATCGCCCAATCTATATTTGTGTTATTTAGTATATCACATCACAGAAAGTTAATATAGTAGACAAGTGAACTATGCAATATTGGTGGTGCCTTCAAGCTAAAGAGAAAGAGATAGAAACCAAATTCAACAATCTATGAATGTTGGGAGAAATGATAACCCAGAACTTAAAAGAGTCTCCATTGCTCAACAAGGAGATCTTAATATATCTTGAACAACAATAATCCATTGTGAATGCTCCTGGAATTGCATGGATATACTGCTATGTTACAGGGTAGAATGAGAGAAATTAAGATTAAGAAATTAATCTCTTTATATTCATTCCAATTTATGACCACTGTCTCATGAATGTATTCAGCCTATTGTCTTTTATGGACCTTTACATGATCTACTCGTTTATCAGAACAAAAATGACTAAAAAGCTTAGTTCTTTATTCCCATCACACCACACAAATTGGGAAGGCATAAATACACATTTATGTTTTGAAGGTGAAAAGTCAGCCACAATTAATGTAAATGATGATAAATAATGCAGTTCTGCTTCTAAATGTATTGAAGGCAGAACAGTACCTTCATTGGAGATCTTCCAGCAGAAGGGGAAACTGAGGTTATGTGTCGAATTGGTGATGCTGTGGAGAAAATCATTTTCACATAAATTTAACATAGTTTAGAGTAAGTGAGGACTGTGACAGCTTGATGGAAATGAACAGCTTAGCAAAAATGAAGAAAAATGTGTATGAGAGGAGGGGGGAAGGAAAAAATGCATATGTATTTTACACTCAGAGAGATTTATAAAACACATATCTTATAATAAAGATACAGATTATAAAATTGAAACAGGATTAAAAACAGTCAGACAGACCTCAGATAGAAAACATAGAGCTTCCCATTAAACAATGAAAATACTTTATAATAATAGAAATTTTATTAGAAATATGAACGGAGAGTACGTAATAGAGTGAATATCTCTATTGGGGAATCTTGGTTAACCACACAAGTTTGCTCCATTCACTTCTCTCTCATATAAATTTCAAGTAAGAAATAGTATAAGGTAATAAAATGAATTATCAGACTAGGCCCAGACTGGTTTGAATTAATCCCATATTTTAAAAAATATCCTGTAGAAACTACTTCAGTACTGCAATATTTTAGAAGCTTGACAAATAGTAATCAGGGGTTATATTTCCATCTTATCATAAAACCCAAAATACATATATTTGTCTTTCCTGCAGATGAAAAGCTGGTAACAACTAAAATTAAAAGGGTCATTGGAAAATTAATCATTATAAGGTCTTCTCATTTTTCTAAAGAAATTTGGACCATCAGGCCTATTGAAAATTAAATTGTACTGGCTTTGCCACCCACTTGCTCAGATTCACAGCAAAATAATAATATCTCAAAGCACTTTTCTCAATCTACCCCTTGATTTACTCTCCATGACAGGCAAAATGAAAAGTATAGCAAAAACAATAAAATACTTATTAGGAATGCCAGATCAACTATGCCGATGACACAGCAGTGGTGGGCTTATCCAGGATGACGATGAAGATTCTTATAGGGAACAGGTGAAGGCTCTAGTGGAGTAGTGTAATAAAAATAACCTGGTTTTGAATGTTAATGAAACAAAGGAGATCAGTGTTGATTTTAGAAAGAGCCAGCTTAGTCATACCACACTTTGTATCAAGGCTGCAGCTGTGGAGATGGTCAATAGTATTAAATATCTGGGGGTGCATATAACTAACAATCTTACTTGGTCTCTTCATGTGTTATCTTTAGTGAAACAGCAAACCAGCATTTGCATTTCCTGTGTCGGATGAGGAGAACACATCTTTCTCTTTCTGTCCTCGTCACTTTTTAAAGATACACAATTGAGAGCATTTTAACAAACCACATCACTGTTTGGTTTGATGGTAGCAGTGCCTCAGTTAGAAGGTCCATACAGAGAGTGGTAAAGACAGCTGAGAAGATTATAGGAAACTCGCTTTCCATTATTCAGGATACTGCTTATAAGCACTATGTGCTTATAGCTTGAAGCATTGTTAGAGACTTCAAGGTCTGTTTCTGCTGCTTCCCTCTGGGAGAAGGTTTCAAAATATCTATAGTAGGGCTACTAGATTCTGTAATATCTTTGTTCCTTATGCCATTTGTCTTATATTTTTTTTCCACATTCGATGTTAATATTTCTCTGTGTCGATGTCAGATCCGTGTATCTGTCATTTCTTCAGTGGAAGAAGAAAGGGGGGGGGGAGGCTGATAAAGAAATCCTTTCTTGATGTAACCTGAATATATTTAATCTTATATCGAATTTGTATAACCCACACATGATACGATGGAGGGAGAAAAGCCAGATGGCCAGAACTATCACCTGAGATATCATCTGAGAGGCACAACCAGGAGATGAGAAGGTCATAAAAATTCCACAGTGAGATTGTACTTTGGGAATCTCTTGAATCATTCGTTCTAACAAGAGGGGTGGGGAGGAATTAACATACTGGCTTTTGTTTCACTAAATACACATCGAGATAAGGGGAGGGGTTCTAAACTCCCTTATCTATCCCTGTATGCCTGAGAGACCTCAGACGCTGCTTTGAACTCCTACAGGAATTGTCTCATCTCAATAAAGAATTCCTTTGTGATACGTTTGGATACGTTTTCAGAAGTTCATTCTAGTTGAGTGAATGGGAAAAGTTCTGTAGCCTGACAGTCATATACAATGGAACCTCGGGTTCTGACCAAAAAATCCACCCAATTTTTGAATTGGGTCATGATTCAAAAATCAGCTGGCGAACAAACCCGACTGCGGCAGATTCCCTTGCCATTGTGATTTCCCCTTCCACTCAGGCGCAGTCCATCTGCACATGTGCAGTCGGTCGTACTTCCAGTCACAACCAAATCGGATTGCGACCATAGTCCTGGAACGGATTACGGTCGCAACCTAAGGTTCCACTGCATGTGTATTTATGTGGGTTTATGCATAATGGCTATCTTTTGAGAGCTGAATGCAACACAATTTCATTTTACTGTATGCTGATTAGTGTATTTATTCTATTCTATTCTATATTCTATTCTATTCTATTCTATTCTATTTCTAAAATTGCACAATCTAGGGTTTCCAAATCCTTTCAAAACCTCTTCCAGATGATATCACAAAACTATAATTTTTTAATGTGGCAGAAAAGATAGATACTAAAAATCTGGGAAATAATTAAATTTATTGTACTTAATCACTGCTTGAATTTTGTTGTGATTGTTTCTATTCACTATTCACTGTTTGATTGCAAGTCTGTCCAGTGTTGTTGACAAATTTTCTGGAAGTGGCTTGGCATTTCCTGCTTCCTGGGGCTAAGATAGAGTAACTGGACCAAAGTCTCCCAGCTGGTTTTGTGCTTAAGACAAGACTAGAACTCAGTCTCCCAATTTCTAGCTTGGTAACTTAACCATTACACCAAACTATTAGGTTGTTCATGGGCATGTAGAAACATGAACTAAGGACCATTACAGATTACAGATAAAGCTCCACACCAAAAGCTGTGCCTCTATTCCAGAATTTAAGAATATAACTTTTCTTGCTTTCTTGTTTCAATATGCAACATTAGTTGTCCTCTTCAATGTTTGTTCCACTTGCAGCATTTTCTCCAAAATTAATTTTTTCTTTGACCCTCCTGGCTGGTTTACTGTTCCTGTTCTAAAATCATCTGGTATTCTTCTGGTATGTAACAGGAAGCCAAAATCACATCCAGGCAGGATCCAGCTTTAGGTATACGTGTAGAGCTAGTTGTATTAAAAAAGAAGACTAAGGAAATACAGACATACCAGTGGGACGAGGTGGCACAGGAGGAGACATGAGCTTTCCATTTTCTGACATATTTTTGACTTCCTTCCCATTGTCCAGACTCCAACTGCTGGGAGTGCTAGTTACAGCTGTTAAGCCATGACAACAGAGATATTAATTGTTAAAGCTTTTGAGAATTAACATAAATATCTGAAATATATCCAGCATATTTGAAATTACTTGCATATGTTTGGTATTTGAGATACAATATCAATAAATACTGCTTTACATTTGTTTGTTAATTGTCTTTTGTACTTTACAAAAAGATATGGTAGAATATTAAAATAAATGATATGCTTACCTTTCTCAGAGGCAGACAAACTGGGGTCACTTCGAGGCAAAGCACCATCACCATTAAGATTGAACACAATTCTCTAAAAAATCAGAATAGTGTATTTTTATGATAGTTAATTCCAGTTACAGGTATACAAACAAGAAAAGATTAGCTATTTCAGCAGAAATGTCTCTTCAGAAGTAAAGATACAAGAGAGGCTCCCATTAGACATACGAAATGAAATACTTTAAGAAGACGGATATTCATGCAAGAATACAGAGATGTTAAGATGGTACTGCTGAAAAAAAATCTCCTTTTTTCCTTTCTTCAAGAGGACTGAATCTGGATATATCCTGATTTACAAGTCATGTAACCATACATGATTCAAAGTGAAATGATTTTTTTTCTAAGTGCCCAATAAAACCTGAAGCTTCCTTTGACAGCTTACAGCAAGACTCATACTGTAGTTAATTATTTTACTACCTTCTTTTAAAATTGTTTCATAGACATATCTGAAAAACAAATTACCACTTTAGCCAAGTTTATTAAGGAAACTAAAAATTTGCATGTGTTAAAAAATAAATTTTAGCAGAAAGAAGGAAGGAAGAATGCTGAAAGAATACTATACAGTGGAGCCTCAGGTCGTGACCATAATCCATTCCAGGATTTCGGCTGCAACCTGATCTGGTCATGACCAGAAGCATGACCATCTGCGCATGTGCAGACAAAACAAAAACAAAAAATGGTGCAGAAGGGGAAATCACGGTGATTTTTAAATCATGACCTGATTCAAAAATTGGGTGGATTTTTTGTTCGCCACCCGATTTGGCCGCGAACAGAAGCATTCACAACAGGTTCCACTGTGCATTCATTGGTTGCATATGCTAAAAAAAAAGGTTGGGGACCACTGTGCTAAACTACCCACCTAGGACACTAACTGTCAATGCAATTTCTCAAGAGTTGACAATCATATGCAACATTCAGAAGAATACAATGTAACAGCTTTTCAGTGAGAAAATATATAAGACTCAGCCAAAGAACTGAAGTCAGGGATAAATGGTAGAAGCAAACCAATATGTAAAATAGTGAGATATCTGAAGCAAGAATAAAATAGAGCTGGAAGGACTCTTAGAGGTCTTCTAGTCCAGCCCACAGCTCTGACAGGAGACCCTATATCATTTCAGACAAGTGGCTGTCCAGTCTCTTCTTAAAAACCTCCAGTGATGAAGTGCCCATGATTTCTGAAAGCAATCTGTTTCACTGGTTAATTCTCCTCAGTATTAGGAAGTTTCTCCTTAATTCCAGGCTGCTTCGCTCCTTAATCAAAGAGTTTCCAATCATTGTTTCTTGTTCTTCCCTCTGGTGAAAAATTTGGAGAACAATTTGACCCCCTCTTTTTTATAGCAATTTGACCCCCTCTTCTTTATAGCAGCCCCTCAAATATTGGAATATTGCTATCATGTCACCTCTACTTCTTTTCTTTAGACAACCCAAACCCAAATCCTGCAACCATTCTTCATATGTTTTAGTCTCCATGCCTTTAATCATCTTATTTGCTCTTCTCTGAACTTTTTCCAAAGTCTCAACATCTTTTTTGCAGTGTGATGACCAAATTGGTTGTAGTATTCCAGGTGTGGACTTACTAGGACTTTATAAAGTGGTACAAATACTTCACGTGATTTTGATTCCATGCCTCTGTTTATAACAACCCAGGATTGTATTAGCTTTTTTGGCTACTGCCATACATTGCTAGCTCATATGTAAGTGATCATCCACTAGGACATCAAGGTCACAATTACTGTTTTTGAGCCAGGTCTCATCTAAATTGTACTTATACCTTTGATTCTTCCTGTCTAAATGTAAAACTTTGTTTTTTTCCACATTAAAATTCATGTTGTTGGATAGGGCCCATTGTTCAAGTCTATCATTTTGGATCCTGAGCTTGTCTTCTGGGGTGTTAGCTATTCCTGCCAGCTTAGTGTCATCTGCAAATTTGATGAGTTTCACTTCTATTTCCTCTTCAAAGTCATTTATGAAGATATTGAAGAGTACTGGGCCTAAGATGGAACACTGTGGTACCCCACTACTTACTTCCCTCCATGTAGTTGTAGTATCATTAAGGACTATTTGTTAAGTATGATTTGTCAGCCAGCTACAAATCCATGCGGTGGTCCACATTTTTCTAGTTTACCATGAAGTAGGTTGTAGTGTACTTTGTCAAATGCCTTACTGAAATCTAAGTATACTATGTCCTCAATATTTTGCTAGTCTACTAATTTAGTTACTTTATCAAAGAATGAAATAAGTGTTTTCCTATCTGCCTCTGTGCAATTGGCAAACCATACAGAGGTGCAGTATGTTGAAATGCTCTCTATAGTGCAGCGGTAGAAGGTCACCAGCAGTTTTTCATTCAGTTGTTGTTTTCTGAGAAGTCTCAGGTAGTATGATCTCTGCTGGGCCCTTTTGACCAGGGCTGCAATGTGGGCACCCCAGGTCAGGTCCTCTTTTAGGGTAACACCCAGAAACTTAAAACTGGCCACTTGCTCCACTCGGTCTCCATTGATAAGGAAGGGCTGGATGTCTGATCTGTTCCTTCTATAACCACTATAAGCTCCTTGGTCTTATTGGTGTTGAGGACCAAGTTGTTGTCTCCACACCACGAAAGCAACCAGTCCACCTCATCTTGGTAGGCAGACTCATCCCCCCAGAGATAAGTCCCACCACTGTTGTATCATCTGCAAATTTAGCAATAGTATTACTAGCATGAGTAGGAATGCAGTCATGCACATAAAGAGTATAGAGTAAGGGACTCAACACGCAACCCTGTGGTGTACCAGTGTTAAGAATAAGGGCTGAAGAGGTATGATTACCTAATCTTACCCTCTGTGAGAGGCCAGATAGGAAATCCATAATCCAAAGGCAGATTGAATTAGAAAGGCCAAGGTCCAGAAGTTTAGACACTAGTCTATGTGGAAGAATTGTGTTAAACACAGAACTAAAATCCACAAAAAGCGTCCTCACATAGGCCCCCCCCCCCACTGTTGTAGATGAGTCAGAGCAGTGTGAAGAAAGATGGCTATAGCGTCCTCTGTAGATCTATTTTTTTCTGTATGCAAACTTGTGTTTATCAAATGTAGGCGGAAGACCAGAAATGATGTTCCGGCAGACCAATTTCTCAAAGCACTTCATGATGATAGGAGTGAGTGCCACTGGTCTGTAATTGTTGAGGTTATTGATATGGAACTTCTTTGGCAGAGGAACAATGGTGGAAACCTTCAAACAAGATGGAATAGTGGACTGGGATAAAGACCGATTGAAGATCCTGGTAAAGACTCCAGCCAACTGATCAGCACAGTCTTTAAGCACTCAGCCAGAGATACTGTCAGGACTGGCAGCCTTTCTAGGGTCCACAGCCCTCAGAATGCTCCTCACCTCCTGTTCCTCCACAATGAGGTGGGGGCTACAATTGTCTGGTGGTTGTATTTTATCTGTCTCTGATGTCTCCACTTCAAAGCGAGCAAAGAAATGATTCAGTTCCTCTGCCAATGAAGCATCCCCCTCAGCAGGGATGACATTGGTCGGTTGATGGTTTGTAATTTGTTGAATCTCTCGCCACACCTCCCTCATGTTATTATGTTATTGCTATAAAAATTATCTTCAATCTTCCTCTTATACTCAGTCTTGGCCTCCCGAATACCTTTCTTCAGATTAGCTCTGGCAACACTGTATCTTGCCCCATCACCAGACCTAAAGGCCTTGGTCCTGTCATGCAAGAGGCGCTGGACTTCCTTAGTCATCCAGGGTTTCTGATTGGGATAGATCCACAGTGATAGTATCTGTGTAGTGTTTGATATAGCACAGAACAGTTGCAGTGTGCTCCTCTAGGTCAGGGTGGTAAAAGACGTCCCAATCTGTGTTCTCAAAGCAATCCTGAAGTTGTTGGGAAGCATCTTCTGGCCAAGATTTCACTGTCTTTATTATAGGCAGAGACCGTTTCCTAAGAGGGATGTACGCTGGTGCTAAAAGCAGTGACATATGGTCTGATTGTCCCAAATGTGGTAATTGTATAACCTTATAGCCATGTTTGATGTTGGTATATACTTTCTGTGATTAGCAAAACACAGCAGTTCTTGGTGAATTTAGTCTTTGCAATCTGTAGCCTTAATTCATCCATTTTGTTAGTCAGAGATTTTGTAAGAAATATACTTGGAATTGAAGGCTTGTGTAGAAACTTACTCAGCCTAAAGAAAACTCCAGTACGGCATCCTCTCTTCCTTTTCCTGTTCTTCTTTCTCCGCCTCTTCCTCCTTCCTACAGGGATAGTGATCCATGGCTCCCCCAGGGGCCTAGCTGCCTCCTTCGGTATGTTATGAGAATGTATAAAATCGTCCGTAATAGCCTTTTCACATTTCAGTCCAATTTGTAACATGGCATGCTGACTATAGATGCTCCTTGCCCCACAGGATTCAATCAAGGAAAGGATCCAAAACACACACAGAATCATACACTACCATACACTGAAAGAAGGAGCGGTTAGCCGCAGCATCCATGTGCGCAGCCATCTTGAAAACCGTTAATTAGATTAAATACAGATAATTATTAACCATAAATAATAGATAAAATAAGAATGTAATTATGCATAATTTAATATCTGTAAATAACACACAAATTATTATCATAAGAGAATCACTACAAATTGCTGTTGTTGAGTGATACATTTTCTTTTTCTCTTTTTTATGTTATTAATGTAATAAAAGTTTAATAGTGTATTTAAAAATAGTAGTAGTAGTAGTTTTCCTGATTAGCCATACTCAATAGAAACTAAATATAACATCCCAGCACATGAATTCAGAGGATAATTAATTCACACAATATAATATATGGCATCTGGGCAACTAAAGTCTATGATATGATAGCCCACTCTTACATATTTATTCTTAACAAAAGCTGTGATGTGATTTGATCCTTATTTTGTGACATAGAAAGTACAACAATAAAAGGTTCGTATGGAAAACAATGATGGATTTGATGGATATATTTCTGATCCAAATGCAAAAAAGCTGACAGGACAGATCTATGGCCTAGTTTTTAGCATTCTGGAAGGAATGACTTTTTTCCCCCCTGCAGTGATATAACCAAATTGAGTACCAGGACTCTAAGAAAACTATATTTCCAAGCAACATCTATATAATATCTCATAACATCTCTTAACAAAGATATATGCAATTTCAATAGTGTCCCTACTGTATGATAAACCAACAGACCCCATTCAAATGCTGTTTTTTTAAGAAAGGGAGTTCATCTAAACAATCCTCATCTCTTAGATTTAGTTTAAGATAGTAAGGGAAAAATGAACCATCCAAGGCTTAATTAATAATGCCTGCATGAGAAAAATATTTTTTACTATTTATCCTGTGAGGGCTACTGAGGATGTTGACAGATTGGGAAATTTTCCTGCTGAATGAAGAGCAGTGGAAGAGCAGCTTTTGGGCCTACCTGCTCCTCAGGTTCTCTTGGTGAATCTCTAATGCATTGGAGAATGAAACCTTCATTACACTTGGCAAAGAATTTGCAGGCTAGGAGCAAAAATGGCACAGACTTTGTGTGTGGTATGTCTTAAAAGCCACCATATAGAGATTTTTCTCTGCTGTTTCCTGTTCTAGCTGCTCCAGAGGATGGTAGAAAAATTCAGGAAGAATTAGGAATTAGTATCTGCCAAGACATACTGTAACCGTTACTGAGAAAAACTTACTACTGCAGGGGTGTCA
This sequence comes from Notechis scutatus, assembly GCF_049901735.1. Classification (NCBI taxonomy): domain Eukaryota; kingdom Metazoa; phylum Chordata; class Lepidosauria; order Squamata; family Elapidae; genus Notechis; species Notechis scutatus. The sequence goes on from NC_142014.1 coordinate 5,725,149, forward strand.
AACTTGCGTCATCATGGTGTCATCATGTGATATATCGGGACTTTTTCCCCCTTCGCTAAACCGGGCATGGGTGGGGCCAGCATGTAATGCATCCAGCCCGCAGCCCACAAGTTTGACACCCCTGTACTACTGTAACAGGTCAAGACTGTAAGTAATGATGTAATAAAGTCACAAGGCCAACTATAAACCAGTATTTTCTGTCTTGAAAAATGAATTGCCAATATTTAAGTAGGTATAAGAACAGTACATATTTGTTCTAAATTAAGATCCTCTGAAAGAACAGAGTTCTATGTAAACCGACCTAGGAGTCCAGAGATCGAGAGGAAGTAGATCAAATCTGATCGAAGTCTCAGCATCAGAAATACATGGCTAATTGCATGATAATATGGAAATATGGAAAGAATTGCATAGGTCATGTATTAGATAAAAATAATGTCTTTACTTAGAGATGAGATATATAAACGAAAGATGCCCGTTCATGTCTTTATTTCATGCACACTTTGCCTACTTTAAAATAAAAGGTGATTTTATTAACAAAAGGAACAACAACTTTATCTGACATCCTTAAAGAAATGGCTCAAAAGGTTGGTGTAGGTAAGCCAGAAGTAGACAACCTGGAGTTTTTCATTTTTTTCTGGATCTGAATAGCAATCAACAATCAGGGCATCTAAACTGAGTTTCCTGAAATTGTCACTTACTCTATCTGTAAATTCAAAAACATGTACTCCTCAGAAGTTCATGGATATATGCATGTAGGGTTTTGGCAACAGTATGGAAATGGTTTGTCACTTCATTCTTCCGGAATGGCTTGTTTTTAAGTTCCTGCTGTAACCTGGTACAGCCTCAAAAGCCTCCCATCCAAGCACTAATCAGACCAGCCCCTCCTTATAAATTGAGATGATAAAACTTTAAAATAATAAGAATCAATAAGACCTAAAACATTTGTCAGTTCATTTTCAGGAATGTAGCTCTTTTACTGCACCCTGAATAATGCCTACCTGTGAAGGCTCAGCAGGATTTGGGTAAATGACACTACAGGGCCTCTCCCTTGGAGATAGGCAAGAGTTTTCTCTGGAATGTTTAAGCTTGTCTGATAACAGAGGTGAGCCTGGAATACAAGACAAACCCAGAGAATCAATGCAATCTGCAATATGATGGATTATTTGGGTGGGGGACAAATATTGGATAAAGAATTTACACAGAATTTATATCCCATGTAGAATTTCCATGTAATGTGATTTAGACCTAATAGTATAGTTTTGATCCGTAAAGATTCCATAAGGATCTTTGTATAACAAAACACTAACCTCTGGCACTGGATGGAGCAGAGCTGGTCACATTAGGGGAAGCAGAATGAGTAGAACTCAGACTTGAGGTAGACGGACTTGGCTGGAAATACATAAAAAGCCACAAACTCTCAGTATCATGTAACAATGAAAAAACAGCAGCAACATGTACTGACTAATAATATGGTACATTATGACAGCAGCTCAATGCAAAAATTCTTAGGCTCATGGAAAATGTAATATTTGAAGCAAAAATATGGTTGAATGATACATAAATGATTGAAGATGTAACCTGATGCTTATCTATTGCCTAAAAATAAAAATGGCACAGAGGAACTTGTTTGTATGACTGCAACCTAAATCTAATTCGAATTATTCCATAATGACCAGCTCAGATTTTGTCTAATTTATTTCCTTTAGTAACCATTGATTGATTGTGCCAATATTTATAAAATAACTGTAGATCTTATAAAATAACAAGGTCTTTTTATATTGTTCTAAGATTCTTTAGCAATGTTCCTCCATTGTAAGTCTTTCAGAGGAGAATTCTGTCTTCTATTTTCAATTACATTCTATCCCTAGAAACCATGCACTCACGTGAGTCAAGCTACATGTATGCACATGTGCCCTGGCCCACTGCTCGCATTGCCCAGTTCCTCTCTCCTCCCACCCCATCAGGCCAAGCCACAAAGGTTGGGGAACACTGCATTAGAGAAGCCGGTGTGAATCTCACAAAACACAAACTACAGTAGGAAAATGATTTTTAATGTATAATGAGGAATCCCAGCATTAATATATTAAAACTTTGCAGTTGTGTTTGACTGATAATCTTATATATGATATATATGCTTGGACTTGGTTTTTCTCTTGTTGATACATCATTGAAGATGACGTATCTTACTCATTTTAAAAGATGCATATTTTACATAAACAGGAATTTAAGACTGGCAACTCAGGGCAAAATTCTACACTAGATCTCCAGAGAAGCAGTCACATTCCAAAAGATTCTTGCCTTACATAGTGGTGGTATTCAGCCGGTTCGCACCGGTTCAACAGAACCGTTCGTTAAATTTCTGAGCAATTTGGAGAACCAGTTGTTGGAAGAAATCTCCTTCCAACAGCCTTTTGTTTTTCCCACTTTACAGGGCTAATCCTGTCAGATAACAGATAATCAGAGTTGGAAGGGACCTTATAGGTCATTTAGTCCAGGGGTCCCCAACCACCAGGCCCTGGACCAGTACCGGTCCGTGGATCATTTTCTACCGGGCCGCCGGTTTGCTGGGCGCCGCCATCTTGTTTCGACGAGAAAGTGCTTCTGGGTGAGCTTTTCCGGTTGGAAAGTGGCATTTGGGTCCTGAAGGAATCCTCATGCCTTAGTTTCATCGAAGGGGGGGCGGCTTCGAACAAAGAGCCGTCCCGATGGCGGAGGAGATTAAGAAAGCAGAAAAAAGCACAAAAAAGGTACAAAGGAGGAGTTGAAGGTGGCGGGGAGAAGCGGGGGACAGCTGGCTGGCCGGTCGCTCGGCTCGCCTTGCCTTGTCATGCGTGCTGATGCCGGTACCGGGCCACAGATCATTTTGTGATGCCGGTACTGGGCCGTGGCACAAAAAAGGTTGGGGGCCACTGATTTAGTCCAACCCCCCACCTAAGCAGGAGACCCTACACCATTTCTGACAAATGGCAGTCCAATCTCTTCTTTTTTTAAAATAAAGTTTTATTTGGGGTTTTACAGCGGCTTGGGCTGCTCCAGCGGCGAGTATGGATCAAAACCATGTAGACTTAGACCCATTAAGGACTACTCATTGAGTACGGTTTGTCAGCCAGTTGCAAGTCCATCTAGTGGTGGTGCTATCTATTCCACTTTTTTTCTAGCTTACTAAGAAGTAGGTTGTGGTCTACTTTGTTGAATGCCTTGCTGAAATCTAAATATATTACATCCACAGTATTTTGCTGTACTACTAATTTAGTCACTATGTTGAAGAATGAAATAAGGTTGGTTTGGCATGATCTGTTCTTAACAAACCCGTGCTGACTGCTAGTTATTACTTTACTTGTTTCTAGATGTTGGCAGATCTGTTTACTTATTATCTTTTCCAGTATCTTCACAGGTATAGATGTTAGGTTGATTGGTCTATAGTTTCCTGGGTCTGTTTTTTTTTCTTTTTTTCAAGATGGGAACCACATCAGCTCTTTTCACATCAGCTCTTTTCTCTTCCTGTCAGGAAGGCAGGAAAGAAACATTCTGGTGTGCCTCTGTGTTGTTTCTAGCTAATCCTTATCTTTATTGCCCTGCTTTAAGTGTTTTCAGAAACCGCCTCTCTGGTTAAGCTTGTTGCATTGTAACAGCAGCTAATGGTTCTCGGCAGTATGCCCAGACTAGCTGGAGCTTTTCTGGAGGGTTGTTGTTGTTTTTGCTGGTACTTTTAGGGGCTTGACTTGACCAGGCATGAAGTTTATTTATATATCTGAGTCATGTAGTAATTATTGCGATCCTTACAAGCTTGGGAGACTTGAACCTGGGTCCCCTATATACTTTGTTAATTTATTTCTTTAGCTCAATATTTTGTAGCCTAAATATGCCCACCCACTTTCTGGAGAGTTTAAATGACCTTTCTGTTAAAGGGTTTCACTTTATGGCTGGTGATAGTTATCATTGCACTTTAACTATTTTAATTCCTCAAGGTGCTCTGGCACCCTGCCTGATTTGTAACTCTGGGTTGCAAGTATTGCGGAATGGTTTAGGTTTCCATGATGGCTGTGGCTATCATTGATCTTCAGTGTGTATTCCCCCATTTCTAATCTAATGATTGGTATTTAGGGCAGCTTTTTGCAAGCAAATAAGCTTTTTGTATTTTTCTCAGGTAATCCTGGACTTACAACAGTTCATTTAGTGACCATTCAAAGTTACAATGGCACTGAAAAAAGTTACTTATGACCATTTTTCGCATGATCGTTGCAGCATCCTCACGGTCACGAGAGGCCGGGCAAGGTGAAGCGCCCTCTTGACGTGAGTGACATTGAGTTGGCCACATCCACTAGTCACATGACTACCCAGCCACACCTATCCATCTGGTCATTAGTGCAGAGAATTGGTTGTTAAATTATTTGAATCTCACCACTGCTTACATATCAACAAAATTTAAGTCCCACATGGAAACTGGTCTATTGTTATAACTCTTAGCAGTATAAAAATAACCATTTTCTTCCACCTTCATGGGCATTTTACCCATATCAAGAAATAATCATCTAATAATTACAGTAGTACAAAACCATATCACTTGTTCACATAAGACTATGACTATATGTCAGGTTTTATACAATAAAAAGTATATTTAAACTGGCATTAATAATATTATGGTATCATATTTTAAAGTTTTTGATAATTGTGAGTTTACTTAATACTCTAAGGAGTATTAAGGGCCAAGGAAAACTTCTGGCTGTACTTCTGTCATAGTCAGAACGAGGGCCACGATCGTCTGTGGCTTCACTTTGAGCTCTACGCGTTGGAGGGTCCCAACCGGGATCAGAAGAAGAAAGGGTAACTGCCTGACAGGTAGAGGAGAGCCACATCTCTCCTGCCTGGTAAGGGAAACCCCCTCCAAAGACAAGCTGTAGCAGCAGTCAAAATGGCAGCCATGAAGACAGGAGGCAGTCTGAAAACCTAAGACTGTACTAGAGCGAAGAAGCAGTGAATGGTGTGTGGGCTGGGTGAAAATACTTCGAACTACAAAAGGTAACCCCAACAAAAATAACAGGAAAGAAATCTCATAAAGAATTGGATTGGTGGTGATATTAAAAGTTAGAGAAAAATTGGGAAACGTAAATAATTTAATTTTTAAAATTCAAACAGAAGAGAAATAACTCAAAGACAAAACTTTTACAAAAAAGAACACAAAATTGTAATTGGTGATTGTACAGGATTTGGCATTGGATAGGCATTATTAAAAATGCTGAAATTGACTGTGGAAAAAAATAGCTAATATTTGAAACATTGGCAAATTTGACAAAAGTTTAAAGAAATGGGGGGGAAAAGGTGGAAAGTGAAAATTGGAATAAGAGCATCACCTGCTAGGTATTAAGAAAAAAAAATCCTGTAGATCCCTTAAACTTAAAGACCTATTTAAAGTGTGAATTTAAAAGAAAATAAAAGGAACTGTATTACAACAAGACCCCAGAAAATTGGAACATTAAAACGGTGGAGAAATATATGAAGATACTACTCCTGGATTTTTTAAAAGGAATAGACTGATTAAATTTGGGAAATAAAGATTCAAGGAGATTGGACTTATAAATTGAAGAAAAACACTGGTTTAAATAAATGCAGAACAATTGGATACTTGGACACAAAAATAAAATAAATGAGTGAAAATGAGTGAAATATGCAAAGAAATAGTGTTGGAACTTCAAAATATAAAATATAAAAGAAAGGATAAACAGATGCTTGGAAATACGGAGCATAGAAGAAAATTTTAAAATGGTGATGCAAACTACAGAAGAACAAGGAATGCAGGAGGAGGAGGAGTCAAATAAAAGATAAACTAGACAAACAGGGCAAAGGGAGCAACAAACAAAACAAAAGGACAAAAAGGAAATCAAAATTAAAATGTTAATGATGTATGTAATAAATCAAGGGGAGAATATTTTGAAGGCAAAGCAACAGGAAAGGAAATTACATTAAGAAGATTTGGAGAGGGTGGGAGTAAAATCAAATAACCGGAAAAAGAAACAGTGGAATGTAATAGAGAAAAGAGGAATGAGTAAGATAAAGGGTCAAAAAAATGATAGAAAATGGAAGGCAAGCCAGGAGAGAATAACTAATATAGTAAGGAGAGTAAGAGACGATGGGTGAAGGGAAGGATAAGGATTCCACATGAATGGGTGTATTATTAGTTAAGATATATAATTATTGACTTTGATAAATCTGAAATGAACACGTATCATAGAATTATTAATAAAGATATATAAAATATTAGAATAAAATAAGGATTAATATTGTAGTTGAAATAAATATGAAAATAAGAATTTATTATGGGATTGTTATTTAAGATATATAATTGTTTAAGGAATATATAAGAAAACTAATAAGATAGTATGGGGAAGAAAATGTCATGTGGAACCTGATGGAGAACATATATGTACAGCTGTGTGAAAAAGTCCTGCACGCTTTCAGTTTTAAGCTATATTTACATGTTTAATCAACTTTTCACTCATAGAAACCATGCAAAATTAGTACTTTGATGAAAATTTCTGTAGTCGGATTGAGATGCATAATTTTTATTAACATAACCAAAATCTTTTTAAGGTTTTGAGTGAGTTTGTGTGCAACTTCCATTTTCAAGAATGTTAGGATTGAAAGTAGCCAATCAGCAGTGAGCTTTGGATGACCAATCAAAATGCACAGAGGCTAAATCTATGAGCCTGTTGTGGTTAGCTGGCAGCAGGTGCAGACAGCTGAGGTGAGTGAGGACTCAGATGAGGGGCCAGCACCATTAGGGAGTGGACTGCTGCCTTCAGAGATTGTGGGAGCTGGCAGCAGTGATGAGGAGGTTCCTGAGGAGCCTGTGCCAAGTGCGCGTGCATGAAGGATTGCTCAGAGGAGAGAACGGTTACAACAGCGACTCAGGAGTAAGGCTGCAAAGTAATGGCCCCTTCTTCAAGAACATAAAAGCCAGCTGTGAAACTAACCTTCTTTGCAGAAGGCAAGAAGTTTTGAACTCGCCCTTGTGGACAAGTTGGCATTTGAAGACTCTTGTAAACTATTTCTTATCTGTTGTTTTTTGTCAGACTTGAAAAAACTTGGCAAGGCTCTTTCTTATTGGAGCTAATTAGTTGGAAGCAGCCTTTTATCTGTGAAGAAACAGGATTCTTAGCTAAAACATAAAAAGATTGTACTGCTGCCTTTGTCTTGTGTTTGTTCTATTGGAACTAGGTTTGGGTCAGAACAGAGCCAATCAATGTTGTCATACTCTCTGACTATAAATAGGCATGAAAAGCATCGAGAAATTTAATTTAGCTCTGGCTGTGGGCAAGGATGAAGGCCTTTGCTTTCACCGGTACTGAGCAGTGGCACTGCAACATTGTGCTTCATGAAGAGGATTACTCTTGCACGGAAATAGCCAAGAGAGTGAAATGCCTCGCACCACAGTGAGCAGAGTGGTTGAAAATTGCCAAATAACTGGTTCAGTTGATGACAGGCTCCGCTCTGGAAGACCAAGAAAGTCGACAAAATGGCAAGATCTGGCTCTGCAACGCATTTCGATGGCTGACAGGAAGCTCACCTCACCTCAGATTACAAGAATTTGGGGTGAAACATGTGATGTAAAAGTGTGCACAAGCACAGTGCATCGCAGACTGCTTGCCAGAGGGCTCAAAGGCTGCAGGGCTCAAAGTAAATCTTTGTTCACAGATGCTCACCGCTCTCATTGACATTCGTGGGCCACGAAGTATGCCAAGTGGACCAACGAACAGTGGGCCAAAGTCACCTTCAGTGACAAGAGCAATTTCTACTTGACTGGGAATCAGTGCAATAAGTATGTCAGAAGATTTCCAGATGAAGAATTTAGGCCGTACTGCCTGAATCTATCTGTGAAGCAGAGGTGGTATTCAGCAGGTTCTGACCAGTTCTGGAGAACCAGTAGCAGAAATTTTGAGTAGTTCAGGGAAACAGCAAATACCACCTCTGAATGGAGATTTTACAGTATACTTCCCCACCACGCCCACCAAGCCACGCTCACAAAACCGGTAGTAAAACATTTTGAATCCCACCACTGCTGTGAAGCATCCATTGCACGTGATGATCTGGGGCTGTGTCGCTGCTTCTGGTATTGCTCGGATACAAACCGTGCAGGGAATCATGAATTCCAAGCAGTATGTTGAAGTTCTGGAAAAGACCATGTTTCCTTCAGCTCAGCAACTTGTAGCGAAGGACTTTTACTTCCAGCATGACAACGCT